>NC_091023.1:3334983-3638013 GCF_041296385.1 Aphelocoma coerulescens
TCCCTTGGAGAGAAGGGCAGTTGGAAGGGAGGAAGCTAGCCTTTTTGCACTGCTGCGTGTTTTTTTTTGGTGGGATGGTCTTGTTCTTTCCAGGTTTTTGGTTTTTTTTTTTGCCTAATAGTGTATAGAGTTTGTTCATTAAGCATTTAATTTTGCAGCGAGTCGGCAGTGACTCACAACAAAAACCCAGCTCGCAGCTAGTAAGCAATGAAACAGCAAACTAAGGAAAGCATGAGAGAAGGTCAGACTGAGCTCAGGTAGGGTGTTTGGTTTCTCATAATAGAGTATAATTAAAAAAATGTTTTCTCTGTATTTTGTAAAGCAGAACTCTGGCAGTGACTACAGGCACTGGAGCTTTTACCACAGAGGCAATACCACCTTGGCACTTGGCTATGAAATTAATTACTGAATCTGTAACATGAAGATTTGTGAACATAACCACATTCCCAGCTTTTGGAGCAGAGATGGAGTGATCTGTTCAACAGCTGGTCTGCTGACACCTGGTGGGATGCATCTTTCTTAAGGGGAAAAACAGTTCTAGCACAGGGGCTGGCAGCGCTTGTTGATAGGGCCTTAAACTAGCTGGGAAAGGGGAAGGGGACAAAGCCAGAGTCACCAGTGATGAGCAATGGGCTGCAGTGCCTAAACTTGAGGAAAGGAGCACTAATGGGATCCCTCAATCTGCTTCACCAGGTGTTGGCTACAATGTACCACACCTGAAATGTCTCTGCATTAACGCACCCAGCATCAGGGACCTATGAGGAGCTCGAAGCTTTGGCTCAGTCCCAGAGATCTGACATCACTGGCATAAGTGAAGCCTGGTGGGATGAGTCCTGTGATGGGAGTGCCCTGATGAACAGTTCCAGGCTCTTCAGGACGGATGGGCAGGGCAGGAGAGAGAGAGGGGTGGTGCTGTGTGTAACAGAAGGGTTGGAGTGTCTGGAGCTCACAGTTGGCAGTGGCACAGTCGAGATAAGAATGTCTTTGGATAAGAGCCAAGGGGCAGACAAATAATGCAGATGTCACTGTGGGAGTTTACTCTGGACCTCCCAGCCAGGATGATGACACTGACAAATTATTCTTTGAGGAACTAAGGGATGGTTCCAAGTCAACTGCCCTGGAGGACTTCAACCTGCCAGAAATTAACTGGGATCATCACACAGCTGATACAACCCAGGCCAGAAGGTTCCTAAAACACCTGCATCACAACTTTATGGAACAAGTCCTCAGGGAGCTGTCTTGGAAAGATTATCTTGATCTACTTGTCAGCAGAGAGGATCTCATGAGCAAAGTGAACATTGGGGCCAACTGAGCCACATCGACCACAGAGCCATCAAGTTTAAAATCTCTGGTGACAGGAGGAAAAGTGCCAGAAAAACCTCAACTCTGGCCATGAGGAGAGCAGACCTCAGGCTGCTCAGGGAGTTAGTGAGTAGGGTCCCCTGGGAAATGTTTTTGCAGGTGCAGCGGTCTATCAGTGCTGGTTGCTTTTAAACATCATCTCCTAAGGGCACAGGAACAGCAATTCCTAAATGTCAGAAGTCAGGCAGGCTGGCAGAAGGCTGGCTTGGCTGACCAGGGATCTTGGAAATAAGCTGGAAAAGGAAGGTGTGTGCCCAGTGGAAGCAAGGTTGGGTGACATGGGAAGAACGTAGAGATGCTGCTCCCCACGTTGGGAGACAATTCATCCAGGTAAAGCTAAATTGGAGTTGAAGCTGCCAGAACTGTGGAGAATAAAAATACTTTTTTCAAATATATAAATGGCAAAAAGCAGTTTAGAAATAATTTAGAAATAATTGTCCCATTCCAGGATGAGGATGGTCACCTCACAAACAGGGACAGGGACAAGGCAAAGGTGTTTAATGCTTTCTTTGCCTCTCTTTTCAACATGGATTGTGGGTCTCAGTGCCATGAGCTGAAGGACCATGACTGTGAGAATGATCAACTCCCAGTTGACCTAGAAGTTGTGTGGGATCTGCTGCTCCAGCTGGATCCCTACAAATCTGTGGAACCTGATGGGATTCATCCAAGAATCCTGAAGGAGCTGCTGATGTTATTGCAATGTCTCTCTTGATGATTGATTTTTGAGCAGTCTTGGGAATCCACAGAGGTTGACTGGAAGCTGATGAGTGTTGTCCTGATTTTCAAGAAGGGCAAGAAGGAGAACTCCAGGAACAACAGGCCTGTCAGTTCAGTGCCTGGTAAAATCATGGAAAAGATTATTCTGGGAAGCGTTGAAAAACACCTAGTGGACAACGCAGGCATCAGTCACAGCCAGCACAGCTTCATGAGGGGAAAGTCCTGCTTGTCAAACCTGATTTCCTTCTATGTCGGGGTAACCTGCCTGGTTGATCCAGGAAAGCCGGGAGGTGGAATCTGTTTGGACTTCAGCAAAGCTTTTGATACTGTCTCTTACAGGATCCTGCTGGACAAAATGTCCAGCCCACAGCTGGATAACTGTGTTAGGTGATGAGTGAACAGCTGGCTCACGGGTCAGGCACAACGGGTGACAGTGACTGGGGTGACACCAGGCTGGCACTGGTCACTGGTGGGGTCCCACAGGTCTCCATCCTCGACCTTATTCTCTTCCACATCCTCGTTAACAACTTGGTCACAGGACTTGAAGTGAGTTTGCAGCCATCACCAAACTGGGAGGAGCTGTTGGTCTCTCTCAAGGGCGGAGAGCCCTTGACAAACCAGAGATAGGCAATCACCAACTGTGTGGGGTTTAACAAGAGCAGGTGCTGGATTCTGCACCTGGGACAGAGCCAGCCTGGCTGTGTGTATGGACTGGGTTAGGGGTAGGGCTGGAAAGCAGCTGTGAGAAGGGACCTGGGGGTCCTGGTCCATGGCAAGTTCAATATGAGTCAGCATATGCCCGGGGCACATCAGGCCCAGCATTGCCAGATGGGCCAGGGAAGGGATTGTCCTGCTCTACTCTGCACTGTGGCGGCCTCACCTCAAGTGCTGGGGGCAGGTTTGGGCACCACAGTATGAAAAAGACATTAAGGTATTAGAGAGTGTCCAAAGGAGACCATGAGGATGGGGAGGGGTCTGGAGAGGCCTTACGAGGGAGTGGCTGAGGGTACTTGGTTTGTTTAAGCTGGAGAGGAGGAGACTGAGGTCAGACCTCACTGTGCTCTTAACATCCTCACACGGGGAAGTGGAGGGGCAGGTACCGACCTCTTCACTCTTGGGACCAGTGACAGGACTTGAGGAAATGGTGTGAAGCTGAGCTGGGGAGGTTTAGGTCAGATATCAGGAAAAGGTTTTTCATCCTGAGTATGGTTGGGCATTGGAACATGCTCCCCAAGGAAGTCATCACAGCACCAAGCGTGTCTGAGTTCAAGAAGTGTTTTGACAATGCTCTCCAGCACACGGTGTCATTCTTGGGGTGTGTGGTGCAGGACCAGGAATTGTACTCAGTCCTGACAGGTCCCTTCCAACTCAAGGATATTCTGTGATGGAGCTAGAGCATATCAGTGCTAGGAATGTTTTACTGGTTTGCTGAGGAGAGCATCAGCAAAGTGCCCAAAGGGGTGCAACTCTCAGGGCAGAGCAGCAGAGTCTAAAGCCACCTTCTGTACTTAAATATGGACAGAATATGCTGAACAAGGCTGCTCCTTAATTACCAGAACCTTGATGATGATGATGATTTAAACCCAGTGAGCAACTGTGCTGAAGGAAGATCTGCAGGGGACTGCCCAGCTGATGCTGCAGACCCCACACTTTGAAGAATCTGGGAGTTTGTTTGGGGATTTGTTTTGGGTTTTTTTGGTGGGGTGTTTCTTTTTGTTGTTTGTATGGGTGTTTTTCTCAAGTTTTCTGCAGGAGGTGTTCTCCAGCTCAAGGAAATTGGTTAGCTGCCTTGTTAGCAACCAGCTGGCTGCTCTCTGCAGCTTCACTGATAAAGCTGTGTAGGAATTCTTGCCAGCTTAGCTTTCTGTGCCAGGGATCCCACTTGAGAGCCACGCTGGCTGTGTAGACATGGCCTGAGGGGGCTGTCCAGCTGCTCTGTCTGGTTTGTCTCATGGCAGGGAGAACTCAGTATCTCCTGTTGCAAAGCCTGGATAGCCAGTTCCAGGCTTACTGTGTTACAGTGCAGGGTGGGATTTGACTTGTAAACCCTCTGGGAATGGAAAAGATGTAGGAACAGTCTGTCTGTGAGTTTGGAGGGTGGAGCTGATCTGTGTGCTCAGGGCCTGGGCACAGCGGTTGTGGCCTGAGTGGCTTCATGAAGGAAAGAGACCAAGGTGATCAGGTTGCTTATGGGTGTGTGGTTTTGTCTCCCAAACTGTTATAACTCATGAGTGTCTTGGCTGATTTCAGTGAGATTTTGTAGAACCACAGGATGGTTTGGGTTGAAGAGACCTTAAAGCTCATCTTGTTCCAACCCCCTGCCATGGGCAGGGACACCTTCCACTACACCTGGGGAGATGCTGGATCCCTAATGGCTTCCAGAAGGTGTGTCATCTGGTAGGAGATGGTGACTCCAGGAATGTCCTTGTTAGGAAAGAGGATACAGAGAGAGCTTCCCTGTTACTAGGTAAAAGAGGAGCTGTGCATATGAATGCAAGAGAAGCAGCATTAAGAGGGCCTCCTCTGAGTGTGAAGCTTTAGGCATGCACAAGGGTGACCAGGGTCTCTTGTGCTGCAAATTCTCAGATGTCATTTGTGTTCCTGATATCATCATACACTTACTTTTTAAGCCACATTAGTGTTTTTTTTTTGAAAAAATGATATGCCAGGAGTTAAGACCTTTAAAAAGGGATGTACAGGCGCCTTCATCAGTGTCAGAGGAGTTTCTCTTGACAGTGACTGTGTCTATAAACCTGAAGTTTGAAACAAAGCAGCTCAGCAAAGAACTTCTTGTTGCTACAATAGTCTTGCATTTACCTGCCCCAACCACGACATAAAAAAGCAAATTTCTTTTCAAATGGCTACTTTTTTTTTGGATGGATTCAGTCAGACTCTCTCCTGTCTGCCTGCCTCTTGCTTTTCCACTCTCCCAGCCCAGCCTTCCATCACAGAAGGCTGCCAGGAGGGAAAAAAAGTCTTAGTGCACCAGGCAGAGACTAACACTGAAGCTAAGAAGAGCACTGCATGGGATGAGATCAGGATGTCTGTAGTCACCTGCACTTCACTGAGTCCCTGGTCCTTATTCACTTCTGCTGCTCTCAACTTCAACCAAGCCACATGAGAACTAAAGAACTCACTGGCTTTGCTGCCATCTAGGTAGTTTGGAAAACTAATAATGGTCACTTGGCCATAGTGTTTGTCCAGGTGCCAGAGACTTCAGGATGTACAGTTACATCTTCACTTTTCAGCTGCCTGGAATTCCAGTTCTTTGGAAGTGAGACCACCTCGCCGGGTCAGGCACCTCCAGCCAGGCTGGACACTGCACAGCAGGGCAGTGGGATCAAGCTGGGGATGCTGGGAACAATCACTTGGCTTCTCTTGGTTTATAATCAAGTCGAAAAAGTGGGAATGGCTAAAGCCATTCCTTTCATCTGTTGTTTTGATGCTTTTTCCTGAAATGCAAGCAGAAGAAAAGGACTTTCATAAGGACTCCATGCCTTATGAAAGCAGCATGGTGACAGAAACCATCCTGCTCCTGGGATGCTGACCCAGGAGAGGGCAGCAGCAGCCCAGGCTGCAGGCTCCTGCAGCTTTTCTAAAGCTGTGCTTTTCGGTTCAGTCACGGGAGATGAGCCTGCAAAAAGCTTGGAAAGAAATGTAGTGGTGAGTGAAAGGCAAACACCAGTTGGAGGGAGGAGCAGTACACTCCTCACCCACAGAACTGTGTGCCCTCCTCAGGGAACTGGGAAGGTGAGTACAAGGAAATACTGTCCAGTACACTGACACTGCTGTACAGATTGTGGGAACTCCTTTCCAAGTCCTGGGTAAGCTGCTGGGGAATGCACAGTCTGACAGGGTGTTCTACAGATCCTGGCTCTGATGCTGTAGACTTTTATCACCTATTTGCTAGTGAGCTCTCATGTTTCCTCATGTTGCTTCCCTGGCAAAATACTTCAGGATAAAGCAGAGTAAGTAGCAGCACTTTGCTGACATGGGCTGGCTTTTAAAACCTGCTGTCTGTGGGAGAATGAGTACCACAAGTGGTTTCTTTTACCCAGGAAAGCTGCTGTTCCTTCTCCTTTGGCATTTCAGGTGTGGACTGTGTGTTCTTTCTCCTTGCTCAGTCTTTTAGCCTGACATTTCATAAAGAGCACAGCAAAACTCAGACTGGTCAAGCGAATTTTGACCACAGCCTTACTCTTTTAGGTCGTGATTTCTCCCTGCAGTTGAGTCTGTTCCTTTTAGACCAGCCAGACAGGCAGCTTGTTCTTGTATTCTTGATCTCACTAGGTGTGGAAAACACCCCCCTGGAACGCCCACCTTGCCAGTACAAAGCATTTATCCCATGAGGGGGAGGAGGACATGCTTTAAGCATACTTCAGTCATATTTGTCTGCATAACAGACACTGAGAGTAGCGGGCACCCCGTTTGTGTGGGAATCCATCTTTCCCGACATCCCATAGGTGAAGTTTTGCTTTCCCTACTTACACCTTAGTAATGGATCTGCTCTGCTCTTCATGTGGCTTTAAATTGTCTGTCTCCATTTTCCTGATGTATTTTTTTCAGGTCACAACTTCTGAAAGTAAAATGCAAAAGTGTTAATCAAAGCTCTCCTACAGCACCAAGCCTGACAGAGTTCAAGAAGCATTTGTGCAACGCTCTCAGGCACCTGGTGTGACTCTTTGGGATGGTCCTGTGCAGGGCCAGGAGTTGGACTTGATGATCCTTGTGGGTTCCTTCCAGCTCAGCTTATTCTGTGGTTCTGTAAAATCATTTGTTAAAGAAGTTTTAACTTTGTGAAACAGACCTTGGTTGCTTTTTAATAACTGCAGTGACAAAGGGAAGTATCTTTCTCTTCCATTTACTCTTTACCTTACAGGCACTTTTTAAAATGTTTGTTTTAGTCCAGAGCCTAAGCAGTACAGCTTCTGAATGATCCCTGCTTGTCTCTTTGTACAAGTTCAGGTCATTGTTAACCTCTTAAAAAAAATATTATGGCCAAACTTTGATCTGGAATATGTACACAGCCTGATTTTCTTTTGATGTGAGGACTCGTTTCCTTGGCCTCTGAAACAAGCAGGAACAGTATGCACTCAGTGCTTGAGAATGATTAGCCCAGAGCACTAGAGGTTTCATTATCATTTAATGATTATTCTTTATGCTGAGATTTCAGTCATCTTCTGCCCTGCCTGTAGATGGGAGAGGGCTTTTTTTTCAGATCAAGCTACAGAGAGGAGTCAGAAATGGACCACCTGGAAGAGAGGGCTCTATGTATGGCTAAGGGCTGGTTTGGAAGCAGGCTCACTTTCCATGACTGTTCATTTTTCCCCATCTCCCACCTTGGAGCTGGCACTGCTCTAAAGAAAAGCATTGCTGTGGTATTGAACCATTTCTCAGGTGTTTCGTGGAGGCAACTCACAACAACCTGCAGAGCACAGATCCCTGAGTTTTCTTTCTTCCTCCTTTCTTTTCCTCCACAGAGACTCCCCAGCTGAACCCTGTGATGGAACCCCTGTCCTGGATGCTGGGCACCTGGCTCTCAGACCCACCAGGAGATGGCACCTTCCCTACCATGAAGCCTTTCCAGTACCTGGAAGAAGTGCACATCTCTCATGTGGGGCAGCCCATGCTCAACTTCTCGTAAGTCGAGGGGTCTGTCTGTGTTGGCAGCAGCTGTTGGACTGGAGCAGGCATGGCTCCAGGGTGATTTGTTTCTTTTCCAATGGCAAAGTAGACAAATTTTCATCTACCAAACAAAATGGTGGTGTGGTGTATGACTGCACAGTCTGACTTTCATTTTCCTTGAAAACTTGTGATTAATTGGCATTCTTTGTGAAACTCTCACTTAGAATAAATGAAGGAGCTATGGTATGGCTACCAAGTTTGTCCATTTTAAGGTGTGGTCCTCAGTCTTCACCACTGTGAAAATCTTAGTCCTTATCAAACCATATAGGATAGGAGGCAGGTATCTTAACTACTTATTTTGGCTGCAAGTGATTGTTCTAAGAGAAATCAAAAGAAATCCAGAGGGAGGGAAGTGACAAGTTGGCTACTGCTCAGTACTGCTCCAGTGCTCGTTTGGGAGAGGTGAGTTGGGAAGTGTGTTGCTTTGAAAACCAAGAAAAGAAGAATTACAAGATGGAAGTGCTGTGTGAGAGATGCCCTGTGTTCCTGGAGTGGGATGGAGCTGCCAGCTCAGCCTGTGACTGCTTTAGTCCGATATCCAGAAGAAACAAAGCTCTGACAGTCGTGCTCTGGCTGCACCTCCCTCCCCAGCTTATGAAGTTGCTTATTTGAGTCACCTGGTTTTTTCCTCCCTCCTTTTCTTTGTGCCAAGGAGTTACACAGCTGGGAACTGTTGAGCTTTGGGAAGCACCAGGGAAATTGGCATCAGGCTTGGAGGACAGAGACTCTGTGCTTTCCTGGCTCCTGGAGCAGTCAGTGGCTGTTAAACATGGTCCCTGTATCCCTTAAATACTCCAGACACTGGGAGCTGCCTGATTTGAGTTTGTTTCTCCTTTGATCCATAGAATCATCCACATTATGGGTGACCAAACCTACAGTTCTTAAGGCCTCCTGAAGAATACCTAGGGAACTGAGCTGAGCTTTTCATCTTTTTGAAGGGGTTGATGGGAGAAATATGTCTGCTCCCTTGCTGCTTACAACAAGGAATATACAGAAAAACCAACTCACCAGGTGTAAAAGCTAAATAAAGATGATACAGTAATTGCAGATATTTACTTGAGAAAAGGAAGTTTTTGAGACACATGTGGCTTCAGCATCTGTGAAACATCTGAATTCCTGAGGGGTTTCTGAGCTAGTTTTTAGAAAGACCCAGGGGCTATGGAAAATCTAAATCCTGAACTTAAAGACTTAACTCCAGGTCTCAGAAATAGCTGTGCCTCTTAAAGTAACCATATTTTTTCCAGGTTTACGTCTCTCAACTGTAAAGCATTGTCAGTCTTTTACTCTTGAAAGAGTACTGCAGGCACTCATGTGGTTAAATAAGAGGAAACCAGGCCAAAAAGTGTCCTTTGAGTGCGAAGCACGTCTCCTTTTGTGCTCTGATTTCCCCTCAGGTTCAACGCCTTCCATCCGGATACCAGGAAGCCCATGCACCGGGAATGTGGATTCATCCGCCTCAAACCTGACACTAATAAGGTGGCTTTCATCAGTGCCCAGAACACAGGTACACACCTGATACCCACACTGGGGAAAAGAAGACATCCTTACCCTGCTGGGCCATTTCATCACTTTTCCAGAAAGCTCTCACACCTCTCACAGTTTAGTTTAATTAATTTTCCCTGTCGGAATCGCTGCTCTTTGGCGCTGGACCCACAGTGATTCCTAAACTAGGAGAACCTCCCAGTGTGTGGATGTAGCACCTTGGTACTCCTTACCTTATGGGGACTGAATGAGAGAGAACCACATCTCAGTTATTAAAAGTGAAAGTGTTAAACCCCAGTTGATGCTTAAATTTGCATCTAAAATGGCAAATGCTGAAGGGAAGAGTGCCAGTTGTGCTGTGATACTCATCCCACACGGCATGAATAAGTCTGGCTGGATTTTTCTGAGCAGCATTCCCTGTCTGAGGTTGTGTGGGTCTGCAGTTGTCAATAGTGCTAGGGCAAATAAAACCATTCTTCATAGGGAGTGCTGGTCTGTAACACAGCCTAGTAGATCATGGAATGGTTTGGGTTGGAAGGGACCTTAAAGCCTGTCTTGTTCCACCTCCCTGCTATGGTTAGGGACACCTTCCACTATCCCAGGTTATTCCAACCTGGCCTTGGACACTTCCAGGGATGGGGCAGCTCCAGCTTCTCTGGGCAACCTGTGCCAGGGCCTCCCCACCCTCACAGGGAAGAATTTCTTCCTAATATCTAACGTAAACTTCTCCCCTTACAGATTAAAACCTTTCTCCTTGTCATATCTTTGTCTGCATGTGTAAAAAGTCCCTCTTCCTCTTTTTTATAAGCCCCCCCTTAAGTACTGAAAGGCCAAAATAGTAATTGTGACATGCTTAAATAACTTTTGCAGCCTAATAATATGTATGCCCTTGCTTTTCCCTAGGTCTGGTGGAGGTGGAGGAAGGGGAGGTGAATGGACAAGAGCTGTCTATAGCTTCTCACTCCATAGCCAGGATCTCCTTTGCCAAGAAGCCCCATGTAGAGCAGGTGAGCACACACAGGGTGAGCCATTCCCGTAGCATTGCTCGCCCCAGAAGGAGTCTAGTTGAGAGGATAAGTTATTTAGCATGCTTTAATTACGGAATGCCATCAGGAGTTCTTGGAAATACTGCATGGCATCCTGGCTTATTCTTTCTGTAAGAGCCTTCAGAAGATACTTTGTACATTACGAGACCCAGAGGGATCGTTATGATAAAAACTGACAGGCTGCATCAGACCAGCTAACCCAGAATCCTGTCTCCAGCAGTGGCCAGTAGCAGGTCCTTAGGGAAGAAAATAGGAAAGTCTTGGCTAAATACTCTTTTATGGCACTGGGATTAGTTATTAATGCTGGTTTTCGGGATTGGTTGCAGTATGAGGATGCACATTTAAGGTCTGGTCAGTATTGGGCCTCATGAGGATATTTTAGGAGCACCTGCAGATCTTGCTCACTTGCTTTTCAGAGCATTCACACCTTGCTCTGGTCTCTTTTCCCATCTGTGGCTGCAGGGTAGGGCTGGCACTTGCTGTCAGCTCCACCTTTGGTTGGCTGCTTTTGGGGCTTTGACGTTTTTCAGTGTATAGCAGGGGTTTGTTGACAGAGCTGGTAGGGGTACAGCCACTGTGAGTACAGTGGCACTGCTGGAGTCAGTGTGGCATCCTGAGGTCACTGCTGCAAGTGTCACTGTCCCATCTGAAGCTGTCGTGGTTGAGCAGCAGCTGAGAGACAGCAAGGCTGAACAAGCTCTCACCACCTGGTTTTTGTGTGCTATAAAACTGACCCTTAGATAACAGAGAGCACAAGTTTGTGCAGATGTAGACAAAAATTGTATTTGCTTACATAGATTGTGAGTGTCCTAACTTTGGAAAGTCCCAACTCCCCTGCCTTTGGATGCATGTTTTCAGTTGCTGGGTTTTCCCTTTCCCAGGAACAGCTGTATTGCCTCCTTCCCGTAGCAGAAGTAAAGCCATGAGATACTGTGGATGTCAGCAGGGGAGCAGAGCTCTTAATTGCAAACATTTAAATAGAAGGGACTGTCCTCTTTGAGTCACTGCCTGAACTGTGGGCAGATAGACTGGCAGGAGGAGAGGGGAAAGCACAGGAAGCCAGAAGATGTATTTCTAGTTGAGGGCTCTGAAGCTGGCTTTGGCTGAAAGAAGGAAGCTCTGGAGCTGGAGGTCCAGGCTCATCTGGCACCTGAGGGAAGCTCAGGTTCTAGTGAGTATCTGGGAGGCCCTTGCTGGTGAAGGAGGGTGTGGAATGAGAGAAGTTTTCAGGGAACCAGCTCCCAGTGCCTTTTCTCGTTCACCAAGAGCAGCTTAAATTGCCTGTGGAAACAAAGAGGCCACAAGTTTGTGAGAAGGATACATGTGCTGCTGCACTAGTTGCTCATTTTGAGAAAACTTCACCATATTGTTGCATTCCTGGTGAGAAGTGATTCAGGGTGGCTGTGGCTCGGCTGAGCTGTCACTGAGGCAGGAGGGCCCATTTCCTGCACCAGGCTGTGTCATGAGCAGTTTAGGTTGCTTGAAGAATCACCTTTAAAGGTGCTATCAATGCAGATTTAATACAGATTTGGGAAAGCACAGCTTAACAAAATTTGCTGGCAAGGTTCCCTCTGTTAACTACTCATAGATGAAACATCCAAAGGAAAAGTGGATTTGAATCAATTTAGAATGATTTACACACAAAGGGTAAGGAAGACCCTCCCACTGAGTCACAAGGTTCCAAGAGGACTGTCTTGATTTCCAGGTTCCTGAGGAAGCTCAGGTGTGGCAGAGTCCAGTCTTGGTCCCAGACTTGGTCAGTGGTTTATGTTTAAAGGGACAAATACAAGGAGTAAGGGAGACCCTCATGTTGAGTCACTGGGTTTGTGATGAGTGTCCAGAGGACCAACCCGTTTTCAAATACCTTTAGAGCTCAGGACAGTCCTTGCTGTGGGTACTGCCAGCACTGGCTGATGCACCTGCAGGGCTGCTGTGTTACCTGTGAAGGGTGGTGGAGATTAGTGGGATTTCCCAATGGCTGGAGACCCATGGCACATGGGAAGTGCCTGAACATCAGGCTGGAGAGGTCCAGCTGCTCAACCTCACTTCACCCCCTGGAGATCTCAGCATCCTCAGATGGAGGAGGAAGTCAGTGTCACCACACACAGTGTGGTTTCACCACCATCAGTGGTGCCTGGCTGACCTGGTTGACTTCTGAGAAGAAAGGACTGGATTTGTGGACAAGGGGAGAGCAGTGGATGTTGCTTCCCTTGAATTCAGCCATTTCCCATGTCCGTTTCCCAGTGCTTCATGTTTCCTCTCCAATGTGGGAAGTCTCCCTGTGTGTCTTGGCTGTACACAGAGCTTGGCCTCACACTTTTCCACCAGCCAGCCTTTGCCTGAAGCTTGCTTTTAAGAGAAAAATCTCCCTCTTCATTTTTGTCCAGTTCCTTTCATTTCCTTCTTTTGCATTTAGGATTTTATTGCCTGGTCTGCAATGGTCCATTCAGGAAAAAATGGGCCATTCAGGAGCCCTGAGCTAAAGTCACACACATTAAAGACGAGTGACTTTTGTATTCCTTTTAACTGCATTTTCATTCTTAGGGCATTTGAAGAACACTGATGCATTACAGTCACCAGATAGGAATCCAAACATCACCTCTGTGTGACCTTGTTCATGCTGTTGTTGCCCTGTGGATGCTGGAATGACAACATGTCCTCCACAGCCCTTTGTAGCTCTGCTTCTGGAAGGAGTGTTGTCGGATGTGGGCCTTGAGGGCACACTGTGGCCATAGCAATGGTTCTGTTAACAGAGAGGATGGAGCACACAGACTGGCAAGAGCTCATGGACGTGCCCTTGAGTGACCTCAAGGAAGTGAAGAGTTTGAAAAAACCTCTATTTTAGGAATTTCTAAATGGGGCTGGTTGAAGTGACTGTGAATGAGTCGTGCTTGCAGCTGCCATGCCCTGGTGTCGTCCACGTGGTGTCGTGGCCATTCTCCTGCTGGGCTGGGCAGCTGGAGTGACACCCTGCATCCTTCTGAAACAGCACCTGAGGTTCAAAAAGCCTTGGTGAATGCTGTCTCATCCATCTCCCTGAGCTGCCAGCCAGGAGCCATCCTTCTGGTGGAGGGATGTGGTGGACAGGGCAGGGGCATGTAACTCAGGAGGTGTTTCAAGATGTCACTAGGTCATGTAGGAAGAAAATTAAGAGAGGCAAAAGCCCAATTAGAACTTAATCTAGCCACTTCTGTGAAGGATAATCTAAAATGTTTTTATAAATACATTAAGGGCAAAAGGAGGGGTGAGGACAACGTCCATTCTTTATTGGATGCGGGGGGAATATAGTAGCTGAAGGTGAGGAAAAGGCAGGGGTACTCAACACCTTCTTTGCCTCAGTTTTCAACAGTAAGACAGGTCTTCCTCAGGACAGCTGGCCTCCAGAGTGGGTAGATGGGGACAGGGAACAGAATAGCCCCCCTGTAACCCAGGAGGAAGCAGTTAGAGACCTGCCGAGTCACTCAGATGCTCACAGGTCTCTGGGACCAGATGGGATCCACCCTAGCAAGATGAGGGAGCTGGTGGATGAGCTCCCCAAGCTGCTCTCCATCATTTATTGTCAGTCCTGCCTCACTGGGGAGGCCCCAGAGGACTGGAGGTGCCAGTGTGACCCTGTCCATATAGGAGGATCTGGGAAATTCCAGGCCTGTCAGCCTGACCTCAGTGCCCAGGAAGATTATGGAACAGATCATCCTGAGTGCTGTCACATGGCACCTACAGGACAGCCAGGGGCTCAGACCCAGCCAGCGTGGATTTAGGAGGGGCAGGTCCTGCCTGACCAACCTGATCTCCTTTTATGACCAGGTGACCCAACTGGTGGATGTGGGGAAGGCTGTGGATGTGTCTACCTGGACTTCAGCAGAGCCTTTGACACTGTGTCCCACAGCATTCCCTGGAAAAGCTGCAGCCCATGGCTTGGACAGGAGCACTCTTCACTGGGTTAAGAACTGGCTGGAGGGCCGGGCCCAGAGAGTGGTGGGGATGGTGCTGCATCCAGCTGGCTGCCAGTCACCAGTGGTGTCCCCCAGGGATCTGTACTGGGCCCAGTCCTGTTTAATGTCTTCACTGATAATCTGGACAAGGGGATTGAGTCTACCATCAGCAGATTTGCAGATGACACCCAGCTGGGTGCCAGTGTGGATCTGCTGGAGGGTAGGAGGGCTCTGCACAGCGACCTGGACAGGCTGGATAGATGGGCTGAGTCTAACAATGTGAAGTTTAACAAGTCCAAGTGCCAGCTCCTGCACTTTGGCCACAACAACCCCTGCAGCGCTACAGGCTGGGGACAGAGTGGCTGGACAGTGGCCAGGCAGATGGGGACATGGGGGTACTGGTCAACAGCAGCTGAACATGAGCCAGCAGTGTGCCCAGGTGGCCAAGAAGGCCAACAGCACCTGGCCTGGATCAGGAATGGTGTGGCCAGCAGGAGCAGGGAAATCATTCTTCCCCTGTGCTCAGCGCTGGTGAGGCCACACCTTGAGTGCTGTGTCCAGTTCTGGGCCCCTCAATTTAGAAAGGCCATTGAGATGCTTGGACACGTCCAGAGAGGGGCTGGTGAAAGGTCTGGAACACAAGTCCTCTGAGGAGCATCTCAGGGAGCTGGGATTGTTTAGCCTGGAGAAGAGGAGGCAGAGGGGACACCTGATCACTCTCTGCAACTCCCTGAAAGGAAGGTGTGGACAGGGTTTGGTCTCTTCTCCCGGGCAACCAGTGACAGGACAAGAGGGCACAGCCTTAAGCTGTTTAGGTTGGACATTAGGAAAAATTCGTCACAGAAAGCATGATTAGGCACTGGAATGGGCTGTCCAGGGAGGGGGTGGAGTCACTGTCCCTGGAGGTGTTTAAGAAAAGTCTGGAGGTGGCACTGAGTGCCATGGTTTAGTTGATAAGATGGTGTTAGGTCATAGGTTGGACTTGATGATCTCAAAGGTCTTTTCCAACTAGGTTAATTCTGTGGTTCTGTGAACCTGCCTCGTTCCATGGATAAGGGGCTTGGAGCTGCTTTCTTTAAGGAGAGGAAACTCCTTGTTTATTTGCCTGCTGTAGTGAGGATATCCTTCCTTGGTGGTGTGTTGACAGCAGCCATTTGGATGGCAAAGGGCAGAAAGCACAGGTGTAAGGGATTTAGCTTGTGGATGCTGGTTGCATGATTTCCTTATTTCTTTCCCTACCCCCCCTTTAGATTACCAGAAAATTCAGGCTCAATTCCGATGGGAAACTCGAACAAACTGTCTCAATGGCAACCACTACGCAGCCCATGACTCAGCACTTCCACATTACCTACAAGAAGGTGACACCCTGATGCCAGGAGTGCTGGGTCTCCTCACTGAGGGCAAGGAGCAGGACATCATGCACCAAGAGCAGCTCAGGAGCACAGAGGGCATGGCAGACCCTGGAGCTGGCTGCCTGCGCTCATCCCCTGGGCCCCGGAGCTGCCCATCCCGTTGAGAATGTTACTCAGATGTTTCTGTAATGGTATATAAAAAAAATAAATAAAAAGCTTTTATTTTTATGGCTGTGTCTTTGGTGTGATTGCAGGGCGGTGTGTGCTGCCTGTTCATTAGTAGGTGTTGGGTTGGAGATCCAGCCTCGTGGACAACCTGCATAACTTTGGGGAAGCCGCAGGTTCTGGAATGGATTTGCACTGCAGGGAAAGACCCTGAGAACTCCAGAGCCTGTACAGTGAAACTTGGCTTAAGTATCAGGAGGGAACACCTACATCTTGCTCTGGGATAGAGGAAACTGTCACAGGCCCCCATCCCAACGCTGCTGTCCAGCAGTTTGAAGGGAATTGCTGCAGTGCTGGAGGTCAGGGCCAGACTTCAGTGCAGAATATCACAAGAGTTTGGGGGACAACCATGAACCAACAAGCACTCAGCCTGTGACACACTAGCAGCTGAGGAGCCTCCAAGTGCTGCCAGTGGAAGCCAAGCCTTCGAGTCCTGCCAGCAGCAGCTGAGAGGAGGCCAGGAGGAGGGAGCAGCAATGGAGGAGGCCCGGCAAGAGCCAGCAGCGCCGCGAGCCGTCAGGATCTGCCGCATCTGCGTGGATCCCCTCCAAAGCCCCGCTGCCCTGGAGCCCTGCGGACACGTGTTCTGCCACGCCTGCATCCAGCCCCGGGCTGCCCCCGACGCCGCTGCCACCTGCCCCATCTGCCGAGAGCCCATTGGGGCCATCCGCCTGCTGCAGGGCCGGGACAACCGTGCCGCGCTGGCCCCGCGGCGCCGCCGCCTCCATCCCTTCGTGGCGCGGTGGCGGCAGCGGCAGCAGCAGGAGCAGCAGCAGGAGGCAGCTGCTGGAGGTGGCCGGCGCCGAAGATTGGCTGCTGGGGATCGGCCGCCGAGCCCTGTGCCCCGCCAGCGGGCCCGGAGAGAGCTGCAGGAGCTGGACAGAAACGGGCAGCAGGAGAGCAGGTGGCCGCTGAGCGAACGGGAAGCGCTGGGCGGAGGGGACAACGGGCGCCGTCCCACCGTGCTCCCCCCGGATTGGCAGCTTCGATGGCCTTTCTGAACTGAAAACCAGGATGCTGAGAAGAACTTCGCCTGGTTTCTTCTGCCTGCTTGCTCGTCACCGCAAGACTGAGGGAGTGGGAGCTGTGGGAGGGAAAGCTCATAGTCATAGGAACTTAGGTAGAGAGTAGCATATTGATAGCAAAATTAGTTGTAAATAGACTGTTTTATTCATTTCAAGCATTAGAAAGCAGGCATTCTTTATTAGCGCCGGACACACGGAATAATATCTCCTTTAATCTGACGTCTGTGGTGAAACTTCATAACAGGGTCCGTTGTTATTCCGTCCCGATCACGCCTATCCATCACAATGTGCCTCCCAGCTAATACACAAACACCACTTTCCCAGAACTAATTTGCATGCATTTGCCTTCTACTGGAAGTCCTTTTTTGGTCCTGGAGGTCGTCATAAGGGGTGTCTGGTGGTCACATTCACCGAGTGCTTCAATATTACAGGTGACCTTTCTTTGAACTTTTTCTTCTGGCATGCACTGTTGCTTTTTGTTGTTACCTAACTTGAAAAAAACCCTCTGTAGTCCTCTTTATCTGTTTCTCCACTGGTTCCAGCTACGTTTATCCTCCTTTCTGCATACCTTTACATCCTTTCATCTTTTTTGCTAGTTAGTCTTAGAGCTCTGTTCAGCAACTTCAGGGGACCTGAAAATTTCTGTTCTCTGTGGTATTTATCAAGTCCCCCTTTTCCTTGACACTCTCTTTTAGACAGGTCTCCATACTTCATTTTCCAGCACAGTGTTACAACCATAACATTGAATACAAGCGAGTACACACAATACAGTGCTTAAGGTGTGTGTTAGTTTAAAACAGTCTGGGGTTTATTTTTGGTGGGCGGGGGAAGCCCCAGAGGCAGCTTCTGAGAGAGAAGCTGCTCGAAGCTTCTGCTCTGTCCAGCAGAGCCAATCCCGGCAGGCTCTGACGATGGACATGTTGCTGGCCTAATTAGAGACGTTGGTAACACCTCTGGGATGACACATCGAGGAAGGACAAGAACGCACGCAGTCCTTCTTCTTCGGAGGGGTGGGCAGGCGCGTGGGCCAGGGCCCTCCCGGGGCCGGGAGCGGCCAGCGGCCGGCACCGTGCGGCCGGCGCCATCTCGGCACAGCTCGCCGTGACCTCTGCCTGCTCAGCCACTTTCAGCTTCTGCTGCGAGCAGAAGGGCAGAGGCGGCGGCAGCGGTTTCTCTTTCTCGGCGCTCCGCACACAGAGAGGCGCTGAATGGAGCCGGCGCCCGTGCGGGGCCCGCGGGGACCACGTGGCCAGCGACGAAAACATGGAGAGCAATTCCCCAGCACAGAATCCAGACGAGATCAACTTCTCAGCGCTGCAAAATCCTACAGAAATCCTTGAACTGGTGGAATTTGTTGACAGCGGTACTTAGGAGCAGCGCTGTGACCGCAGGCCTCCCAGCTGCAGGTGGAGAACTGTGCTGCAGGGGTGGCCTGTTGTCATCACAGCCTCTTCCATTCCCTGCACAGCGGGGCTGTGCTGGCAGGGATGGTGGCAGCAGCAGCAGGGCCCTGGAGGTGCCTGGTGCTGGAGAGTCTCTGCCAAACAACCTCAGTGTCTTGCAGTGCTTTCGGTGTGGAGTGCTACAATGGTATTTTCAGGAAAAGTGGAGGAAGAGGCAAACAATTGAACAGACTCTATGTTGTATTCCAAAGCTGCTGTATTTGAAGGGGAAAATGCTCACTGGGGCTGATAAATGATCAGCCAGACATTTCTCATGAGCTCGGAGAAAGCAGGAGGCTTGGGGAAGGTGGAACTTTGCAAATAGGCTCTGCCCTGTGAGGAAGTGATTTTAACTGTTGATACTCCGGGTTATTAAGTAGAGGGTGTTGATCAGCAGCGTGAAGCTGACGTGGAGGCTGATCATCAGCAGTGTTGTTACGATCCGGTCTAGACCCAGAAGAGCAAAGAAAAATTATGTCTCTGCGTATAGACCAGAAAGAACTTGAAATGTTCAAAATATATCCAAAACTGAGATTAAAACCAAACGAGGTTAGATGTTGGTGCCAAACAATGGATGTATTTTATTTAATAGTAAAAGAGGCAAAGAGAAAGAAAAAAGAAAGAAAGAGAAGAAGAAGGGGGGGGTGTGGGGAACAGGGAGAGAGGTGACAGGGCTAAGGAAGCGTATCGCTCTTCCGAGACTCCCAATGACGTCTCGTTGCTCCCTTCCATCTGCTCTCCTTGGTGCTGAGGGTCCCCGGCCGCCGTGCCACACCACACTGCGCCACGCTGCACCACGCTGCCACACGCCGCAGAGTACAGAATCCCAGGGATTAATGCCCAGTTTGGGCCAGGTGGGAATGCCCACGTGCCTCCCTTGCAGGGGCCAGTTTGACGCAGTCCCTTGCAACACTGGGGATTTGTTGCATCATCTCTGCTGTAGGGTCTGAGGGCCCCTTTGGGGGGCCTTTGATGGGCCATGACAGCCCCCCTGCTGTCCTTCCCATGGCTGCGGCTTTTCCCCGGTGAAGGGGCCCCTCAGCTGGGCTCCTCTGCGCAGGGGAGGACGGGCAGTCACTGCGCCTCTGCCCAGAGGCTTTTCCAACACCCATCCAAAGCCTCTCTCCCTCCACCCTTTGGTGCAGGGTCTGTGCCAGCCTGGCAGCTGATAGGCCTGGGGCTGTGGTCTCCACCTTGGAGGTGTGAAGCTTGTGCTTTGTGAATCTCCCCAGCCCTGAGTGGTGATGGGCCTCTCAGAGCCCCATTCAGGGTATGGTAGTCTTCTCTGCAGCTTTTGTAATACAGTTTTTAAAGTCCTTCATGCAAATGTTCAAGCCATAAACGATAATATTTCAGTGTCTGACAAGTGTAGCCCAGGCACCAGTACTGGGACTTCCTTCTTGCTAGTGGCCTGAATAATGGGGCCCAGGGCACCCTCAGCAAGTTTGCTGAATTTCCTACAGTGGGAGGAGCTGCAGAGACACCAGAGGATGACTCTGCGCCCACAAGGACCTCAACAAGCTGGAGAAATGGGCTGATGGAACCTCCTGAAGTTCCACCAAGGGCTATGCAGGGTCCTGCCCCTGGGGAGGTGCAGCCCCAGGCACCAGGACACACCATGGAAAGCAGCTCTGCAGAGCAGGTCCTGGCGAGTGTGACTGGCACAGCCCCACCCCAGCAGAGACCGCCTGGAAGGCAGCTGGGTGAGCACTGAGCCCACTGCCAGGTCGGCTTTGTGCCACAGGGTCCATCTCTGTGGATGGGGGAGCTCCTGGGCGTGCCCTTAGAGCCCTGTGATGTCACCAGTCATGATCACTATGACCTCACCTGCAGTGGGTAGGTAACTGTGGCCACCAGCGCTGGGTAGTGCCACAGCACTCAGCCTGTGACACACTGGCAGCCGAGGAGCTTCCGAGCGCTGCCAGTGTCTGAGGAGCTTCTCAGTGCTGCCAGCGAGTGAGGAGCCTTTGAGTCCTGCCGCCAGCGACCAAGGAGCGTCTGGGTGCTGCCAGTGACCGAGGAGCTTGTGCGTCCCACGGGAGGCCGAGGAAGATCTGAGTGCCACCAGTGGAAGCCAAGCCTTCGAGTCCTGCCAGCAGCAGCTGAGAGGAGGCCAGGAGGAGGGAGCAGCAATGGAGGAGGCCCGGCAAGAGCCAGCAGCGCCGCGAGCCGTCAGGATCTGCCGCATCTGCGTGGATCCCCTCCAAAGCCCCGCTGCCCTGGAGCCCTGCGGACACGTGTTCTGCCACGCCTGCATCCAGCCCCGGGCTGCCCCCGACGCCGCTGCCACCTGCCCCATCTGCCGAGAGCCCATTGGGGCCATCCGCCTGCTGCAGGGCCGGGACAACCGTGCCGCGCTGGCCCCGCGGCGCCGCCGCCTCCATCCCTTCGTGGCGCGGTGGCGGCAGCGGCAGCAGCAGGAGCAGCAGCAGGAGGCAGCTGCTGGAGGTGGCCGGCGCCGAAGATTGGCTGCTGGGGATCGGCCGCCGAGCCCTGTGCCCCGCCAGCGGGCCCGGAGAGAGCTGCAGGAGCTGGACAGAAACGGGCAGCAGGAGAGCAGGTGGCCGCTGAGCGAACGGGAAGCGCTGGGCGGAGGGGACAACGGGCGCCGTCCCACCGTGCTCCCCCCGGATTGGCAGCTTCGATGGCCTTTCTGAAGCGAACCAGGATGCCGAGAAGAACTTCGCCTGGTTTCTTCTGCCTGCTTGCTCGTCACCGCAAGACTGAGGGAGTGGGAGCTGTGGGATGGAAACCATTTAGTCATAGGAAATTAGGTAGAGAGTAGCATATTGATAGTGAAATTAGTTGTAAATAGACTGTTTTATTCATTTGAAGCATTAGAAAGCAGGCATTTTTTATTAGCGCCGGACACACGGAATAATATCTCCTTTAATCTGACGTCTGTGGTGAAACTTCATAACAGGGTCCGTTGTTATTCCATCCCAATCACACCTATCCATCACAATGTGCCTCCCAGCTAATACACAAATGTGGGGTATGCCCAGTCCCTGCCCTGGAGGGATCTCTGCTGAGATAAGAGATTGCACAATCGCCCAGCAGGACTCCCTGGAAATGCAACCACCTCTATGGTCAGGGTGAGAAAAGACAGACCCACAATCCTTTAGGAGGCCCTATGCAGATCCTTTGTAACCCATTGGCCTTCACCCATCCCCTGTATCCCTATAAAAGCCAGCCCTCTGCCCATGTGGAGAGGGAGCTCTCATCCCTGGCTTTCCCCTTTGCCAGAGGGGATCAACAATAAAGCTGCCTTCTGTGCGGAAGCAGCCACACGAGCCTCTCGTCTCTCTGGTCTTGCTTGGACTGGAGGATGCCCTGCAGAGCTGAGCTGGAATCACTCAGCGGGCCCGGAGAGAGCTGGAGGAGCTGGACAGAAACGGGCCGGGCCAGGACAGTCCATTGCGGCTGCTGAGGGAGCGGGGCAGAAGAGCTGGCCTCAGGGGACCACCTGCACCTCCTCCCCTTGTTCCCATTTGAAGTGGAGCCTCCATGGCCCCTCTGAAATGAAAACCGGGATGCTGAGAAGGGCCTTGCCTGGCTTTTTTGCCTGTTTGCTCATTACTGCAGCACTGGGGGAGTGGGAGCTGTGGGAGAGGGAAGGATACGATTTTGGGATCTTGGGTAGAGGGTGGGATATGGCTGAAGAACAGGGGGAGAGGGATGAATGTGGTTGTTGAAAGTGGAAGAGGGGCCATTCCTGCTTGCTCCTGCTTCGCTTATTCCTGTGGAAATGCAGCCCAGAAAGAAAAAAGGGAAGGGAGAGTCCCCTGGAACTCTCAGCAAATTCCAAAGGGAGCAGTGTCTGCTCTTCCTGAGGGCCAGGGAAGGGACAGGACTGAGATGGAGATTGAGGCAGACCCTCCTCTCCTCTCCTGGCCCCACAGCAGCTCTGCAGTCCTGGGGAGGCTCTCCAGGCTGGAGGAGGCAGTCCTGGCACAGCCACCAGCTGAAGGGCACCGCCTGTGGGAGAAGTGGCCCCAGCTGGGATAGACCTATTCAGGGGGTCTCCTCTGAAGCAGCCCAGAGCCCTTCCCCACTCTGGGACACCCCAAGAGCTGTGCAGTGTCCAAAGGGTGCATCCCAAAGGATGCCAGGTCCTCACTGCCACCCTGCTCCATCCCCTTCCACGACCCAGGTGGCTGCAGAGCTCCTGGAACGGGCTGAGCTTCTGCCCGCCCCTCCCTGCTGCCTTGGCAGACCTTGTTTCCCAGGAATAGCCCCCAAATATCAGTGTCAAGAGTGTTGGGGGCTGAGTCTGCCCCATCCAGGGCAGCCGAGCACGGGGTGAGGCTGCTCAGGGTGACCACGGCCTCACGGTGCCTTCTGCCCTGGAGACAGATGGAGATCTCATGGAGGTGTAGGTGGGAAAACCCTGGCAAGGGGGAGGTGGCTCTTTGGTACTGGCCAGCGGCTCCCCCTGAGCAGCACCCTCCTGTTGGAGGCCCCAGGCTGTCTGTAACAGGTCCCTTGGAAGGAAGCATCCTTCATGGGGACTGCTCAGAGACAGGGGTCCAAAGTATGTCTTTGGGGCATGGAGGAAAGAGGGAAAGAGTGTCCTCCCTTACCAGGGCATTGGAATGCCTTCCCCCCTGAGGAGAGGGGCATGGTCCATGCTCTGCAGCGAGGTTCTTCCTTGGGGATGCAGGACAGGCTGCAGCACCCAAGGCAGCAGCACGATGGCCTTCGGGGAGGGTCGAGCTCTGTCTGGAGCGGGGTCACAGGTGAGAGAGACTTGGAGTGAGAGGCTGATCCCAGTGGAGGCCTTGCAGTGCTGGAAGGAGGTTTGCTGCTCTTTTTGGCAGGAAAAAGCATCCTGGATCACAAACATCAGTATGGCTGAATGGGACCTGGGGCATGGGACGTGTGCAGGCACAGCCCCTGGAGCGCAGCCAGACTCCTCTGTGTTCCCACTTCCGTCCTCCTGCTGCTGCAAATGGATGTTAACTTGCTGGGAATTGCTCTCAGCCTTGCTGCTTTTTAGCTGGGCTTTTAGGAGGAGCAGTGGGAACCACCCCAGTGCTGGCTCCAGGCGAGTCCCACCAGACCATGGTGGTTTTGGCATGTGCAAAAATGAAATAAAAGCCCCGGTCTCTGGGGAGCCAGCCAGCCGAGAGCGGATGAGCGCTCCCATTAATGTGTCATTCATGTGCGGCTCTGGCGTCGGCTCTTTCGGCAGTGCAGAGGTAATTACAACCCAACTGTAAGGCCTTGCACATGGATTTATTTACTGCCTTATTAGTGGCATCTGTTCTCCCAGCGAAGCGGCTCAGCTGTTTGCTCTTGTTCGGGGAAACCAGTGGAACTCATCGCGTGGATGGTCCGTGCTAACTCACACCCTTGGGCTGGAAAGTGGGCTGAGGGAGGTGAGTGCACCACCGGGGTTGCATTTTGACCCTGCTTGTTGGTTTGGTGCCTCTCCTCAGCACCTGAGCCCAGCACAGCATGAAGGAGGCACAGAGCTTCACCCCAAACCTGGAGGACATGGCTGTGTTTGAGATCCAGCAGCATTTCTCTTCCCACCTGTCTCCTAGCACTGTCCCACAATGTTTTACTATCAGAAAACCACAGAATCATCAAATCATGGAATCATTAATGTTGGAAAAGCCCTCTGATATCAAGTCCAGCCATCAACCCAGGACCTCCACTGTGTTCCACCACTAAACCATGTCCTCAAGTGCCACATCCACACTTCCAGGGATGGGGACTCCACCACTGCCCTCAGCAGCCTGTTCAAATGCATGGCAAGCCTTTCAGTGAAGAATTTTTCCCTAATATCCAGCTTAAACCTCCCCTGGTGCAGCTTGAGGCTGTGTCCTCTTGTCCCTGGGAACAGATCCCAACCCGCCCTGGCTGCCCCCTCCTGTCAGGGAGTTGTGGACAGCGAGAAGGTCTCCCCTGAGCCTCCTTTTCTCCAGGCCAAGCCCCCCAGCTCCTTCAGCCATTCTTTGTAAGGCTTGTGCTCCAGACCCTTCACATCCCTGTTTCCTTCTCTGGACACAACTCTCTTCTCCAGCAAGAGCCAGGGGATGCCTGGGCCTGGTGCTGCAGGACCCTCAGCTTGCTCAGAGCTGCAGTTGCCCGGGCTCCCCAGTGTGCTGCTGCTGCTGCCAAATCACTGCTGCAGCATCCACTGCCTTGGCTGCTGTCCTGGCCTGGCTTTGCTGCTCAGCACATTTCCCAAGGAAAATGGTTTGTTAACTGAATGTTGTGGCAAATGTGAGTTATGTGGCTGCAAATCCACTGGAGAAGCCCATTTAGGGCACAGAGCATAATGGGAGGAGGAGAGCATCTGGAATGGGGAGGTGGGAAGCACCATCCAAAAGGCTTTTGTTGCCTCTGGTGGGACATGAATGAAATAAAAATTCCTCAATAAAAAGTTCCCCCGATTAAAATTCACATGTGGCCCGTGCTGACCCAGGTGCCAGGTTGGGATGCAAAGCATGGAGTTACAAGTGTAAATATTTATTCATGGGCATGAGATGTCCCAGCCAAGTCAGGGCACACAGACACGGTTCTTTATGAGGTTCTTACATCCAGCAAGCACTCAGGTGCAACACAATTTCACTGAGCACTGACTCCCACACTAACACATCTCCAACCACAGTAAAACTTGGCAACAGCGCCCTGTTTCTGCTTGTCTATCGATCCAGGTGTCCTTGAGTCCCTCTGGCTGCAGTGACTGACCTGTGACACCAGACGAGGCTGGCAGTGTCTCAGAGCCTGGGATGCTGTGGTACCTTGGTCATGCCAGGGATAAAGCTGTTCTTTACCCCTCATGGACCGCTCTAAGCCTCCCAAAAGCAAAGCCCTTCTCTCCAGGGCCGGGCTGTCCTTTTGTTTGTTTTACTTCAGCATGAACAATACCAAATTCTTCAGTAAAACTCCACTGCTTCTTTACGTCACAGTGTTTATTTAACACATATATAGCATATATATACACAAATTCTATATACTTGTGTAATAAAAAGGATGCTTGACAGTTAGGGAAGGGATTTTTCACCGCATTTACCAAGCCTGCCGCACACCCGGGCCTCCATCCAGCAGCTGGATGCCGCTCCTTCCCGGCAGCATCCAGCCCCGAGCAGCCCCTGCCCGTCACCTCCGCCCGGGGGGGTTCGGGTGCGAGTGTCTTGCCCCTCGTGGGGCTGACGGACTGCGGGCAGTGCGAGAGTGACTCAGCCACTCCAGCAAACTCGGGACTTGCCTGGGCGCTGCAGCTCCTCGGCGGGGATCGCTTCTGCAGCCTGATTTGCTGGGAAGCTGCCAGCCGACTGCCACCTCCTCCTCCTCTCTGCAGGCAGCTCTGCCCTGTTCTCCGCTCATCGCCCGTGTTTCCAGTGACAAAATGACCCACCGGACTAGAGGGACGCGGGGCTGAATCCCTCCGGCAAGGCACGGAGCGGAGGAGCCGGTGATGCGGCCGGAGGATGCGGCGGGGAAGGTACGGGCAGCCTCGCTGCGGTCGTGCCGGCGGAGGGGCGGCGGGGCGGGCAGGTTCACAGGCAGGATTCAGCCTTGCACCCCGTCCTGGTGGGTGCTGTGACCACCCCGTGCGACCGAGGGACGACCTGACCCCCTCAAACTGGGGGGATGGGAGGCGGGGAAGGCAGAGCGTGCCGCGGGAGAGGTTCTGTCCTTGTCCCCGAGCCCTTAAGGACAGGTATTCCAGGTGTTGGAGGACCTGGCGTGGGAGCCCTTCCTGCATGGGCTTATGAGCTGCTTGTGGCCATGCCCCAAGCCCCCACGAGCCTGTCTGTCTTGTGGGGCCACGAACAGGAATTATGAGTGCATTTGACCTTCTTTCAACTGCTCTTTCTCCAAAAATCAGGTCTGCTGGGGGTTGTGCTGATGTGGAAAGACAGTCTGACAAAATCTGCCTCCCAAGGTCAGTGTGGCTGTGTAGATCCTTGAAGGGAGGCTGATAAAATAACTTTTCCTTGCTGCTCCATGATTTTGCGTCAGCACTCCTTGTCTCCACAAGGACTCCCCACCCTTGGGTGAAATGCAGAATTTGGCTTGAAGAAAGCAGACAAAATCCTCCTTAACACAGACCCCACAGCTTGACCAGAGCATCACCTGAGCCCGGTGCTTCCTCCATTACCTAATCCCAGCTCTCCTGAGAGGACACATCCCCCTTCGGGCTCCAGAGACACCCAGGAGCATTTCCACCTTTGCTCCAGCAGCTCTCCCATCTCAGCAAAGGGGGCTGTGAGTGTTTGCAGCCCCTACTTGCAGCAAGCCCATGTGCCTCTTGGGGCTCTCAGGGCACCTTTGCAGGGGACAGAGGACCCCTCCACAGAGGAGCACCCGGTCTCTGCAGCCAGTGAGTCCATATTCCCAGATTTTCCATGCAGGGCCATGCTCAGGCTGCTCACACAAGAGACCTAGTTTCTGCTCTCCCTGCTGCCAGAAATATCCCAGCTGCCTGCAGTGGAGAGCAGGTGAGGAGAGGTACAAGCTGGCAGGCTGCAAGTGGTGGGGCCACTTTGTGGACATTGATGGGTTTCCCTGGGGAAGCGTGGTGCATGCTGAGGCTGGTCACCACACACATGGCCCCCGTGTCAGGATTGTGGTGAGGGGATGGCAGGTTTCCCATGGACCAATCTCCACCCAGGGAGCGATGGATGGGGCACCTCAGTGCTCTTGGTTCGTGGGCATCCTTTTTGTTTGAAGCCCAGGGGCTGGGAGCAACCTGGTCTAGGGGAAGGTGTCCCTGCCCATGGCAGGGGGGTAGAATGAGATGAACTTTAAGGCCCTGCCCAATCCAGACCGTTCTGGGATTCTCTGATTCTCTTCCACTGCCCTCAGGATGGGGATGTTCAGGAGCTCCCAGCCTAGGAACAGGAGAGAGGAGGCTGAGAAGACACAGGAGCCATGTCCGCGCGTGGCCGGTGCGCCAAGGTGCTCCCCTCCGAACTGAACAAGGTGTGCCCTGAGAGAGGAGATGAGCCTGCCACACAGCCCAGGAAGATGAGCGACTTTGAGGTGGTGCCCAACCTGCAGCAGAGCAGTAGCAGCGTCTCGAAGAGCAGGCGGAAGGCTCATTTCCCCACTGGCAGCAATGAAAAGGCAAGTTCAGGAGGTGCAGGAAGAGGGCACGGTTGGGCACACACATGAAACAGTGTTCATGAGTGTCTCACTAACAGGAGCATTAATAACCTGACACTTTACCGTGCCATAAATCGAGTCTCTCCTGATGGGAGAGGATTTGCTGAAAGTCCTTGCAAGGTGCTTAAAAGATAAAACGAGATGTCTTCTGTAGTTTCAATGCTCCTAGATAGTTGTTTATTAAGTCTTATCAGAGAAACTGAGCCACTAGCGTGACCCAGGTGCAGCATGGAGAGAGGAAAAGAAGGAGTGAGAGCAAGAAAGACCAATTATCAAGATTTACATAGCCTTTTAAAGACATTTTAACCAATAGTTACTAAAAACATACATTATTTTCACTTTCTTACCAATTATTCAGTAACACAACTAGGAACTGTGGAATTTTCTATCCAATCAATCCAAACTACTTTTACTGCAAAATATGGAGTGGTAGAAGAAGGAAAAGAAGGTTTAGAGAACAACAATCCTCCATTTTGGTATTTTTTACTCTTATCTATATACTATAAAGAGAAGCCCAAAACCTCTAAATTTTTCACCCTGTGACAATCTTACATAGTAGTCTATAACCTAATTCACACCACTGTATTTTCTAGCTGTTGTCTGACTGTTGGTAATTTTTTCCAAGGTTTAAAGCTATACCAGTGGTGTCCAGGGGGGTAAAAACCCTTAAGAACAGGCAGAGAAATATTCTCGGCACTCTGGGTTCCTACAATAACCGATCAGGTTAGTTTTAGGGACAGACAGAAAACCTCCAAACATCTGAGGTACGTGGCCAGCACTCACATCCCCTCTCCTTGGAGTACATCTTTGTCCTTGCAGACAGCAATGGAGCTTTCATCCTTCACACCCAAAGAAGCACCTATCACCACAGTGTCTGGCCCTTGGCATAACTTCTGGCTCTTTCCAGAAACCCTGACCCCTTGCTGCTTTTCTTGCTCTGTCAGGAAAATCTCATCTCCTGGATTCCTGAAAACATCCGGAAGAAGGAATGCACCTATTTTGTAGAAAGCTCCCAGACATCAGATTCTGGGTAAGTGAGACAGTCCCTCCTTCCCTACCCTGCCAGAAGAGCAGAAGTGAGGGTTGGTGACAAAGCTACAGCATCAGAAAATCCCACCTTTCTGTCACAGGTATTTAAAACCCCTCTTTTAACTGGTTCTCCACCACGTGGTGAGTCATCACATGGCTGAGATTCTGTGTGCAGAGAAAAACCTTTCCAATGCTTTTGCAGGCAGTCATTTCCATCCTAAATATTTCTGTCCCAAATCTCTACCAGTGGAGGGGTTTTTTTCCCCCTTAATTTCCCCCCAAACAGTGCCTTTGTTTCTGCACAAGTTCTGAGCTGGAGGAGCAGCTGGGTGGGAGATGTGGACGCCTGTGTTGTTCCTCTGGAGAGCAGCACCTCCGCCCAGCGAGGCTGGGCTTTGCTTTTCGGGTTTCAGCTGTCATCAACCAAGTTGTTGGGGTGTGTTTCAGGAGGATCGTTTGTGAGTGTGGCTATCTCAGGGAACAGCACCTGGACGATGCTGCCAAGCCTCCCATCTTCCTGGGGAAGGAATGGGATCCCCGCAGGCACATCCAGGAAATGCCAACGGATGCCTTTGGCGATATCCGCTTCACGGGCCTGGGACAGAAGACAGGGAAGGTGATCTGTTTGTCCCATCTGTGGGTGCGTGGGGAGCCAGTGGTTGGGTCTTGCCACGGCAGATGGCATGGGAGTATTTCCCTCCTGAGTGAGAGGAGGTTGGGAAAGTTTGGAATTGCCCCAAAGGCAATTCAAGCAATGGAAGGGTTGAGACAGGACCCCTTCTCTCAGCCTCAGACCCTTTCTGAAACCACAGGACTCATGATTCAAGGAGTGGCTGTTGCCTGTCCTCATCCTTAGCTTTGTCTGGGGAACGTTTGTTCCCAGGGAAGCGAATGGGAATAGGGTCATGGACAAAGACCTGGACCAGCAGCAGCAGCATGACTCTGCTGTGGAATGGTGTTGGGAAGCCTCTGGTTCTTTGGTGGGACAGGAGGAATTGTGGTGGGGGTGTCCTGTTACCCTGACCCCGTTGTTCATGCCCAAAATGTGTGCACATCCCTTTTTTCGCAGTATGTGCGTGTCTCCTCGGATACCCCTCCACGGGTCATCTACCACCTCATGACACAGCACTGGGGCCTCGACGCACCCAACCTGCTCATCTCAGTCACTGGGGGAGCCAAAAACTTCGTCATGAAGCCAAGGCTGAAGAACATCTTCCGGCAAGGGCTAGTCAAGGTGGCCCAGACCACAGGTAAGAGATCATAGGATAATAAAATCACAGAATCACGGAATAGTTTGGGTTGAAAGGGACTTCTAAAGGTCATCTGGATGCAGAGGGTCTCCCTGTGATTGTACCTGGCCATGCCAGGTTCAGTAAGTTGGGCTGTGCTGGTGATGCTGAGCTGTTTCAGGAGATCTGTAGGTCCCTTACCTGGACCACAATCACCGGGGATGGGCTGCTCCTGCTCAGTCTCTGCCAAGAGGCTCAAAAGGAGCTGGACTCAGAGATGTGCTGAAGAAGGCATTGCCTGTGCTGCTAGGGCAGGGAAGAGACATCTTCTGGGGGATGGAGCATCCCCAAGGACACACAGCCGTATGGGGGAGGCTGGGAGATCGCTGTGGGCAGAGCCTCTCCCTTTCCCATGCCCCTCTGTGACCCCCAGGAGCCTGGATCATCACGGGGGGGTCCCACACTGGTGTGATGAAACAGGTGGGAGAGGCAGTGCGAGACTTCATCCTGAGCTGCAGCCACAAGGAGGGCGACATCGTCACCATCGGCATTGCCACCTGGGGGACCGTGTACAACCGAGACAGCCTCGTCTGCCCCATGGTGAGCCAGGCAAGGCTGGAGAGGGGATTGCTTTGCCTGTGCCTGGGCTGCCAGGGAAGTCCTGCCAAGGACTGTGGTGGGAACAGATGCTTCTAGATGTCACTGGGGCTGGCAGCCCTGGAAAACCCAACTGTACCAGAAGTGATGGTCACAGAACTCCAGAATGGGTTGGGTTGGAAGGAACCTTAAGGCTCACCTTGTTCCGCCCCCTGTCACGGGCAGGGAACCTTTCATTAGACCAGGCTGCTCCAAGCACCTTCCAGCCTGGCCTTGAACTCTTCCAGGGATGCTCCCAGGCTGGTATTTGCTGAGAAGCCCCTCCACCCTACCCAGTGTCTTGAGTAGGTTCTGTGCTCCTGGGAGGACTCTGGTGGGTGTGAGGGCCAGTGGAGCATGGGTCAAGGCTGATGTGAGCACTGTGGGGGCACAGGGACTGTTTGGCCCCACATGCTGACCCATTCCTGTCCCCACGTGCTGTTGGCTGTCTGGTACTCCTTTGCCAGGCTTCTCCCAGAGTGTCTCCTCCTGCACCTTACAGGGGGGCTTTCCTGCTGAGTATGTGCTGGATGAGGAGAACCAAGGCAGCCTGTCATGCCTGGACAGCAACCATTCCCACTTCATCCTGGTGGATGATGGCACCCACGGGAGGTATGGGGTGGAAATCCCCCTGAGGACCAGGCTGGAGAAGTTCATTTCAGAGCAGACCAAGGTGAAAGGAGGTAATGGCAACGCACAGCCCGGCCTGAGGCAGGGATGGCCCCTCCCCCTGGAATGGTGTCCTTCCTGGGCTCCAGCAAGAGGCTGTGGCTTCCCCAGAGGATCCAGGCAGAGGGTCTGAGAGGATTGCCATGATAAATGTGGAACCTGGTTCTAAAGCGACACAGATTAAGGAACCTTTCTCTGCCAGACTTATGGGATCACTAAAGGAGTCCCCAAACCTTGTGATGCTGAGCTGATCGGGGAGAGTAATTTCTCCTAAAGGGCCAGGTCCCAAAGGAGCTTCCAGGCATCATCATCTCACTGTGCAAAGGATCTCCTGTTATAACACATGCACACGTGTGCTCACAGAATCCCAGAATCCCCTGAGCTGGAAGAGACCCATAAGGATCCCCAAGTCCAACTCCTGGCCCTGCACAAAACACCCCCAAAAGTCCCACCACGTCTCTGACCTGCCCTGCCAGACAATCACTGGGCATGGTTTTCCTCCCCTCTCCTGAAGCCTGATGTGTCAGGGATAGTGCTCCCACCTTGCCTTTTGCACTCCACCACTCAGAGGAGACCGTGTGGGGGGGGATCAGCCCTATGAGAAGGTGACCCTGGATTTTGCTTCCCTGCAGGTGTGGCCATCAAGATCCCCATCGTGTGTGTGGTGCTGGAAGGAGGCCCTGGGACTCTTGATGTAAGGAACCACTTGTGGCAAGCTGAGGAGGGGGTGGAGGAGGGACAGCTCCTTCCCAGGATGCTCCTCTCAGTGGTGCCACACTGACAGGAGTGCTGGGAGCAGCGCTGGTGACCCAAGCTCAGAGAGGGTCTGCTGGTGTCTGGGTGGGATCAGGACCAACCCCCCCGCTCTGTTGCAGACCATCTACAATGCCATCACCAACGGGACCCCCTGTGTGATTGTGGAAGGGTCTGGGCGTGTGGCCGATGTCATTGCCCAGGTGGCCAATCTGCCTGTGGCTAAGATAACCATCGCCTTGATCCAGAAGAAACTGAGCATCCTCTTCCACGACACCTATGAGCTCTTCACCGAGAGCAAACTGGTGGAGTGGACCAAGAAGGTGAGTCCCTTGCAGGCTCCTCTGAGCTTTGGGACACCAAAGGGGCCCCAGGGGTCCTGGCCCATGAGCAGCAAGGGTCCCAGCAGGACGTTTAAGGCTCATCTGCCCCCAGCCATCCTCATCATTGTCCTGGTGGGCACCCCAAGGGCTCAAGCTCTGCTCCTCCACTGCCTGCTGCCTTTGGGCACAGAGGGAGTGTTTGTGACCAGCCCTCTCCATGAAGAGGACACAGCACAGGGTTTCTGCAGGCGACGGAGGAATTGCCTTGCACAGTGCAGGGGCCTGTGGGAAGCAGCAGGGAGGAGCTGCTGCTGCTCATTGCTTGCCCACGGCTCTCCTTGTAGATCCAAGACATAGTGCGGAGCCGGCAGCTCCTGACCATCTTCAGAGAGGGCAAATACGGCCAGCAGGACGTGGATGTGGCCATCCTCCAGGCCCTCTTCAAAGGTGAGGCAGGGGAGCCTTCCGGTGAGGATGGGACAAGGTGAACAGGATGGGGGTCAAGTCACCTCCTACTGCTACTTGATTTATGGGGTGACCAAAGAGCTGCCCAGACCTTGTTACTGGGGAGAGATGATTATCCAAAGGGCCACACCTCCAAGGAGGCTTCCATGTGGTGTCTTCTCACCAGATGATCCTCTGTTCTAACATGCTTTGCATGCAGCATCCCGAAACCAGGACCACTTTGGTCGTGAGAACTGGGACCACCAGCTGAAGTTGGCTGTGGCCTGGAACAGGGTGGACATTGCCCGAAGCGAGATCTTCACAGATGACCACGACTGGAAGGTAAGGCTGTACCTGTGCTGCTTGCCTGGTCAGGCTTACAGCTTGTCAGGCCTGTGGATATGGAGGGCACTTCTCACCTTGGCCATGCCTGGGGAGAGTTTTAAAGGGATTTCTCTTGGACCCTGAACTCCCAGTGCATTAACTGGGGCTGTTCTTCAAAAATGCTCTCAAACTCCCAAAGCAGAGCTAAACACACACAAAGACAATTGGTATTTGGTTCAAAACCAGTGTTTTTAAAAACCCACGTAGAACTTAAAATACCTCTTGACAGCTCTGCCCTGTGGTCACTGCTCAAATAGCAATTTGTCTCTAAAATCTCACCCAGCCTGGCACTTCCCTGCTCACACCTTACTACAGAGTGGGGCAGGGGCCAGCTCTGCCATCCCATGCCTGATCCTGCTGTTGGGAAGTCAAGGCTGAGCAAGGTTGTCTGTCCCTTCTGATGGGGCTGTGGGACTTGGAAGGGATTTTCCTGTTTCAGTCAACAGTTTGGGTTCCCCCAGCCCACATACCTTTGATAGGACTGGGAATGGCTGGTGGGAACCAGGAACCCAAAAGTGAAGCATTTGAGGATATGTGCCCCATCCCTGGAAAAGTTGAAGGTCAGGCTGGCAACCTGGACACCTGCAAGGTGTTCCTGCCCCTGGCCAGGGATTGGAACGAGATGAGCTTCCAACCCAAACCATCCTGTGATTTTGTGATATTCATAAACTTGGGGTAGGTGGTCTCTACCCTACCCATCCCTCTGCCCAGCAGCCAAGGGGGCAGAGGGCTCCACTGCCAGAGAAGAGTGCCTTTTTCTAACTCCCTGGGAATGTCCCACAAGTTTTAAGGCATCCCAGATGCTCTTCCACATCCAGGGACTCCTCGTGTGCTCAGGGATAAAATCCTCCCCCCAAGTGAGGAGCAGGGTAGGGTCCTGCTCTGAGACCACAGAGCCCCTCACCTCTGCCTCTGGCCTGCCAGCCCGCAGATCTCCACCCCGTGATGGCAGCTGCCCTGATTTCCAACAAGCCAGAGTTTGTGAAGCTGTTCCTGGAGCAGGGAGTGCGTCTCAAGGAGTTTGTCACCTGGGACACCCTGGTTTACCTCTACGACAACCTGGCACCGTCCTGCCTGTTCCACAGCAAGCTGCAGAAGGTGCTGCTGGAGGAGAGAGAGCACACAGCCGGCTCCAAAATGCCACGGCTCCAGATGCACCACGTCTCCCAGGTGCTGCGGGAGCTGCTGGGCTGCTCCACACAGCCGCTGTACCCCAAGCCCAAGCACACGGAGCGGCCCCGGCTCTCCATCCCCGTGCCGCACATCAAGCTGAACGTACGCATCTCCAGGTTACCTGGCGGCAGGGGCGTGGCAGGGCGGGGACACTGGCTCAGGGAGCTGTCCTGGGGGTTGCAGCTGGGTCTCTGTCCTCTCATCTGCTCAATAATCCTGTTTAAAGTGCCTTAAAGCCCCGCCCAAGTCATCTGCCCTGCATTCCAGGTGCAATACCCACCTTCCTACAGCTGTAGCACTGCGTGGTTGTGTGATGCTGGTGCGCAGGACCCAGTGGGGTGGGTGCACAGCTCCACATGATCCCAGCCCTAGAAAAAGTGGAATTCCCAGGGTGAGTCCAGTCTTGGCCACCCCTCTATCTGGGCAAAGTCCTTTCCATGGGTGGTGGAGGCAGCACCCAGGGTTTGAGTGGCTTTGTGCTGAGGGAGCAGGTCTGAGCACTGCACACCTTGCAGGTGCAGGGGTCAAGTCTCCGGTCCCTCTGCAAGCGCTCTGCTGGCCGAGTCACCTTCACCATGGACCCCGTCCGGGACCTGCTCATCTGGGCCGTGGTCCAGAACCGCAAGGAGCTGGCAGAAATCATCTGGGCCCAGGTATCACAGCCCAGAGCTCCTGTCATGGCTGAGGGGCTCATATGAAGCCAAACCTCCCAGCCCCAAGGGGAACAGTGGAAACTGCTGGGATTTGGGATAGTGGGAGAGCTGCCCTGAACCTGACCCCAGCCAAACAGGAGCCAGCCTGAGGGCACTTGGTGTCCATCCCCTGCCACACCATGAGGCCAGATCCCTCCCTCCCATCCCAGCCAAAACAGGTAGAGGGCATGTGTTGGGCCAGAAGTGGGATAGTCAGGCTGAGACAGTACACAGGGACATGGCAGCTGAGGTGGAGAAGGCTTCCACCCATGAACAGCATTCCGGGACAAGAGGCAGTGTAGCTGGTGGCACAGTGAACATGCCAAGGAGTCACTCTGTCCCATCAGCCAAGGCATCCCACAAATTCCCCGTGGCAGGGGGTTATCCAGAGGCGAGCTTGGCTCAGCCCTTGTCATGGCAAGCTGTCCATCCTGAGCACCAATCTACTTGGGACGTCCTCCTTCCCTCCTGTGGGAGCTGGGGAGGGCTTGTCAGGACTTCTGGGACTTGACAGAGAGAGTGTCCATGCTTTCCTTATCCTCTTCTGTGCCAGAGCCAGGACTGCATGGCGGCTGCACTGGCCTGCAGCAAAATCCTGAAGGAGCTGGCCAAGGAGGAGGAGGACACGGACACCACCGATGACATGCTGGCCCTGGCTGAGGAGTACGAGCACAAGGCAATCGGTGAGTGGGAGGGCACCAGCACCCCAGAGCTGCTCCTGCACCCCATAGGGCTGGTGAGCTTTACCCAGGAGATGGCTGGGGGATGATAAATGAGGGTGCCAACCTCACAGTCAGGGCCATGATGCTCCAAAGGCTGTGCCTGCATGGTGGTGGGAGTGCAGCGAGTACCACTGTGTGGTGCAATGTCCTGATCCTGCTGGAAGGGTGACTCTGTGGGTGCTTGGCCCCAGAGCTCAGCCTCATCTTCCTGGTATCGGCCCGTCCAGGCGTGTTCACAGACTGCTACCGCAAGGATGAAGAGAGAGCCCAGAAGCTTCTCACCCGTGTCTCTGAAGCCTGGGGGAAGACAACCTGTCTGCAGCTGGCGTTGGAGGCCAAGAACATGAATTTTGTGTCCCATGGGGGTGTCCAGGTGGGCTCCCAGCAGCGGCCCTTGGAGGGAATGTGCGCAAGTGTCCCCAAGGTCCAGAGTTCCTCGTGGGCAGCAGTGGGACTCTGCCCTGCGGCCTCTGTAACCAGCACTCCTCTTGCTCCCTCTTCACAGGCTTTTCTAACCAAGGTCTGGTGGGGGAAGCTGTGTGTGGACAACGGGCTTTGGCGGGTGATTACGTGCATGCTGTTCTTCCCCCTGCTCTACACCAACCTCATCACCTTCAGGTACTCCCGGCAGCAGGGATTTCCTCTGGCTGGGGGAAGCTGCCACGGCATCCCCTGGGCAGCCGAGCCCACATCCCTCCCTGCTCTCAGCAGGGAGAAGAGGCTGCAGCCCATGGGCTGCCTGACGCGTCTCCGAGCCTTCTTCACAGCACCCATCGTCATCTTCCTCATGAACATCCTCTCCTACTTCACCTTCCTCCTGCTCTTCGCATACGTCCTGATGGTTGACTTCCAGCCGATGCCAACCTGGCGGGAATACCTCATCTACTTCTGGCTCTTCTCCCTGGTGTGCGAGGAGACCCGCCAGGTGTGGGCAGGCAGAGCTGAGGCTGGGAGGTGGCAGAGGAGGAGAGACACCCCTCTGGGTGCTCCTGGGAGGTCCCACACAGCTCATGTCCCCATGCTGCTTCTCATGTCACCATCTATTCAGAGAGGTCCCAGCACGTGGGACCACCAGATCCCCCAGCTCTGAGGCCAGGGATTCTCCTTAGCTACATCTGGCTTGGCCCTGTATATTTGCAGATGAAAATGCTGTAGGTCTGGTGGGCTTTGCCCAGGAGGTGTCTGGTGTCTGTTTTGGGAACGTCAGGAGATGGAGGGAGCACTTCCTTTGGGTGAATTTCCAGCAGGATTTCCAGGCTTTGCTTGACATTTGAGATTTTTCAGCTTTTGCTTCAACATCTCAGTGCCTTTCTCCTCCAGTCTGAAGAACCCCAATGTCCCAGGTGTCCCCATGCTCCTTCCCAGGTGTCCCCATGCTCTTCCCATGCTTATAAAGAAAACCTCATAAGCTCAGGTTACCTTTGGGTCAGCAAGAGTGTCCAGAGATGGCCAGATGATCTGTGTGGTCTCTCCCCTCTCTGAGGAACACGAGTATCTTACACCCAGCCCTTCCTCTCTTCCCGACAGCTGTTGTATGACCCAGATGGACTTGGGGTAGTGAAAATGGCTTCCCTGTACATCAAGGACTTCTGGAATAAGCTGGACATCTGTGCCATTCTGGTCTTTATCGCAGGGCTGACTTGCAGGTGAGCTGCAGAGCTCAGTAGTATTTTCATAGAATCATGGAATCCCAGAATGGGTTGGGTTGGAAGGGACCTTAAAGCTCATCCAGTTCCAGCCCCTGCCATGGGCAGGACAGCTTCCACTGTCCCAGGCTGTTCCAAGCCCCACCCAACCCGGCCTTGGACACTTCCAGGGATGGGGCAGTCACAGCTTCTCTGGGCACCCTGTGCCAGGGCCTCACCTCCCTCACAGTAATTCCAACTCAAATGATCCTATATGGTTCTATGGTGGCACTGAGGTGTTTCCTTTCCTCTCTTCCGTGTCCAGGCTGATCCCATCAACATTATATCCTGGGCGCATCATTCTGTCCCTGGCTTTTATCATTTTCTGCCTGCGCCTGATGCACATTTTCACAGTCAGTAGAACACTGGGGCCCAAGATCATCATTGTGAAGCGCATGGTGAGAGCTCCCCTCTGTCATACCAGGGTGATGCTGGACCATCCTGCTAGAGCAGCTGGATATGCCACTCATGTTATCCCATCCTGGAGAGGGGCTTGCTCCAGGACACAGCTATCCTTCCCCTCTGTCTTTGCAGATGAAGGATGTCTTCTTCTTTCTCTTCCTGCTGGCAGTGTGGGTGGTGTCCTTTGGGGTGGCCAAGCAGGCTATCCTGATCCACAACGAGGAACGCGTGGAGTGGCTTTTCCGTGGCGTGGTCTATCACTCCTACCTGACCATCTTTGGGCAGATTCCCTCCTACATCGACGGTAAGGGACTCTGGCCTGTGACAGCACATGGCACGAGCAGGGTGGCTGTGACAAAGCTGATGTACCAAACTTATGCCCTGTTGGCCCACGGAAGTCCCACACAGTGAACAGAGCACCTGGAATGACACAGATGGAGGTCAAATTCCTTCTTGGTGCTAAGCTCCCTGGATGCTGGCTACTTTCTGAGAGCAGAACGTGCTCCCCAAGACGCCTGAGGTTTGGCCACCACAGAGTCACACTGTGCTCTCCCACAGGGGTCAACTTCAACATCGACCAGTGCAGCCCCAATGGGACTGACCCCTACAAGCCCAAGTGTCCAGAGACAAACGCGGACAACAAGAAACCCATCTTCCCAGAATGGCTGACGGTCATCTTGCTGTGCCTGTACCTGCTCTTCACCAACATCCTCCTCCTCAACCTCCTCATCGCCATGTTCAAGTAAGTCTGGGGGGCTCTAGATGTGGTGGAAGTAGTGGGATCCCACTTGGGAATTCTGGATGTGGTGGAGGTCATGGCAGGTCAGGGCTGATCAACGAGGTGGGTGGAACTGGGACACCATTCAGACAGATGTGCCCCCTCATCCCCACGGCACGCCTGACACCTGGGCTCTGCCCCAGCTACACCTTCCAGCAGGTGCAGGAGCACACGGACCAGATCTGGAAGTTCCAGCGGCACGACCTGATCGAGGAGTACCACGGCCGCCCACCCGCGCCCCCACCCCTCATCCTGCTCAACCACCTGCAGCTCCTGATCCGGCGTGGCTTGCTCCGCCGGCCGGCCACGCACCACAAGCTCAGTGAGGACCAGCATCCCCCTCCTTCCCTTTGCCCCCGCCTCAGGGCATGGTACCGTGTGCCCAGGCACAAGGCTGGGCATACAGGCTGTGGTCCTGGGGTTTGGGATGCCCAGAGATGTGACAGCACTGCCATCCCCTTCCTTCGGCAGAGGAGAAGCTGGAGAAGAACGAAGAAGCTGCCCTTCTCTCGTGGGAGATGTACCTGAAGGAGAACTACCTGCAGCACCAGCAGTGCCAGGAGAAGCAGAACACGGAGCAGATGATCCGGGACATTGCACAGAGGTACTGTTGCTCCTGAGAAAGGATGTTCTTTCTGTCCTTCCGTGTCCTGGGCAGGGAAGAGTTGGGATCAGTGGCTGTCGAGGGTGTTCCAACCAGCCCTGTCCCTCCAGGGTTGATGTGCTGGCAGAGCTGCTGGACTTGGACCGGGTGAAGAGGACAGGGGTAGTGGAGCAAAGACTGGGCTCTCTGGAGGACCAGGTGAGGCAAAACGAGGGCAACTACCCAAGAAAGGTGAAATTTTTCCAGGGGCTGAGTCAATCGAACCAGAGCACAAAATCTCTCTGAATCAATACCCTCTGAGACAGTTCGAGTTTCATTGCCATCAGCATCTGAGGGGGAAAGGTTTATAGGAATACTTCTGTTTGACCCCAAAGTAAACAGGATGAAGGTGGGATGTGGTGGGATGGGCCACTGCCTCCACTAGCCACCCAAACAGTTAGAGCTGACCCAGCTCTTCTCCTTGGCCTGAGAGGACCCTCCAGACCTCCTGGGGACACAGACTCTCTGTCCCCTCCCTTTGGAGCTGCACGAGCAGTGGGATGCCCAGGGAGCCGGCCCAGCCCTGCCATATCCTGTTTCCATTTCCCTTTCCACCTGCTTTGTAAAAATCTTTCCCTGGAGAAGGTTTTCCAAGGCAAACATCAGGACCCAGCCAGGATCACTGCTGCCCGCAGGGTGCAGCAGGCAGTGCCAAGGGCAGCATTCCCTGCCCGCTGACAGGGCTGAATCCCGTGGCATTCGGGGGGCAGCGGGGCCGGGGGTGACCTTCTCCTGTGCCCTGCAGGTGCAGCAGAGTGCCCAGGCCCTGAGGTGGATGATGCAGGCGCTGCGGGGCAATGGCTTCAGCTCAGGCGAGGATGTGCCGCCCATGGGTAAGCGGGGCCCGACTCCTCCCCAGCAGGGGAAAGCCTTGGGCCCCGGACGGGGGCTGAGCAGCCCCTCACACCCCTCTGTCAAGCAGTGAGGCAGAGGTTCCTTTGGTTCTGGGAGGTTTGGTGTCTCTGTGAGGCCATCCAGCCCCTTCTGAGTGCATTCTCACCCTCCCTGGGGTTTCTTCCAGGGCCTGCCAGAAGGGGAGCCAAGGTCCACGTCCCCAGGGGACATCAGCATCCCCATGGAGACACCCAGCCAGCCCCCTCAGCAGAGCCCCGGTCCACAGTGCTGGACTTGGTGCCCTGCTTTGTGGCACCCTGCTGTCTGTGTCTGCCTCACAGGCTCCTCCAAAGCCTTGGACACCAAGGAGATTGACCTGGAGGGAAGACCCGAGGAGAGCCGGCCCCCGTACCACGTGCTTGCCCGAAACCTCCTGTACCCAGGGTCTCACACTCTCCGCTTCCCTGTGCCAGATGAGAAGGTGCCCTGGGAGGTAGGAGCTGTGACGCTGGGCAGTGGGGCTGGGAGGAGGAGGCTTGAGGCATATCCTGACAGTGGTGGGAAGAGGAACCCATCATCCCATTTCAGAACTCTTGTTCTTCCCAGCCCTGGGACCACTGGCTTCCTGGAGTCACTGCTTGAGGCTCCCCCAAAGAAAATGGCATCATTCCTGCTAGGATCTGCAGTGCCAGGAATGCCTGGGGATGCTTGGTTGGACACAGAGGGTACAACCACCCACCTCTGCATTTCCTGAAGCACAGCTGCCTCAGGGTCAGGGTCCAGGGCAGGATCTGGCACTGTCTTCCATGGGGGTGTGAGCCCTCCAGCCAAGGCCCTGAGCTCAGCCCCCAGCAGAGCCTGGAGCATAATTTGGGGAGTGATGCCATAAGCTGGGCAGAGGCAAAGACTGGGGCATAAGGTGTTCCCGGGGTCCCAGAAGCTGTCTGCTGTGAGAACAGGGGCACAAGCGGGGGGCTGACACAGCCATGTGTTGTGCAGGTGGATTTCCCACTCTACGACCCCCCTGCCTACTCGGCCGACCACAAGGACATGGCTGTGCAGGACCCCTTCAGCCTGTGAGTCTCCCCCCACAGCTCCCCAGTCCTCCACCCCTTCCCTGGGTGGCACAGCCAGCCCTCCCTGCCGGGCTGCCTCCCACCCTCCAGCTCCTTGGAGTCTCTCCTGAAGATCAACTACAACACCATGGACGGGCTGATCGACCGGCAGAGCTTCCACGGGCTCTACGCCGTGCAGGATGGGCTGCCACTGTGAGTGCCACCGCCACGGGCTCACTGGGAGCTGGGGGGGAGGCAAAGCACTGGGACACGGAGAGGCCAGGGGTGCCTGGGCACATCCATCCCGTTCCCACTTTCCTACGGCTAATGGTGGGGCAGGGATAATTGCATGCATTGTCCTTAGGGCTGACCCCAAAGGAAACACCCCAAAAGACATGGGGTGCAGCGGCAGGGAAGTGTTATAGGGGTGTACAGAGGGAGTCTGGCGCTGCCCCAGCCCCCTCACTCTCACTCTGGCAGGAACCCCATGGGCAGGACAGGGCTGCGAGGCCGTGGGAGGCTGCACTGCTTTGGGCCCAACCATGCCCTGCACCCTGTTGTGACCCGGTGAGTGTGTCCTGCTCCAGCACGGGGCTGAGGACGTGGCGTGGAAAAGGGGGCATGGGGTCACCTCAGAGACCTGGCCAAACCCCGCACGGCCAGTGTGACCACTGCTGGGCAGAGGGGAGCCAAGTCCAGCTGCAGCATGACAGGAGCCTCTCTCACAGCTGGAGGAGGAATTTGGATGGGTCCATTATAAGGAAGAGCCTGAAGAAGATGCTGGAAGTCCTGGTGGCCCAATACCCGCTGTCAGATGTCTGGGCTCTGCCTGGGGTAAGAGCTGGTGGAAACCAGAGCTGGTGCAGAGGGAGCTGAGGAGATGGGAGAGAGAGAGGGAGGGAGGGAGGAAAGAAGTCCCACAGAAAGGGGGAATCACAGGCATGTGGCAGCCGTGGCTGAGGAGGTACCTGTGCCCCTCCTGCAGAGCCTCTGCATGCCAGGGGTGCTCCCTACACACACTCCCCCACCCGGACCTGCTGTCTCCTGCCTCCCCCTCCGCGGCTTCAATCCTCACGTCCTTCATGTGAGCTTGTTAAGCCAGTGGCAAAACATCCTTTGGCAGACATTGGATCAGGCAAACTCAGACATCCGCTTGGGCAGAGCTGAGGACTTTGGGCAGGAGAGGGAGGATGGGAGGCACCAGCAGACCTCGTGGTATCTTCTGCAGTGGTGGCAGGCCACTGCCTGATGGCCAAGCTGGTGGCAGGGAGGGAGGCTGGGCTGTGCTGATGGCAGGCCCCACAGCTGACATCTGCTTTGGCACAGGGGTCACTGGAGCCGGGTGAGACACTGCCACTGAAGCTCAAGTGGATCCTGCGCCGGGAGTTCTGGCCCCAGTTCCAGAACCTGCTGAAACAAGGCACTGAGGTGGGTGGCACACAGGTGTCTCCGTGGTATCGGGTCACAGGAGGGTTCAGGGCTACAGGGGCATGTGGGCATCACCCCGGCACAGGGACACACAGGTGTCATGGTGGTACAGGCACATGGGGACATCACCATGGCACGGGGACATGTGGACATTGTGGTGTGGCCCAGGGTACAGGAGCAGGGTGCGTCACCTCTTGGCAGCAGCTCCCACCAGAGAGGAAGGGCTAGGGGAGGTGAAGACATGCCATAATGCACGTGTGGGGGTCAGGGAGCAGCCCAGAGACCCCGGGGGAGGGCTGCCCACACCAGTGTCTGTGCCTGCCGCAGTGACTGCCCAAGGCTCCAGCCGCAGTGGGAACGGGGCTCTGGTCTCCAGCGGGGCAGAAGAGCTGCAGGACAATGCCCCACCCACCCCCAGGGCCCCCAGGGTGCCTTCAGAGAGCTGATGAGGGCTCTGCTTGTGTGGCATCTCCATGCACAGGTACACAAGGGGTACCTCGACGACCCACGCAACACAGATAACGCCTGGGTGGAGACGGTCGCCATCAGCGTGCACTTCGACTCCCAGAACGACGTGGAGATGAAGCGGCTGAATTCGGTACAGGGCTGTCACCCCTGAGGGCTCCCTGACCCGGCCCACAGCGGGCCAGGGGCACAGAAGCCAGATCTCCAGACCCAGATCTCCACAGGACTGGGATTCTCCAGCTGCATGCAGTGGGGGAAGAACATGGGGATGAACGTGGGGTGGCACCTCAGTGTGTGCCCTGAAAAGAAAGGGCAGGAGGCTGGGGACTAGACGTGCTGTTGAGCATGGCTGGCACGGTCCCTTGCTGGCAGCACATGCCTGATATCTGTCCCCTTCCAGTTCCTCCAGGGCTGCGACCCGGAGCTGTGCATCCGCTGGCAGGTGCTGGACAAGAGGATCCCCCTGCACGCCAACCACAAGGAGCTCCTGCACAAGGTCTCAACCCTCCTCGGTGCCTACTACTGAGGCCTCATGCACAGGCCAGGGCTCCTGCTGCCCCAGACCAGGGTCTGGCTGGGACCTGCAGCTCCACCCCAGCTCACCTGTGAGAACATGGGAGCTGCTGGAGTTGAGGTACTCTGGGTACCTCTGTGAATGTGTACTGCAGGTGGCTGGGAGGAAAAGTGTCCCCTCCCTGGGGGCAGGGGCTGCCTGGGCAGTGCATCCCAGTCACCTGAGCCACCAAGCTCAGCCCCAGCTTGTGTCTTGGTGCTTCCACATCAGCCCACAGCACTGGCCCGGAGCTTGGGCCACACAGAGCCACAGGGCTTTTGCTGTGAGATGGTCCTTCTGTCCACTCCAACCTGCTCTTGGCTTTGGGATGGGCACTGAGGGCTCACCCATCCCAGCTATCCGTCCGCCAGAATATCCATCATTGCTCCCTGCTCCTTCTCTGAGCCCTGGCAGCCCCACTGCCACAGATCCCAAAGCATTGCTCTGGACAAGGCTTGGAGTCGCTCCTGTGGCCACTGTACCCATATCTCTGATTGCCTCAGACCCAACAACATGGTCCTGAGCTGTGATCCAGCACTTCTGAAAGTGTGAGCAGCTCTTGGCTTATATACCTATGGTTTCATAGCTCTGCACAGGCCCACCTGCCATGCCCCAAACTGATACGTGATCCTGTGTGTGTATGCTGAGCACTGGCTTGTAGCTAAACTTCCTTCCTCCCTCTGAGCCAAGGCCCCAGCTAAACATCACCTGCCTGTCCCCATCTCCTCGTGCACATGGATGGAAAGGGGCAGCTTGCTGGGACACAGGTGATCCATGCTCTGTGGTTCCTTGGGCACGCAGGGACAGGAGAGGGAACATCAGTGTGTCAATCCCTGCTTTAAAGGGTTTTTCATTCACATTTTCTGTTGCCTGCCATGGGGGAAACAAGGCACAGTGGACACATTTTTTGATCATCCAGAAGAGCCTCACAGTGGCATGTTATGCCTGGGACTACTCAGGAAGGGATTTCGGGTCCCCCCCCTTCTCCCAGTGAATCAGACACTGGCCAGCCAAGGCCACTTATCCCACACTGGTGGCCACCACAGCACAACTGCAGTTTCACCAGTGACGCACTGGGGTTTGGCAAGGGGAGGGGGCTCAGTCTGGCAATGTATTCAACCCAGCTCAATAAACCATGTATTAAACAACTGCAGGCTGGTGATGTCTTATGGCTGTTGAACCAGGGGCTCTTCCTGGAGGCCATGCAGGCTGTTTGTGGAGGCCATGCTTGGAGCTCACTTCCAGGATAAGCCCAATTCCCACCCCAATCTTGTTGTACAAACTCACTTTGCCTGTAGACTGACCCCCAGTGATGGATGAATCACAGAGTGGTTCGAGTTGGAAGGGGCTTTAATGATCATTTCATTCTAAGCCCCCTGCCATACGCAGGAACACCCTGCAGCAGACCAGGGTGATGGAGATGACTTGATCCGTTTAGAGCTGGTATGGGAGCTGTGCTCCAAAGTGATGGCACAGCACCTTCTCCCATTGCTCCTGGACTGTTCCATGCCTGCTCCTGACCTCCTGTCACCGAGGGAGACAGGAGACCATCTGCTGAGGGCCCACGTGCCCCGGGGAGGTGCAGGCCGGGGCACGGCCGGGGAGGGAAGATCGTGCGGTACAGCAGCTGATGAAGCTTCTAGACGCGCAGCCCGGACCGCAGCCTCCGAAAAACAGCTGAAATCTCATTTTCAGCACTTAATTTCTGCACATCGGGGCTCCACGCGGCCGCTCTCCCGCAGCCCCGTGGGGGTGCTTCCTGGCTGTCCCACCACCCCCCGCACCCGCACCGCCCCCCCACCGCCCGGTGCCGCCGCGGCGGGACCGCTCGGCCCGGCAACAGGTGGGGCCAGCGCGATCGCGGCCAGACCGCACCGCACAGCACAGCACCGCACCGCACCGCACAGCACCGCCCAGCACCGCACAGCACAGCACCCGCCCAGCACCGCCCAGCACCGCACCGCCCAGCACCGCACAGCACAGCACCACACCGCACAGCACCGCACCGCACAGCACCGCACAGCACAGCACCACACCGCACAGCACCGCCCAGCACCGCACAGCACCGCCCAGCACCGCACCGCCCAGCACCGCCCAGCACCGCACCGCCCAGCACCGCCCAGCACCGCACCGCCCAGCACCGCACAGCACAGCACCACACCGCACAGCACCGCACCGCACAGCACCGCACAGCACAGCACCACACCGCACAGCACCGCCCAGCACCGCACAGCACCGCCCAGCACCGCACCGCCCAGCACCGCACCGCCCAGCACCGCACCGCACCGCACAGCACCGCACCGCACAGCACCGCACAGCACCGCACAGCACCGCACCGCACCCGCACAGCACCGCACCCGCACAGCACCGCACCGCACCGCACCCGCACAGCACCGCACAGCACCGCCCAGCACCGCACCGCACAGCACCGCACAGCACCCGCCCAGCACCGCCCAGCACCGCACCGCCCAGCACCGCCCAGCACCGCACCGCCCAGCACCGCACAGCACCGCACCGCACAGCACCGCACAGCACAGCACCACACCGCACAGCACCGCCCAGCACCGCACAGCACCGCCCAGCACCGCACCGCCCAGCACCGCACCGCCCAGCACCGCACCGCACCGCACAGCACCGCACCGCACAGCACCGCACCGCACCCGCACAGCACCGCACCCGCACAGCACCGCACCGCACCGCACCCGCACAGCACCGCACCGCACCGCACCCGCACAGCACCGCACCGCACAGCACCGCACAGCACCGCACCGCACCGCACCCGCACAGCACCGCACCGCACAGCACCGCACCGCACAGCACCGCACCGCACCCACACCGCACAGCACCCGCACCGCCCAGCACCGCACAGCACCGCACCTACGGCCGGAGCCGGAGCGAAGCACAGCCGCCCTGGCCGAGCCGGTAAGGGACTCCCGGGTGCCGGGGGACGGTGGGGGTCGGTCGTGCTGCGCGGAGGGGTTCCACTCCCCGGCCCCCGGGCAGGGCAGGAGGGCGGGTCGGGGCATCACCCCCGCACACCCCCGGGGTCCGGGAAGGCTTCAACTCCCGAGAGCCCCTCGGAGCCCTTCCACGCGGTGGGAACCGGCATCGCATAACCCGTCCTTGTTCCCCCGGAGAGACGGAGCTGCCAGAGCTGTCAGAGCCCGGTACATTTTGCAGGGCCAGAAGGATTCCCGGGAAGCTCAACTTCATCTCCTGGGGCAGAATCCACAGCTCTGGGCAGGGCCGCGGGCAAAGCCACAGAGAGCATCCTTCAGGTACAAGCATCCCTCCGGTGTGAGCATCCCTCTGTGGTACCCTGAGGATGGTCACACCGGAGGGATGCTGCTGTTACCAGGGGAATGCCATTAGCAGAAGGGCGCTGGTACCAGAGGGACAACAACTTGGTGTCCATAATGACATCACATGGGCCACTTAATTCCCGTGAGAAAGGTTCCCATGGCCTCCCACATCTCCCGTCCATGGGGATCTCTTCTCCCAGGCTGGCCAAGGCAGCAGGAGGGCCGTGAGCAGCACCAAAGGCAGAGGAAAGGTGTTCCACCTGCTTCATCTCCTGCCTCGCCCCTGGCAGCACTGGGGTGTCCTTTCGGGTTCCTACATCACCACTTCTACTGTGCTAGGCAGTGGCTCCTCCCTTCACCTCCTGCCCCCAGAGTCAGGCTATCAAACCATACTCTGTTTACTCTAAGAAGCAAACTCACCTCCAAATACTTCTTTGGTGAAACCCTTGGAAACATGACTTGTACCAACTCACAGACCAGAAGGGAAGGAAAAGGAAAGCAAAAGAGCTCCACATCTTGTTATTTAAAATCCTGGTGGTGATTAAGGCAGTCTGATGATCCTCAGAGTCTGACTCATCTTTTTTTTTTAAACACTCAGGGTTGGTGAGGTAGGATTTTACTGCTGCTGTTCTCCAGCAGCAAACTACTGCATCCCCCCTGGAAACTGGTAGCAGGGTGGGCCAGAGGCTCCCAGGCCCATCTCCACACCTCCATCCTGCCACTCCCTTTGTCCACCTGCGTGGTCTCTGCACAGATAAGGGTAGGGGAGCTGGGGTTTCAATCTCCACAGCTCTATTTCTAATTCAACCAAATCAAGCTGTCCTGGAAAAGATAGCCAGTGCCACTCCCCCCTTGTTTTCCGATCTCCTGAGCCCAGCCTCTCACCCCTTTGCCAGGGCACATCATACATGAGCCATACCCCATGTTCCAGGAAATAATGCCATGTCATATCCCCTCCACCCACAGCTTCCCCTCAGTGATGGGAGAGGCCTTGCAGGAACACCGAGGGGCTGTCCTGGTGCCCAGGAGCTGCTGCCACCCCCAGCTGAGCTGGCTGGCGGCAAGATGACCCTCACCACCACCACGCCAGCCACCAGTGTGGCCCAGGCTTTCTTCTGCCTCCTGCTCTGCATCCCCTGGGGCAGCTCCTGCCCCCCCAGCTGCCAGTGCACGGAGCAGGCAGGGGCAAAGGCTGTCCTCTGCAGCTCCCAGCACCTGGAGGAGATCCCCAAGGACATCCCCAGAGATGCGGTGTTCCTCAAGCTGGATGCCAACAGCATAACCAGGATCCCCAGCAATGCCTTCAGGCACCTGTCCCACCTGGAGGAAATCGACCTCTCCAGGAATGCCATCGAGAAGATCGACAGGGCAGCCTTCAAAGGGCTGGCAGCTGGGCTGCGGACCCTTGACCTCTCCAGCAACCGCATCCGCAGCATTCCCAAGGAGGCCTTGCTGGCACTCAACGCCAAGCTCCGGCTGGCCAACAACCCTTGGCACTGCGAGTGTGCCTTGCAGGAGGTGCTGTGGGAGGCACGGCTGGACCCCGACTCCGTCCAGGACATCACCTGCCACACGGCCCCGCGGCAGGAGTACGTGGGCAAGCCGCTGCTCCAGGTCCTGGATGCCGGCGTCAACTTCTGCAGCGTGCGCCAGAGGACCATGGACGTGGCCATGTTCATCACCATGTTCGGCTGGTTCGCCATGGTCATCGTCTACGTGATCTGCTACGTCCGGCACAACAGGGAGGCCGCCTGCAAGCACGGGGATTACCTGAAGTCACTGCCGAGCACCCAGGCCCACGCAGAGACCACCAGCACCGCCCTGTAGTGCAGGGCTGGGGTGCCACCTTCCAGCTTCTTTGCAGGGAGCCAGTGGCCACCTGGTGGGCATCAAAGCTTCTTGGCGGGATTCTCCAGTGCTTTCTTCAGGCAAGTGCCACCAATCTCCCCTCCCCAGAGACAGCGGACTGAGCGTGAGCAAACGACACGGGGGAGGGATGCCAGGGACACCCCATGCAGGTCTGTCCGTGGAGATCAGGTTCCTGGGGATGAACATGCCCAGCCAGACGCTTTCTCCCTACCAGAGCTGGGCTCACAAGGGATGCAGCCCCAGTCACATATTCGTGGTTTGGAGAGAACAAGTCCCTGGCACAGAGAGATGGGGGGAGGGATGGGTTGTGGGGCCAGGAGGTCCCTGGGGTGCAGAGGGTCACTGCAGAGGGGCCACCCCATCCTGGCTCCAGTGAGGGACCAGCCTTGCCGAGGGCAGGACACCCTCCCCAAGGCCCCGCGGTACCTTGGCAGCCTCTGCCTGCCTCCAGCAACCCGGGGGGAACTCCAAAACCCTTTTTTCCCTTGTTTCCTCAATAAAGCCCTGCACTTAGGAAAAGCCCTGAGGGTTTGTGCTGCACTGGGAGCTGAGTGTCCAGGGAGGGTGGTGGTGCTCGTGGTGCCTAGGGGGCTTGTTCCAATTCAATCTCTCCCAAAGCACACCCACCTAAATTCAATGTACCAGCACAACCCCCATTAGGCGCCATCCCTCCACGCCTCGAGCAGCGACCAGCTGCCCAAATACATCTGCTCTTGCCTTATCTCGCCTTATCTTGCCCTTCCTTGTGGCTGAATTACAGTTGCCACTCACAGCTCAGTGATGGAAGCAAATCAAATTCTGCCTTTTCTCGCAAGGGAGAAATGGTCCTTCCTGGCAGAGCCAGCTGCAGCTGCACCAAACAGGGAGAGGAGGGAGGAGGGATGCAGAGGCTCGCCCTGCAGGTCTGGACCCTGGGAAGGCTCAGGCTGTGACCCACCGGCCCCTCTTGATGGGGCTGGCACCTCCTGAGTGCTCCCCAGTGCCAGGGTGGGTGGCCCAGCTCAGCAGGAAACCTGGGTCTGGGGAAGGCTGAGCGATGCTCTGGGACACTCAGGTGAGGCAGTGGGTCCTGGGTGGGGGCAACAGAGGGGCACCCTCACCCTGGCACATTGCTGTGCTCAGGGCCACCTCGTCCTCACCAGGCCACCAATGGCCGTGGACATTTGGGGGTGACTTGCTGGGTGAAGGGATGCCTCTGCCATGGGCAGAGCAGCTAGGTTACCCATGTGGGAGAAAGGCTGGGTGAACACAGTTTATTAGAGCTCTGGTTAAGCAAAAGAGTCCCCCAGCAAAGGCGAGGAAAAGAAAAGAGGCCACAGTTTCACCTGAAGCAGTTTTGGGTTTTTCCCATGCCCGTGGTAGCTGGAACAGTCCAAATGCAAAGCAGGTTTTGTCAGGAGTCGCCAACCCCACGCAAAGGTGCACAGACCAGCAAGGACCAGCACTGCTCCTTGAACACACCAACAGGTCTGTACAACACACACGACACTCGCTGAGGGAGACCCAAACCAGCCATGGCAGAGTGGGAGGGTGGGCAGGCACCCGTGGCAGTGGCATGGGATGGCGAGGCCACCAAAGATGACATGAAGAATGGCTGCAATGTCAAACCAGACGGTCCTCAGGAACATCACAGCCCCAGGCAGGCAGAGCCAAGCCTGGACCCACCTTTTTCTGCAATTTCTCACAGGTTTACTCCCCTCTGCCATGCACCCACCCCAGCAGCTCATGCTCTGCTCCGTCTCTTCCTTCCCTGGCTTTGTGCAAGCTTTGACCACAGCTACTGGCAGCTCTGGGTCCCTCCAGGGGACTGGAAATTGCCAAGTGTCACGGTCCTGGTAAGCCAGGGGATGCACCTGGGCTGCAGGAACCTTGGGTAGGACATGGAGCGTGGGGGCAGAGCTTTCCCAGGAGAAACAGCCCTTTTGCCAGCCCCTGGACCAGGCTGCAGGGAGCCCTGGAGCTCCGCTCTCCATCTCCTTCTCCTCCCCCTCCTCTTCCTCCCCCTCCCCCTCCTCCTCCTCCTCCTCCCCCCTTCCTGCAGAGCGCTCAGCCAGCCACTGCCCAGCTGATGCTGCAGCCATTCCTGGGCTCAGTGGTCCATCTTCACCTGGATGCCCAGCTTGTCCTGGTGCTGGCGATGAGCTGAGCGTGTCTCAGCCGCCTCAGGTGGTTTTTAGCTTGAGCACCTTGGAAAGCGGCTCCTTGGCACTGGAGTAGAACAGGTAGGAGCCCTCAGCGGTGTGAAACGCCTCCCAGTCTCTACAGCCCACGGTGGGGAGGTGGTGGGCTGCCACAAAGCCTTCGTAGCCTTGCCACCTGCACAGGGAAGGCAGTTAGCTCCTGGGGCGTGAGCTGGGCACCTGGGAAGGGCAGGGAAGCTGAGCCATGGGGCTGGCATCTCCCATCTCCCTGCTGTGGTTCAGGGTGGGATGTCCCTCAGTGGGGCTTCCCACTCCTGCCTGAAAACAGGGATCAATCCTATCCATCCTCCCCGGGCAGATGCACCAGGCTGTGCCCATGCAGGGTTGTTCCTGCTGGGAACAGCCCCCGAGCCCCCCAGGCCTGCCCTCTGCAGTACCTGTAGATGATGCTGTTAACAGAGAAGGTGAAGCCATCAAAGGAGTTTGCTACCACCAGAAAAGAGTCGTCTCCCACTGAGAAGAACTCCCAGTCCAGGGCACTGGGGATGGAAGAAGCAGAGGGGCAGGTGAGGTGACTCGTGTGGCCAGTTGAAGGAGGGGCTGTGTGTCCATGGGGCTGAGCCCACCCCACCCCAATCTCTGACACACACAAAACCCTGCTCTTCCCAGGCCGTTCCTGAAAGAAATCCACCCTCATTCCCCAATCTAGGGCCTTCTCCCAGCTCCCACTGGGATTTGGTGCCAAGGAGCCATCACCCTCCCTACCAGCCTCAGTCCCTGGGAGTGTGAAGCCTGCAGGAACCCCCCAGGAGACAAGCGAGTATAGTTTTAAACTAAAAGAGGAGAGGCCCTGGCACAGGGTGCCCAGAGAAGCTGTGGCTGCCCCCGGATCCCTGGAAGTGTCCAAGGCCAGGTTGGATGGGGCTTGGAGCAGCCTGGGATAGTGGAAGGGTCCCTGCCTGTGGCAGGGGGTGGGACTGGATGGGCTTTAAGGTCCCTTCCCACCCAAACCAGTGTGGGATTCTAGGAGACCTCTGGGTTGCTCAGGGGAAGGACGTGGACCAAGGAGCACCCTGAGTCCTTGCACAGGTACCTGTAGGTGAGAAGGTCCTGGAATTTAACAAACATCTGGGCCGTGATGTTCAGCTCATAGATGGAGGAGTTGATGGCGTAGAAGTTGGAGGGTGCTGGCATCCCGCTGTCATAGCTGTGGCTGTTGGCAACAGCCAGAAAGACTCTGTCCCCAATATGAAAAACCTCCCAGTCGGCAGCACCAAATGTCTGTGGGGAAGGAGGCCCGTGAGAAGCTGGATGTGGCTGCCCTGCCTAAACACAGAGCAGGAACTGAGGAGCAGTGGCCAAGCCTTACCAGGATAGACTGGAAGAGCTGGAAAGAGCCACTGAGCCAGATGTAGATGTGTGAGTAGATCTTAGTGGATGTGCCATTGAACGTGTTAGCTACCGCCAGGAAGGAATATGGTCCGATGGTGAAAAATTCCCAGTCGTAGGCTCCAGAGGTAGGAATGGTCTGGTTAGTTTCAAACAGCCCTGTCCTGGGGTTCCACCTGTATATCACACTGTCTATATTGTGGTTGTTCCCTGGGGGAGACAGATGGACAGATGTGCACTGTGAGGGAAAGTAATTCCTGGTTTGTGTAAGAAACAAGACCCAGAAACAGGCTCGGCTATGTGAATATTTGCCAGCAGGTCATGAGGCTGTTCACAAGCAACCTATTGCACCCCAAGAAGTAGCCAGAGAGATTCTACAGCCTCCATCCCTACCTAGTGTCTCCATTCCTAGAGCCTCCATCCCGACCTAGAGCCTCCATCCCGTGGAACACACCAACAGCTTGTCCCAAGTGCATGGTGGTGGCTTTGTGGCAGCCCTGGCAGAGGAGGGACAGGCAGGTGCTTTATCCCCACACAAGCAGCACTCCAGAGGCACTGTGCCAGCATCCCAGGGTGGATGAGCTCTGCTGGCTGTCCCACAGGGTGGCCCTGTGTAGTGGGGCCAGTCCCAGCTGTGTCCCTAAGCTCCTGACATCGGGGGCTTTCCCCCAGCCCTGAAGCACGAACTCCATCCAGCTCCTGGGCTCTGCTCAAGCACCTTGACCTCATGTCTGTGTGGGACCCAGCTGCCTTTAAATCCTCATTGCCACAGGGACTTGGGAAAAGAAAGGCTGCAGGAAGAATGGGAATGGTCACAGGGATAAGTGGCAGCTGCTCAGGGACTGACCCTCCAGCCCCCTCTAAGGGAAACATCCTCAGTTTGGCTTGGCCACGATGGTCTTGGCCCCTGCGTGATGTGCACGGTTGCCAAAGGGACCATGGTGCCACGAGGGCAGGTCTCACCCAAACTGGCCCTGATGGAGCCCAACAGGTGACACAGGGAGTTTCCAGCCCAGCTCACAGGTGCCCAAGCAGCCTGCTGCCAGCTCTGAGCCTGCTGCCAGAGGAGCTGGTGCCCCCTGAGCCAGCCCTGATGGCAGGAAAGGAGCCCACTGGCCCATCATCTGCACCCAGCTGGGAGCACCCCGGAGAGGCAGGGCTGTGCTATCAACCCCATTCATCCTCTGCACATCCCAGCCCAGAACAACTCATGGCCCGGGAGGGGAATGAGGCTGGATCATGTCTGCAGGGTATCCAGGGAGGGATGTCAGCAGGCTCTCACTCAGTTTCCTGAGTGCCCACGAGATCTGGCTTCACAAAAGGCTCAGCCTGGGGTGCTACCAGGTGATGTATTATTGGGGATAAAAATGAAAAGAAGCAGAGAGATTCAGCACAGACACTGTCCCCACTCCTGCCCTTGTCCCCTGCAGTCAGAAACCCAGAGGGTGACTGTGTCAGCCACTTCCCCCAAGGCTTTTCTCTCCTCTGCAAGGCTTCGGGTGTCCTGAGGGCCCCCACGCTGGCAGCTGTGTGCACACCTCCCTGGCTTTGCTCTGCACCCCGTTCCACCAGAGGATACACAGGGACCGTGCTCTGAGCAGGGCACCTGCCAGGGTCCCCCATATCACCCCAGGGCCTGGAGGGAATATTGAGGGCTGGGTACCTTGTCTGTGGTTAACCACAGCGAGGAAAGCCTCTCCCTCGATGACAAAGGCCTCCCAGTCCCTGGCACTGTGCGTGGTGATCCGTTGGTAGGTGATGAACTTTGCTTTCCTGCGGCTCCACTTGTATATCACAGAGAACTCCTGACCCCTCTCGTTCTGCTCAAAATTCGCCACTGCCAGGAAGATCTGGAAAAGGAAAAGCCAGGACAGCTTGGTTTTCTCCTCTCAAAGGAGCAGGGACAAGAAAACACAGGGGGAGGTGGGATGGAGGGCAAGGGATGGAGGTGGCTGCTGTGGGACAAGATGGCCCTGGCTGGGGTCCCTGAGCAGTCCCCAAGAAACACAAAGAGGGGACAGGGATGCAGTGGCCTGTGGGGGTCTTTGCACATGGCAGGGGCACAACTGGCAGCCAGCAGCCGCTTAGGCAGGGGGAGGGAGAGCTGAGCTGTCTCCACTCACACTCCTCCAACCCCAGGAATGGGGAACATGGACACAAAATGCGCTGGGGAAGGAGGGAGGTTCAGCTCACAAACCGACCTGCAAGGAAAGGCAGTTCAGAACAAAAAAAGACAGGTATGATAATGATAACAATGATAATAATGATAGCAATTCCCTGAGACAAAACATCTTCCAGACCAAGAAACCCCCACTTAAGAGACAAGCGTGGTGCAGCAGACGTGGCCAAGTGCAAGGCAGGGAGCACAAGCAAGCTCTGTTGTGCCAGATCTGTGCCACTCCAGTGCCCTTCAGATGGAGCAGCAGAGATTATGCCCCAGTTTGGGCCACAAAGAGGCACAGGGCCACAGCCCACAAAGAAGAGTCAGTGGGGATGTCTCTTGCCTCCTGGCCTGCACAGGACTCTGCCAGCACCAGCCTGGGGCTTTGTTCAGCCAAGGAGTGGCCACCCCCAAGGACAGGACTGTGCTGGGTCCCCCTGTCCCCTCACAGAAGGTGAATCCCCAGCTCTGCTCTCTCTGCAAGCACCAGTCCAGGGAGCCCCATTGAGGCTTCTCCAGAAACAGCTTCAGTGGGAAGAGAAACACCTGGATCCAGCCCCACAACCCAGGAGTCTCAAGTCCCCTGGTCTGCACCCACAGGGACCCCCAGGAGCCCCCACCCCGGCGGAGCAGCAGCAGATCCCAGGGCAGTAGCGAGGTGCTGCCACCCACAGAGGTGCATCCCACCTGCCCCTGTGAGGGGAACCTGGGCTACTGGAATCACCAGTACTGGGGGTGCTGCTGGTGTAGCACCTCTTTGGCCAGCATCTCCATGAAGAAACGTGCCAAGCTGATGGGAACCACCTTGAGACTCCCCAGAGTTCCCATCTCCTGCCTGTGAGGGTGCAGCTGGAGTGATGGGGAGCAATGTTGGGGACGTCAGGCACGTTCCCAGCACAAAGCCAGTGCTGCAACACAGCTGCACTTTCAGACCTTCCGCAGAAGCCCAGCATCAGGGACTGTCCCCACCACCACACCCCCTTTCAGGGGTGGTGCCCAGCATCAGTTCCCACCGCCACCAACAGGGGACATGGCCTGTTTGTACCCAGCCAGCAGGGCTGTTGGTGTCACCAAGCCTGGAGGCAGCAGTTTTGCCCAGCCCTCTGTATCCTGGGGCACGTGGCTGGCAGTGGGAGAGCCCTGCAGTCACCCTGGGGACAAAGCCAGGGTGGGTCACGACAGAGGGGGAACAATCCCAGCTTCCCTGGGAGCCCTGCACAGAGCTGGCTCTCAGCAGATGGCTTTCCTGGGGCTCCTCCAAAGTGCTAAGTAGCTTCCCAGGGAGAGGAACCAGGCAGATCCTCTGCTCAAGTCCCAAGGCAGATTGCCCAGGGGAGGAGAGGAGGCTCCGAAGTCCCAGAATAATTTAAAGGCAAGCGAGTTTAAAAATGCAGCAGGTTGGACTCAGTGGGTTTCAAGAGGGAACTGCAGGCTCTGGTGGCTCTTTAAGACCACAGGTAGATCTCAGAGATGCAGTTACCTACTGTGCCAGGTGCTGGCAATGGCCTGGGTGGATGTAGATGTGTCTCAGCAACATAAAAAAACACAGCAGGCAGAGATGTGCCACAGATGAGCCAACAGCCCCTGGAGAGCCCCAGATGATGTGCATCAGCAGGGCCCCATCAAAGACAGCACAGAGAGAGACATTCACCCCTAAACCATGCCCAGCATGCTGGGCTTCAGAGAAGCCAGGGTGGAGCAACTGCAATTTAATATCCTGAAACTTGGGGGCATCTTCCTGGCAGACTCACCTTCTTCCCAATGGTGAAATACTTCCAGGACTGAGCTTGGTAGGTGGGGATGTTCTGGTAGTGCACAAACTTCCCGTCGGTCCACCTGTAGATGGCCGATCCCGGGGGCGTGACCCGGTTGGCCGTGGCTGCGAACAGTCCCACCTTTGGGATGGTGAAGACCTCAATGCCCATTGTCTCCGAGTTGGTCACCAGGTTCTGGTATTCCTCCACGTAGTCCAGCCTGTGTTGGACTGGGAGCCCACCAAAGAGAGGGATGAGGTTAAAACCAGGTGATTTTAGCTGGACAGGGGCCCCCTGAGGGCTGGCTCGGCAGCACTTGCTGCTGTGCAGAGCTTTGTGCAGCAAATGAAGGTCCTGGTGTCACTGGGGGTGAAGGGCCAAACCAAGGGGTGGTAAGAGGCTGATTCCACCTCGATGGGCAGCACATCCAGCCCCATCCAGCCCTGCCTGTTCTCCAGCGGGGAGCAGAGTGTGTCCTTTGGGAGCAGGAAAGAACCCCATGCCACGGATTTCTACTGCTTGGATATATTTATCCTCAAGAGAACGAGGAGGAGATGACAGGAGGAGAGGTTAGAGAAGACTAAGACAGAATTAATGCCAGAAATTGGAGCAGAAACCTCCAGAGTGGCCCTGATGGCAGACGGATGGGCACTGGAAAGGACAAATGGCAGGAGAAGGGCCAGTGCTGGTGGCACCAAGGGGCACAGGTCACTAAGATCCCAGCATGAGTTCTCCTTGGGGAAACAAGGACACAGTGCCAATCCTGATGACTTCCAGAGGTAGGGAAGGATGGGGGGTCCAGTCACTGCTAGCTCCTGTGAGGAACAAATGGCTCATCCAAACCCACCCTGTGGGTATCAGCAGAAGAAAAACACTGGGGGAGGAGAGAAGGGAAGGACAGTTCAGTTAGGGCCATATCCCATCCTCCATGTGCTTTCCAGGGATCCTGGGCAGACAGCCTGGAGTGAGTGGGAGAGGGCTGGTGGATGAAATCCATTGTCATGATGGAAGAACACCCATCCAAGCCAGGCTCTGGTTGCCTTTTCCACCTTGGTACTCCCACTGTTTTCCTTACAAAGTGTCCCACCAGAGCCCAGATGACATGGAGACCTGTGCCTGCCACCCTCCCAATCCCCTCCAGTACTTCTGGCAGCTGATGGGTCTCTTTGTGTCCCCTTATCCACCCCACAAATGCTTCAGCACCAGGAGCACCAGCGCCTTTGGAAACCCACAGAAGGGAGCACCCCAACTCCTTGAGCATGGCTCTCCATGGGGTGAGCTGTCCTGCTCAGACAGGTCAGGAGCTCATCCTGCCCAGAAAATCCCCCAGGGGGGACAGATAATGTGGAGAAGGTGGAGGGACCACAGAGGCACTTGAATCCAGAGCTGCTCTGGAAGTTTCGTGGGCACCGAGAGCAAAGCAAAGCCTGGCCAAGCAGGGGAGAGACAGGGAGACACCCCAGCCCCTCACTGCTGCTGATTCCCATCCCAAAGTGGTCTCAAGGGCAAATCTCAGCTCCTGCTCTGCTGCACAGGTCTCCTTCCCTCCCCAGCAGTACCTTCCAGCATGGAGAGCCAGGTGCTGCCGTTGCAGAGGTACAGCCCTCGTCGGGAGGCGTTGAACCAGAACTGCGCCTTCTCCTGCTTGGTGCAGCGTGGACGGGCCCCCAGGGTCACCTTCATGTCGGTCTCTGGGCACAGAGAGGAGAGAGGCAGGAACCTTTTAGCACACAGTGCAGGAGCAGAGAGGCAGGAGGAGTGAATGTCCTGGTCTCATCCTGATGATGGGCACCAGGCAATGGGGGAAATGGAATCCCAGCACAAATCTGGGAAGCCACAGACTGGGAAAACCCTGTGTGGGGCCACTGACATGAGCCCAGCTCTGCCAAGGGACCCAGGCAGGGCCACCCCGTCTTTTTTTTTTTTTTTTTCCCAACACACACACATTGAGAAACAGGGTGCTGGGAACACCCTCTTCCCCTCTGCTCCTGCTTCGTTCCCAGCCCCATGCAAAGACCCTTCCTCACAGAGGCAGCCAACAGAGCCTGTGCCAGAGGGCACTGACCATAGGGGCACTGACCATGGGGGCACTGACCGTAGGGGTATTTGAGCACCTCGTTGCTCACTGGCTTTGCAGGGACATCCTGGAGGACAGTGGGGACAGAAAGCGTTGCTACTTTGAAGTTCACGGCGTGGCATATCCGAGGGGTGGCATCGGCTCCTGGCAGCAGGACAAGCTGTCTCAGCAAGCCCTGGGAAAGTGGGAGTGGAAGGATGGAGACCAAGTCCAGCCAGATCACAGAATGGGAACTGCAGGGAATTCATGCCTTGGATTCCCTGCCTGACTTCCGCTTGTTGCCCTCCCTCCTGGGATACAGAAGTGTCCGTGGGATTCATGCACATTTACCAGATCCCAGATGCCCAGGGGGACAATCTGACAGCTGATGTGAGGGGAGCACCAGCACAGGGCTTGGAGCTGCAGCTGCCTTTCACCGCCTCCACATGGGAAGGACCCACAGGAAGGACCCACAGCCACCTCTGCTTCCTGTGCCATGGCCCAAGCCCTGCCAGCGTAGGGGACTGAGAGAGGGCTGTGGGTCATTCCACAGCCACCACGAGCACCCCGGGCACGCCTGGGCACCCCCGGCCACCCCACACCACGGGGCACCTACCGTGAACACGCCTTTCCTTCTCCGCCTGTTGCCCAGGTAGAAGCTGGCTCTCCTCACCGACAGCGAGGCTGGAAATGGTGTCTCCACCACCCTGGGGATGGGCAGGAAAGAGGTAGGGGACAATTTCACAGCATCTGCTGGTGGCCGGAGGAGACGCTGGGGGAGGAACATCACCCTGCCCACCCTGCTGAGCCCCCCACCGCCGCCCCCAACCTACACATCCTTGGGGATGCTGCAGTCCACCGTCAAGGAGAAGGACTGGCCGGAGACAGCCAGGACGAGCGTGTGCCACTGGTTGTCGGAGAGGGACACGTTGGGGAAGGTGACGCGGGTCTGCCAGCCGCCGGCGCGCTCCTGGCTCCAGAAGAGGAAGTGCAGCTTGTCGGGGGCGTAGCGCAGCCCCACCAGCACGCTGGGGCTCTCCTCCACCATCAGCGTGAAGATGTACTCGTTCCTCTGCGGGAGGGACGGGCTCTCACCTGCGGGGCCGGGCCGTGCCGCGCCGTGCCCGCCGGCCGCGCTTACCTTGGCGGGGACGCGGAGCGCCCGCAGCGTGACGATGATGGAGAACTCCTCGGGGAAGCGGTCGCAGTGGATGAAGAGCCGCGAGGCGGGGAAGCCCAGGGCGCGGGGCCGCGAGGCGGAGAGCTGGAAGCCGCGCACCCCCTGCACCTGGAACACCCGCATGCCGCGGGCCAGCCCCCCGGCCGGCACCGCCTCCGACAGGATGTCCAGCGGGCGCAGGTCTGTGCCGAGAGACAGAGCACGTCACGACGGGGGAAGCCACCCCACCCTGTCCCGCTGTGGGATGGGGGTACCACAGCTCTGGCTGAGGTGCTCCACAGCAGCAGCAGGGCCTGGCGTGCCACGGTAGCCTGCTGGCCCTTGCCTGGGGTCTGCCCCGAGCCCCTGATCCAGGGCCAGAGGCAAGATTTGCCGTTCAGACACGAGGTTGGCATCTCCATCGCCACAGCAGGAGCACCAAGTGTGCAGAACCATCTCACTGATGCAGCTCTGAAGGATGATACTGGAGCTGGGACCTGCCAGCCATCAGCAACCGCAGCCGGAGCCAAGAGAGCAGGCAAGGATCCGGTAGCACAGATTTGCTCGCAGGGCAACCCGTCCCCATCTCTGTCCACAGGGCACCGGGGACAGCTCTGCCCCTGCAGTCCTGGTTCAGGCTCTCCCGACCCAGCCCTAATTGCACACATGCACACGCACTCTCCCAGCAGGCACCAAAACCACTCATTATAAGCAATTACCCTCTCCCCAGAGAAGAAAACGCCGTGCCCTGCCCCAGGGCATTGCCCCGGTGAGAACACACAGCACAACAGCACCGCAAGGTGCCACCCCACAGAACAGTGCCAGGTCCAACGTCTCGGCACTGGCAGGGCTGTGGGGACTTCTCCGACATTCCTGGCCTTGGGCCGTCCTGTTTTTATTTTTGAATGCTTTGCTGGCAGAGAAAGGAGATGATGCCCGAGAGATGAAGCAGCACTTGGCTACACTAAAACATCCCTGATTCCATCCCACCCTGCTGAGACCTGGCTTTTAGCTCCAATTTGTACTAATAAATCCGGGCTGCTGGGGCACAGCGGGAGAGCTGGGAAGGAGGGAGCTGGGAGCAAGTTTGGGCTGTGTGTCTGAATCCAAACCAGCTGGAGAAGGGAAGCGCTTCCTCCGGACACGCCTGGCCAGCCCAGTTCCAGGTGGGCAGGAGCAAGGAGGAATCTGCTCATGTGGTTCCATCCAGCCCAGAGCAGGGTGATCAGTGAGGTCCTTCCCACCCTGGCAGCTCTGTGTGCCCCCTGCCCACCCCACTGCTGGTTTAAGCTGTTCCTAAAGCAAAGTCTTGGCGGGGGAGTTTTAACTGGAACAGCTTATTTCAGAAATGCATCACTCAGGGAACGGCCAGTTCCTGTTTTTCCCAGCAAAAAGTGCAAGCTGAATTCAGGCTTGGATTCGCAGAGGGGTTTAGGAGCCCCCAGTTGCCCCTGAGATGGTGAGGATGAGCTGGGGGAGAGCTCAGCTGCGGCTGGAGGTTGTGGGCCAGGAAGGGGCCAAGTCCTAAGACCAACCCCAAATCCCTAAACCCAAAGATCTGCATCCCAATCTGCCTCCCACATCCATCACTGCTAAGGCTGGGAGTCCAGGCCCAGCTTGGGCAGCACAAGTGGTGTCAGGGGACCTCGTGCTGGGGTCCCCAGGATGATGCTGGGCCCTCGGCACCCCCAGGATCCCTGAGCCAAAGCTGCTTGGGGACAGCGAGGACACAGCCAGAGAGATTGGAGCGCCACGGGGAGGAGGCAGTGGGCAGAAACTCTCCGATCTCCACATCATCTGGGCTGTAACAAAATGCAAATACAGTTGCCACCTAACTGGGACAAGCCCTAAGCACACAGAGCCTGGGCCCAAGCAGCCCCGAAAACTGAGCTCAGGCTTTGCTGCCCACACAGCACAGGCATGGGGATGGGACGGCAGAGCCAGGGCATGGGGATCCTCTTTGGCTCAGGCTCGTCTCGGAAATGCCACTGGAGCTGCCAGCTCCTCGGCTGGGGACGGTGGGACGGGAACTTTGTCTGCCGGGAGGGCGGAGGTGGTGCCTGCCAGAGCACAGAAGCGTCCGGGGCAGGAAGGACTTTCCAAGAGGACTTCATGGCTCTCTTCTCCTTCTTCCAGTCCTTCCCCTCCCCTCCCGTCTGCCTCCAGCAGAGCCTGGGACAACGCTTGTGCCACAGGGACAGACCCACAGCTCTTCCCAGAGCTCCGAGAGGGCTGGTTGCTCCCCAGTTGGCATTGTGGGGGCTGCAGGCACAGGAATGACCCCACATCCTGCTGTCCGTGGGTGCTGGCAGGGCTCTGGCAGCACCTGAGGCATCACTTGAGTGGACACCGAGCACCGAAATACTGGGGCTGGGCTGCCAGCGAGAGGCTGACCCACGTGGGGCATGCCCCCCAAAACAGAGCACGCCTTCTGGGGTCTGCCCTGGCAGCGTGGCGAGCAGCCCACCCATGGGGGCACAGCAGTCCCAGCACGTTTCCCAGCAGCGTTAACACCCGCGCAGCCCGCCCGCCCTTCGCTCCTACCTGTGCAGTGCTGCCACGTCCGGCCTCCCCGCATGGAGCCCCCGCCGCTGGCCCAGCGGAGGAGAACGACCCAGAGCAGCAGTGCCGCCGACATCGGGGGCCTGGCTTTAGGGGGTCCATCCACTGGGACCCCCCCGCTGTCCACTCCTCCCTGCCCTGGCCGGCGCTGCTCGGCTCAGCGCGCCGGGGGCTCTCCCATGCTCTGCAGCGGGACCCCCCGGGCACCCCGGCACCGCTCCGTCCTCCCCGGGGCCGAGTCACCCCAGGCTGCCAAACCCCGGCTCTGTGCCGGTGCTTTGCGTGGGCATCGCCCCCGGGAGCTGGCGGGGGTCTCCCGGGGCGGCCGCCGAGGCAGTGCCGGCTGCAGCCTCCACACAGACATTTAAATGAGAGGTCGGTGGTGGGAGAGGAGGAGTCCCGGCTCCTCCGAGAGCTTTTATCTTTTGCCCAACCCTCTGGAAGGCGGCTTTGGGGAGGGATTTTTTAATCATTATTTTTTTGCTTGCTTTCTTTGCTTCCTTTCATTTTTGGTGATTCATTTTCCCGGGCTCACGTGGGAGTAGGTGGGAGATTCGCCCCTGCCTGGAGACACCTGGGTGGGAACCCTCCTGCCCCTAAACGCATTGGTTTTCAGCTTGCATTGGATGAGAGACCCTCTGGCCCCTCTGGCCCACTCCACCATGCCCAAAAATAAGCCAGATCCCAAAACCTGCATGTTTCTCCCCCAATACTGTCCCAGGCTGGTGATGCACATCCCATGCCCCAGGCAAGGCTCCATCCCAAGGGCCAGCCACAAAAATGTCACTGATTCAGAAACCCTCCAGGTTCTGCTGTTCCAAGGGGAGCATCAGCAGTGGGAAAGCTCCCTGCACACAGTGAGCTCTGCTGGGCTCCTCCAGCCACAGAACGAGTCTCTTCCATTCCCCAAACAATTGAAACAGGCTCCCACCCCCCCTCGTCCCCAAAGCCTTCCCGCAAGGCGAGCGCTGGAATAGAAAGCGGATGGCGAGGACCAAACGCCAAAAATTGTGTCGCAAACTGGGGGTTTTGTCAACGAGGAACAGCCAGAGCCAGACCCATGGCCATGTTTGCTGCCAGTCTGTCCACACCCCGAAATCGGCCGTGCTGAGACTGAGAGTGCAGCCCAAGGAGTGCAACCCGTGGTGGAGCGCAGCACCATGCACACACCTCGGTCCCAAATCCCAAGAGGAGCTGTACTGAAACACCAGAACGCTGGTTCCTCTGTCCCAGAGCCTGGGGAGTGGCTGTGTGCCTGTCCAACAGCCCTAGCGGGGCTGCGTGGAGCTCCCCCTCTCCAAACAGCCTCCCTTTGGGCATCCCCCAAATTAGGGTTCTTCCAGGATCGGGCTTAAACAGAGCTTAACCTCTCTGCAAGAGAGAGCTGCAGAGGTGAGGCACTGCTGTCTCCTCATCATCCTCATCCTCATGCTAGGGCTAGTGTCCAATGGCAGAGTCATAACCAAACCTGGGGGGCCCAAATGGCAGCTGGGAGCCCTGAATGGCACCTGGGAGTCCCAAATGGCAGCTGCAGGATGTGAACCCAAGGGATGCAGGAGGACAAACCATCCCATCTCCCCTGACAGGCACAGTCCCTCCTGGTTCTCCCCGCACCCTTGAGGACATCCACCAGGGCTGGGACTGGGAGCAGCCACCTCACTGGAACCCCAAGCCATGGCAAGATGGAGACTGGTGTTCCAAGCATGTCTGGCAGTGAGGTGGTGCATTGGAGGAGAGGCTCCCGTCAGGTTGGAACTGGGGAAGGCATCACAAATAAGAATCAGAGCCACCACATTTCCCAGGGTTGCACACATGTGTCAAGTTAAGTGTGGCTTTGGGAGCTGGCAGCACCGCCCTGAGCAGGGGATGGATTTGGGGAAGGCTCCTGCCGAGGCTCTGCGAGGGTCCAGGGAGGGAGGGAAAGTCCTGGCAGAGATTCCAGGTCGATTGGTTTTCTGAAGGGAATGCAGCCACCTTTGAGTGCTTCCTTGGCCAAAAAAATAGTCAGTGGGGACATCTTCAGAGCCAAGGACACAGCTCTGGGTGTCCCCTCCAGACGCAGGGAGATCTGTGGACTTCCCGGCAGGAGGTGGAGGGACTGAAGCCCCCACCAAAGAGCACAGAGGACATGGTGGGCTCAGGCTGCTGTTCAGCCACGTTAAGGAACAGTCTCCTGGTTGGGACAGGGATGTTTAAGGTCCTCAAGAGTTTGCCCCATCGCTGGGCTGGGGATGCTGGCATGGCAGAAGATGGTGGAGTGGCTTGGGCAGTGCCCGGCACTTTCCTCCCTGCCTGGGGAACCGAGCTGTGATGTGAAGTAAGGACAGGGACACATCGCTCCCGGCTGCCACACTGGGTCCAGGACCTGCTCCGTGTCCTAAGGACAGTCGGAAGTGGTCTGCAAAATAGCTCCTAAGCACACAGGCACACATTCCTATGTGCAAAAGCAAGCACGAGGGGATGAAATAAAAGAGACAAACAGTGAGACGTTTGCCTAATTCGCATGGGACATAAATAAAACCATGTGGTGGCTCCGAACAAAATGATCCTTGGAAGTTCACCAGAAAGGTTTGGCCATCCCTGGGTTAGGAAAGGTTGAGAAACCCATCTGTAGGCAATCCATTGCAAGCAGAGCTTTCACGCAGGGGACGGTGCGAGGAGGGCACTTCATCGATGCCAGGATCGGCTGGACCTTGCACACGGGGGAACGTTCCTGCTCTTCCAAGGCTGTAACTCATTCCTTATTATTTGCAGACACAAAGTCGTGTTTCAGGGCTTCATGCCTTATTCATTTCAGTCTTTATTCCTGACATCTGTATATAATCAGAGAATCCTTTAGGTTGGAAAAGACCTCTAAATCATCAAGTATTTTTCCCTGAAACGCCGTGCAGGCATCAGCAAGGGCAAAGCTTTGAGGGACCCCATAAGTAACTGACGGACAAATGCCCATCTCTTGGTGTCCCCAGCCTTTGTCCACTCTCCTGCCTGCACCAGAAGGGCCAGCAGAGCCTGCCACACTCACATCCATGGGGGTAGAGCTGGAGGTCAGTGGTGAGCACGCAGAGCTGGTCTCACCTGTGTGAGCAGCAGGGTGGAGATCAGCCCTTTGGGATCAGTTATGAAGGGGATGGGGGGAATTGTTCTCAGAGTGACATCCCAGATCACAGTTCCCCAAACCACAGTTTGGGTTCAGCAACTGGAACACCATCCCCAGGATGGTGGGATGAGGTCTCCATCCTCAGCCGTTTCCAAGGCTCCTCCCTTTGTCACCTCTGCCCTTTTTCCCAGGCTGAAAATCTTCCCTGTGTTTCCTGGAGCAACTTCAGCCCCCTGAGTCCAACCCACCATCATAAAGCAGAGTTCCGGCAAGAAATCTCCACACCAGGAAACCTGTCAGCATTGTACAGAAGCACAAATGTCTTTAACCCCAACGCCTTTCAAAAGCTGAATTCCCAGAAGTTTTGGAGAGGTTCTGCCAGGAAAAGTTTTGTGAAAGACTGGGAGGATTGCAAAAGGCACCGTTTTTAGGAAAACCACCAAAAAAAAGCACAAAGCCACCCCAACGCAGCAAGTCCTGCTGCCAGCTTCCCAGCATGGAGCTGCCTTCGGGAGCAATCCCTGCCAGGCAGTGGCAAGCCACCAGCATCGCTCGTGTCCCAGGGCCCTCCATGTCCCCACACCCACTGCCAGCCTCAGGGAGCGAAGGAGCCAGGAGCCCCCAGCCTGCTTTGGCCATGGCAGCAGGCAGTGGGTTGCAGCGCATGTCCCCGTCCAGGCAGCCAGGAGCAAGCTGAGCATCCTGCCCCGCATTTGGAGGACACATGGCAGCTGAGCTGGCAGGCTCTGAAAGGGCTCCAGAAAGCAGACACTTAACTTTCGCCAGTCCAAGAGAAGCCAGGCTTTGGGACCACGCTTCCACACTGGAGCTGTTTCGGATGGGGCTGTGCAGCACCCACAGCTGCATCTCCCCTCGGTTTGCCCTTGCCTGTGACCAACAGCCCTTCACTATTGCCTGTCCCTTGTTGATACAGTTGGTTTAATTTTTGTCACCTTCCCCCAGTGTGCCCAAACCTGTTGAAGAGGCTGAGCCACCTCCCTGCAGCTGCAGGATCCCCAGACTCACCACTTTCCAGTAGGGCAGCTCTGTATGGATGGACAGCACCCAACCCAGGCAGCCATGAGCATGCCAACTATGGGAACAGTGCTCCGGGTATTTTCTGTAGATCTCAGGTCTACATGGAGGCAAAAGAGCAGGAGAGGGGCTCACAGGTCACTTGGTGGTGGTGCAGGAGATCCAGGAGCTCTGCCTGGATCCCCTGCTCCACCTGTAATGGGAAAATTCTGCTTGGCTTTGAGCTCAGCTGAGATCTCTCCACAAAGGGAATAAACAGCATTCCCGAGGCTAAGGGGAAGGAGGCAACATTCCTGTTCCATGCTTACTGCCTGTGCTTTAATCTCCTTCAGTGACAGCTCTTGTCCCAACAGCCTGGGGTTGTGCAGAGCAGCTGGGGGTTTGGAAACATCCAAGCTTTCCTGCATCAGGATCAGCAGCTCACCAGGCTGAACAATCACACCTGGGGGCTCTGGGTATGGGGGAACTGTCAGCTTGGCCAGGCAAACCCCATGCCAAGAGCCCCGTGCTGAGTGTTGCCCAGAGATGTTGTGGACTCTTTATCCCTGCAAATGTTCAAGCCCAGGTTGGATGGGGCTTGGAGCAACCTGGGCTAGTGGAAGGTGTGCCTGCCTGTGGCAGGGGATTGGAGCGAGATGAGCTTTAATATCCCCTCCAACACAAACCATTTGGGGATTCTGATTCTATGATCTCTCTCTGTAGGCTGCCTTGGAGTAACACCTGAGCCCCAGGGCTGGCTCTGGCATGGGGAGAGGAATCTCCCTTGGCAGTGCTGGGGGAAACCCTCCTCCGCCTTTGCTTGTAGCCCTTTGATCTGGGCAGTGACCACATGCACTAGCTCTCAACAGGCAGATGGTGGTAAGCAGCACAAAGAGCCACAGCAGGGAAACCCAGGGATTTGCCCCCACATGCTCGGGCCCATTGAGGACTGGCAGGGATAGAGAATGGGAAGCACAGTGCTGCTTGGACCGAAGTGGCCCCATGGCTCCCAGGTTAGGAACCAGTCAGCAACTTCTCTGCCACAAGCCCACCTCAGACCACCCGCCCCGGGAAGGTGTGGGCACCACAATCCCCTCCCCAGTGCTGGCAGCAAATCTGGGCTGTGATCATGGGCTGAGGTCCCTGCAGCAAACAGCAGCTTTAGCATCATTCTGCCCTGCAGTCATAAGAAAACCTCCTGCCCCCTGACACAGAATCACTGGCCAATTTTATCGCTCACTCGTATGACAGCGTCAAGCTTTAATTATTCTACGAGCGACGATTCCGGCTCTGGAGGAGCCGGCAGGCGGCAGAGCGGGCGGTGGGCTCGGCAGCTCCCCGTGTGCCAAGGCGGGAGCGCCGGCAGCCGAGCTCTGCCCACCCGCCGGCAGCCGAGCGCGGCTCCATCTCCTCCGACATCCGGGAAGGAAAGGGAACAAAGGGAGAGAACAATTCCCATTGTTTTCCATGACTTTCTTCAGGGTAGTTCTTCCAGCGCAATGCTGCAGCCCAGTCACTCCGGCTGCAGCACCACGGCCCCCTGCGCTCGGAGCTGTGCAGATGCCGCTGGGGACAGTGGGGACATGGTTCCCGTGCCGAGGTGCCTGCCACCCAACCCTCGGAGCCTGGTCTCCACCAGCACAGAGACAGCATTCTCGGCAGGGTTATCCCGCTCACCACAGCTCCTGTGCTACTCCCCAGCACCACTGGGCTCACTGAGATGCTCAGGCATGGGAACATGGCAGTGCTGGGTTAATGGTTTGACTCCACGATCTTAGAGGTCTTTCCCAACTAAACGATTCCATGATGACACCCAGGTTGCTGTAACCGACCAAGGCACGATGCCTGTGGTGGGAAAGGGGTGAGCTCAGCCCGGGCTCAGAGTGAAGGAGATCACCCGGATCACTTCCATGGGTCTCCAAGGGGGAACAGGAGCATCTACAGAGTGGCTTGGGTGGGAAGGGACCTTAAAACCTATCTCATTCTACCCCCTGCCATGGGTAGGGACACCTTCCACTAGACCAGGTTGCTCCAAACCCGGTCCAACCTGGCCTTGGACACTTCCAGGGATGGGGCAGCCACAGCTTCTGCTCTGAGCAAAGAAGAAGGCATCTAACATGTGAGAGAGAATTCAACTTACGAGTCTTGTTGGATGGGGATGAATGGATAAAAGAAATCAAACGCCCCCTGCTCACTGACTGGGTGTTCCAGGGACAGATGCTGAAAGTATCAAATGCTAAGTGAGGCTGGATGGGGACACTTTGGACAAGTGGCTTCTCCAATAACACAGATGTTTTTGTAAAACCACTCTTCATATAGAGCCTTAAGAGCTCCCTACAGCCCACAAACCCCAGCCCTCCCACCAAGGCCATGCCTAGGCTCTAAGGAGAAGATCCCATATCAAAGCAGGATCTGGCCAAGGACTAAGCTCAACTTCTAACTACATCTCCAGACAGAGTGGGTTTGAAAACACTTGGATTCCAGCCTGCCTGTCTGGCATCCCTCTTCCATTGCAAGAACTGGTGAGAAAAGCTGAGCTCTGGCTGAGTGAGGCCCCTCTGGAGCCACCTTCACAGCAAGACCAAGGAAGGATCTCCAGCCCCGGAGGTTTTTGCTTCAGAACAAGTTCACCTGATCCAATCCACTCCGTATTTCACCATTTCCTAGCTCCCAGAAGAATGAATGGCAAGGGGAAGCAAGGCATCCCTGGAGATGAGCTCTGCTGGTCATTTTCAGATTGGAGATGTGGGCATGTCTCTAACACACCTGTCTCACAGAGGGAGATCCCCCAGCACCTGACCTGCTGACCAAGCTTGGAGGGATCTGACTGGGATTGAATTTGATCAGATCTCTGAGGGGTCTTACTCTGACTGGGAGAAGAAGACAGGGATCCTGGTGAAGCACCACACCAGGAGAGGAGTCTGTGTGAGCCCATCCCAGGCAGACTTAGCAAAGAAACCCCTATTCATCAACATCCCCATGCCACCCCAGTTGGGTTCAATCTGCCAAATTATTTTGGCATGGGAAAAATCTGTGTTGGGCCCAAACTCCCATCCCAGCCGTGGGTGGAGAGCCTCCCCACGCCGGGCCCTGCACCCAAGTGCGTGGGTGCCCCCCACCCCCTGCGTGTTGCATCCTGCATTTCTGCTGCTTTGAACCCACCTCCGGTGTCACCCTGCAGCCCCTGGCCGCAGCAGGGGCGTTTGCCTTCGCTCCTCAGTGAGCCCTGTCCCAGGACACCCCATCCTGGCCACCCCCACAGTCCCTCCAGCTGGGGACACCCGGCTCTGGTCAGATCTGTGACAGAGCCACAGCCTCGTTCCCCACTCAGGATGCCCCATGCACAGAGGAAGGGGACTCAGGCCAGGATTTAGCTCATCTCCCCCCTGTGCCCTTCAGGGACATGACCAGACAGACCCGCTCCCAAAACCCTCCTGAGAGCTCACACACACTGCTCACCCTGTAATAACCCACAGGCCGTGTCACTGCCATTAATTATGGATTAACACACCCCATCATCTTACCTACTGCCCAGTCCCAACTCGGGGGGTGTGAGCCACCTTCAAAAGCCACCTGGCTGGTTCTCCTGGGGCTCTCACACCACCTGCCCTGGGAGAAGACTCATTGGAGCAGGCTGGGGTAGGCAGGAAGATCACCAGGGCTGGAGTCATGAGGAAGGCACAGACCTCCCAGCCATCCCACGCTCCCTCCCGTGGGGCCGTGAGAGCACCAGGCAGGACCACCAAATGTTCAATGGCTTGAACAATTCCCTCCTCAGCAATGGGTTTCATCCCTGCAGCACCAGGGAGCCTGGCACAGCACTTTTGGTGCCCAAGACATCGGGTGGCACCTGGCAGCAGGAGAGGGGACACCAGGAGCCCTCGCTGGGGCTGGCAGCTCAGGCCCTCAGATGCTAGAGGAATTCTCCAGATGCCTGCACCTTCCCCTTCCTGTGCTACCCCCAACCCTGCCTCCAGCTGGCAGCAAGACCCCCAGCATCTCTTCCCTCACACTCCTCCTTCCTGAAGCGCAGGGATTTTCTTCTTCCCCTGAGTCAGGGAAATCTGAAAGAGAAAGCACACGGGACATGTGACCTGTGCTGTGTCTTGCCAGGGTACTGTGAGGGCCTCCCATGTTCAGCCTCCGTCCCTGCCCTGGCACAGCCCCACACCACAGGACAGGGGAGGCTGCTGCACCAATCCCACATCCGAGACAATCCCAGGATCAGCAGCACGGCTGGCGCTGGGGACGGACATTTCAGACCCGGGCTGCTTCTCCTTTCCATTCTCACAGGGGTAAAACACACAGAGCATGCCCACCAAGACACAACTTCAGGAAGACAGCAAGGGCCTTCCCAAGGCACAGAGCTTCCCTGTTGCATCCATCCCAATGCACAGCACCACCTTCCATTCAAGATACCGCTCCAGAAAGGCAAAAAAAATGCTGGCAGGGAGCCCGGGGCTGGCTCTGCCCCCGAGCTGCAGCCGTTTCATGTGGCTCCAACGCCTCTCACACTTTCAAAGGCACACCAACCCAGCTAATGGATGTCTCACAGCCCACTGTGTGTGTTCTGACACAGCCCCTCTGCCAAGGAAAAACAACAGTGAGCGTGTGTGGATGTGTGTGTATATACAAAGGCTTTAAAGAGGATGTTGCTTGCATTTTTACAGCTTTGTTGAAGGGTTTGGTTGGGGTTCTTCTTTTAATACAAAAGGCTAAAGCAAATATAATCCAGAGAAAAGGATTAAAAAAAAATCTTTAATACTTTACCTACATGCATAACACCTGTAGAGCTCTGACACTCCCCAAGGAACATGTTTTATAGTAAGTGTTTCAGGCTGAAAAATGACAACTGCTCAGAAAAACATTGCTACTGGCCAGTACTGCACATCCTGCCAACATGAGTGCTCATTCAGGAAGGGACACGATGAAGTCTTTCAGGGAAGTCTATCCCAGGATCCACACACCAACTTTACAAGCCTTACCTTTCAGGTGTTCCCCACCTGCAGGAAGGTGCCAGTGCCATGAGACCCTCTCAGCGGGTCACAGCAGGAGCCCACAGACCTCCACTGTGTGAGCTGAATCCTCCTGCTTTATGCAAGGATTCAGTTTTAGTTTGAGTTCTTTCTGGCAAATAGAAACAGGAATCTAACATGCCAAGCACACTGCCACCTTTAAACCTTTCACAGAATCCCAGGATGGTTTGGGTGAGAAGGGAACTTAAAGCCCATCCAGTCCCACCCCCTACCATGGGCAGGGACACCTTCCAACAGACCAGGCTGCTCCAAGCCCCATCCAATCCGGCCTGGGACACTTCCAGGGATGGGGTAGCCACACCTGCTCTGGGCACCCTGTGCCAGGGCCTCACCACCATCACGGGGAACAATTCCTTCCAAAATGAACACAATGAACAACGAACTTCTTTTGATGAACACAAATGCTCACCACTGGCTTCAGCTGAGTAAATAGCCACCAACTAGGACAGTTCTCATGCCAACACCAAGTTTTAGTCCTCTGAGGTGAACTTCTGCCTACATTTTGTCACCTTCAAGACTGGGAGGTAGGTATGGTCACAGGGTGGCTTCAAATACCCATGAGCAAGCTCACTGCATGTCAGTCACTGAAAAATAAAGGATTTGTATTTCTGAACAGAGATTTGGGGACTATGGAAGCTCTGAGTAGGAACTGGACATCTGAGAAACCTGGCCAAGTGGAAGGCGTCCCTATGCATGGCAGGGGGGTGGAATGAGATGGTCTTTAAGGTCCCTTCCCCTTCAAACTATTGAGTGATTCTATGATCTACATGTCCTCCTCAAATCCAAGGGCTGATATCAGCACATTCTGAATGAATTCACCTGTTGTGTGTTCACAAGAACTTCCTAGGCCAGGCACATGGATATAATAATGTTTCTAAGGAGCAAACTACAGCAGATCTGCCCACTGTCATATTTTTACAGTTTTCTTTGAATTACCCAGCCACTGCCAGCATTAGAGGCAAGACGTTTGCCTGGAAAGTCCATGCAATAATGTCAGCTCTTCCACTCCTCCTAAAGTATCCCAAGTTTTAACTGGGTTAGAATAAACCCCTCCACTCCTCTGGAGCAAGTCTCTTGGCCAGGTGGTTACCCATATACAACACCCATTGCAACACATTCGTGTACAACTATAAAAGGAGAAAATAGAATCACTTTATTTTCAGTATACAGACTAAATCCCACCATAAAATCAAGATAATGAGCAAGCACACATGAATAAAACACTCTGCACTTAAGCAAACCCCACTTTTGCCATGTGTGTGTTTCTGCAGGGGCTCTTGCAGCTCTCTGGCTGCAGCACTCCAGGAGCAATCCTCCCTCTCCTCCAACTCAAAAAACACTCCCAGTGTTCGTAAAGTGCTACATTTTCCTGTATGCCTTGAAATACTAGTTAGGTACAACACTATTTTATCATCTCTGCTCCCAAGCTATGTCCAGTCCCACTCCCACCCTTACATCAAAGCCACAATTACTTCTAAAAGGAGGTAAAATCAGCAGGTTGTAGCAATACAACTCTTCAGAGGTGCAGAACGATGGCAAAGTGCGATCTGCAGCACAGACAGCAAGACAGGAATGCTCAACAGTTGTACCACGCACATGATCACCTGTGTACAGCCTTCTTCAAGGTGTGACTCCTTCCACGTCACACGCTTTTTTCACATTTAAAAACAAAAAACAGCCCTTGTCAAATTTAGCCCGTTTAAAGCTGCCAACAAAATTGCTATAAATGGGCGTGTTATTGCTTGTAGTAAATTGGAGAAGTTTGGACCTACACATGAGATTGGCTTGCACAGCAGCAAGGTCAGCAGAGGCCCCTCAGCAGTTTTAGGAAGTGACCAGCTGGTATTTCCTGCACCCTTCACACTGGCTACAACACTGCAGTCCAAAACACACGTCGTACCATCCTCGAGCAAGCAGCCCGTCTCCTCTGGCTCCTATTTGATACACAAGAGCACTCCATGTAGAGTGGCACAGGTAATTTTTGTATGTCCATCATGCTCATCTTGGCTCAGTCACCTGAAAATGGGTGGCGGGGCTGTAATGGCAAAGCAGTGCCAAATCTTCCCAGCACTCGTGTGTCACCAGAGCGAGCTGATATTCCTGCAGAGTTATGAGTTATTCAGCAGAGCAAACACATGCTCACTGGATTTTCCATCTGCCAATGACCTACCTGGCCCAGGTGAACTTGGACCAAAGTGTTTAACAATCCAGCCTTTACACCTTGGGCCTCTGAGTGTAAAGTTTACAACTCAGTGTCTTCTTCAAGGAGTAATAAAGCAGCTCTTGGGATTTCTGCCAAGCCAACACTGACTCAAAGGCTCAGTACAAACTCATAGTGTTACAGGGAGACACCAGCCCATTCCAGACCCCCAGCCAGTCCTCACAGCTCACTCCCCAAAGTTCCTTTCTTTGCTAACACACCCTGACTACAACCCTGCTTTATAGCCTCTCCTGCTAACTGTACTCTTCAAATCAGATCTGATTGCAACTGCTGCCCTTAACCTAACAAATATCATAGAATGGAGAGATTTTTTCCTGTCTACTGCTGCTCCAGATGCAATGCTACCTATAAAACCACAACTAATTCTTCCAGCAGATGATCCAAACCAGCACTGCTCTCCCACAGCACATGGGTGAGGGAGGGCTGCAGATTGCCAAGTCTCCAGGCTTTCTGCACCACAAAGTAAGGCAGCAACAAGCAGCCTTTGAAACAGCATCGTCTCTGTATTTTTCTCTACCATCAAATCCCTTTCCCACATAATTTAGTGAGTGAACTAGAGGCTTCTCTGGAGCAGTGGAAGAAAAGAGATGGTAAATAAATAACAAATTATAAGAACTAGGCCAATAGTTTTACAAAGTTTTCCTTTTTGGTACCAGCACTGAGCACTGCTCGTTTCCAGATGGAGAGAAATATAAAACACTTCAGTCTCTCTGTGAGCTTAAAGTCCGAGCGACTTCTGCACAATCTGCTTGGCAATTTTGTTAAATTGTTCTCTGTCTTCCCGCCACATCTTGGAGGCATCTACATTGGCTCCACTTTCATCATTTGGCTCTGAAACGAGAAAGACAAATGCAGGTGGGCAATGGAGCTTCTTGCTTCTTCGAGAATGCCACTTCCCCAAGGCTTTCATACAATTCTCCTCCCTGAGACTACAGAAACACTGCTAAGGCAAATCCAACGACAGCTCCTGGATTCCCAAAAGGCTCTGATTTAGCTGACCACAAGAGAAAGGATATCACAACAAAGTCGAGTTTAGGCAAGAAACAAGTGGCAGAGGAGCAGGACTTTCTTTTGTTTGTGCTTTCAGCAGTGGAGCCCCACCGTGCACATGGCCAGCACAATGTGGCACCCCCAGTGCTGTCAAGGGCTTTTAAAACCACATGTTTCTCCCTGCAGAACGTTTTTTTGTCTTGTTCTCCAGCTTCCCAGACACAAAGCCCCTCCAAGCAGGCTACCCAAACAGGCTGTCACTTGTTGGGATGGCTTGTTCTATTAAAAAACAACGAAACAATCCAAGGAAACCCATAGAACATGCTTTCATTTCTGCAACATCTTTCACCCAATGATTTCGGAACGCTTTCCAAAGCACAGGAGGTGCTCCAGTCCCAGGGGCTCCCCATTTTGTATGGAGGTAAGCTGAAACCCAGGATTTACCAGGTCTGTGGGCAGCACACAGCAGGATCCTGTCCCAGGGTTCCACAAGGCACTAACACACTCTACCCACTTCCCTTGACACACCAGTCCTCGCCCACTCCAGCCCAGTTCATGGCAGTATCTCGGGCTCCCATCCTTCTCCACACAATCCTGATGGTCCATCTTAAAAATCAGCAGGTGTGCAGGTCACCCAGTCTGGTAAACTTGGGCTTACATTACCTGCAGAGCCAGGGCTCAGAGTTTTCCAGTACCCTGAAAGAAGCTGACCACTGGTGTTTTAGCCTAATTCCTCCAAAAGCCATGGGAAAACAGGATGCACAGGCAGTGAATGAGACCAGGTGACTCCCACACTTACCAGTCCAGGTAAGGCTGCACCACAAACCAAGCTCTTGGAAGCCATGGGAAGCCCATGGGGTGCTATCTGCCTGCACAGCTTGCCAACAGCAGGCTACTATTCCAAAGCTAAAACAGTCCCATGTAGGAATCTGTTGCTTGCTCTTTGGTCAACGTTGCAGCTTCTAAACCCATTTATCCTTCAAAACCAGTTCTAAGGGACATGGCTCTGCCCTCTTCAGGCAGTTCAGTGGCTCTGTCCATGGTGTGGAAAATGATCCATCTTTCAGAGAGCTGTACATGACAGAGCAGATCCATAGCCCTTGTTAGATTTAGGGAAAACCATCTGAAAGGCTCCACAAAAAGTTTTTCACCCCAGGTCTCTTCTCAGGTCTCATCTCTGAACCAGAGATGGCACAGTGGGGCACATTCCTAGGCTGGGAATAACAAAGAGAAACTGAGTGTGCTGGCTTCTGAATCAGAGGCCAGGGACTCCAGTGTACTGTACTGGTTAGGTCTGATAACCCTTCAGTTGCCAAAGCCAAATCCAACACAGGCTGTAATCCACAGCTTTAAAAGCTGAATGGCCAACACAGCAAATACATAGAGGGTTTTGTCCAGGAGCAAGGAACCAGCTGAGCCTCTAGACCCACCTGACCCATCACTACTGGCTTGGCTGTTACCAACCTGGAAGGAAAGCCTTGCAGTCACCCCCAAACAGGAACACCTGTTACTAATTCAGCTGCATTTTTTCCAACTCTTCTCAGAGCACTGGTTTACTAATAAATAAAGAAATACCAGGGCTTCAAGAACTGTGGTTGCTGCTGAGCAGCTTTCCATGTGCTTTGCTCAGTGACCAAAGCAAGAAGCAGGAGGCAGTTCCAGCTCACTCAGAAGTGCAGACAGTGCTCACCTGCCAGCATGCTAACGACAGACAAGAGGATCTTCTCCACACTCTGCACGGGACTCCACCGCTCTGCGCTGCTCTCGTATCCCATGGGATCATCCCCAGGAGCATGAAGGATAGAGATGCAGACTCTCCCATCTGGGTAAACTGCACAAAAAGTACAGAGGAGTGGTTGTTACTCAGTGGAAATGCTCAGCATCTTCAAATCAGTCCTGAGCATAGATCAGCCTTGAGACTTGGCTTTTCTATGACTAAAACTAAATCCAGGTTTAAATTTCCTCTTTAGGCAAGGGGACACAAAATTTGAAAGACAAAAACCTAGGAAAAAGCTTTTTTAAGCAAATCTAACAAACTCCTTCCCCACCAGAAATCTGCTGGGAGCACTTGTGTCATTTAATAACAGTGACAGGCTCCATGGGAAAAATGAATAATGCAGCCTGGTAGAATAAAGCAAGGATTTATGCACAGACACAGCTCCAAGCAGGTAACCAGTCCTACTTAAATGGAAATGAATGCACATTGGAGTCCTCCACTGGACTGTGACCATGAAAAGGATTGCACAAAGGATGGAAAAGTGTTACGTTATATATATTATAAACATGAGAAAAAATAAAGTGTTATGTTAGATATATTATGAACAGTAGAACTGATCTTTTTTTGAACATTACAGAAGAATTCCCACTTTTTTTTTTTTTTTGCTTAAAGCTCAGCTGCATTAAAGCACCTGGAAACAAGGAAACCTATGAATTAAGGATCCAGGTGCTTCCTCTCCCACCTTTAGCATAAGCAATGTGTCTGCAACAGTACAAGTTGTCTTCACAGAGACTGGACTCTACTGACTTGGTAATGAAACCAAAGGCTGAAGAGGCACCACAAAAGAAAACACTGCTCTAGCAATGTGGCCTAATTCTACAGCCTCCTAAGGAATGACAACTTTAGTGCAATGATGTCAGGGCTTCTGTTCCTCAGGTGACCAAACTGGTGCCATTGCCAGGAAAGCAAAACAAAACAAAGTGGGAATGACTGCTGGAAGCAGCTGTGCTCATTTCCAGTTCCTTCCATTCACCCAGCTATGTCTGCCCGAGCACGTAAGCACCGTGGAAGACTTTTATTTACAGTCCTTCCTTCAGCCCCAGGCTGGGGACTGGAGCTGGTCTAACCGTAGCTGGAAGAGGTGAAAACAGCAGGTGCTGAATCAGCACTTCTTGCAAGTCAGGAGCCCACTGGTAGGAGGCATTTCAGTGGTGAGGGAGTCTCCTGTTTCTGTGCAGTGCCTCATTTAAAACAGCTGGAACACAGCGGCACAGTCGAGACATCAAAGGCTGATTCCAGGAAGACGTATGGATCTTCTCTCCCTCTGTTCAGGTGAGACCTACCCCTGTCCAGCTGTGGGGCCCCCAACCTAAGGACGTGGAGCTGTTGGAACGAGTCCAAAGGAGGCCACAGAGAGATGCTCTGGCAACAGGCTGGGAGAGCTGGGAACGTTCAGCCTGGAGAACAGTAAGCTCCAGGGAGACTTCAGAGTCCATTCCAGTGCTTAAAGGGGCTCCAAGAGAGCCGAAGAGGGACACTGGACAAGGGACAGGGGCTGCACACTGCCAGAGGGCAGGGTTAGATGGGATATTGGGAAGAAATTTTTCCCTGAGAAGGTGGTGGGAACCTGGCACAGGGTGCCCAGAGAAGCTGTGGCTGCCCCATCCCTGGAAGTGTTCAGGTTGGACAGGGCTTGGAGCAACCTGGGCTAGTGGAAGGTGTCCCTGCCCATGGCAGGGAGTGGAATGGGATGGGTTTTAATGCCCCTTCCAACAATCCCTCCCAAACCTCCTATGATCTCCCCATGCTGACGCTCAGTACCAATGCAAGCAATGCCATTAATCACTACTCAGTTATTTTCACCAGAGCACCCAAGGAGGTCATTTTACTTTAAGAGAAGACAGTTCTGTGGTATCTCGATTCCCCCTCCACATAACACAAACTGCAAAGATGAGGGAACACACCAGACTTTTTAAACATTTTCATTGTGATTCCTCACAGGGAGAGGAAAAACCAGAAAAAGCACAGCCCGGCCACCCCTTTCTGCAGCCTTACTGGGTAGAACCAGCCCACCACAACCCCAGCTAAGAAGAAAGATTCAAGTGTCTACTTCAGTGATCTCAGCTTCAGGTTAAGAAGACTCCAAGTCCCAGGACTCTAAAGAGCTGAGCTGACCATCCAGTATGTTCCAATTATCCCATGGAAGAAACACCCATGTGCAAAGCCACTCTTTAACACAAGAGTCAGGCAATTTGTGCTTCTCCACACCCCACTCCTGGCAGTGTTGCACACAACACAGCTGCAAGCAGTGAACCTCAAGCCAAGGCCACAGCTGGAGCTGCAGGCACAAGGATTTGCTCAGGGAGACCAGTCCTGGCAAGAAGTTTGGGTAAATTAGTCCAGCTGGAACAAGGTGCTGACATGGCTACAACTGCTTCCAAGTGCCAAATGCTGCCCTGCTGTGAACATCAGAGCTCCAGAGGTGATGCCACACTGCCTTGGGCATGTCCACACAGTTCTGTGCTGTGACATGCAGGTGTGTTTTCCACAGGAGAACAGAAAGATGTGGATTAAATGGGCAAGAACCTGCACAAGCGGTGCTTCCAGAAGGGAATAACAGAGAAACTTCAAGAAACTGCAAAATTCCTTGTATATAGGATGAAATAAATTGATTCCCAGCTGAGATTATGACCTTTGTTTTCCAAGTGCAAGAATGTCAGCTGAAGAGGAAGCACTGGGCAGGAGCACAGCGTTTGCCTTTTCCTGCTCTTGAGAGTCAGAGACCTGACAGCCTGAACACAGATCGAGCCCATCAAACCCAGGTAGTAACAAACAACCTTTGCACTATCCATGTTGATTCAGCAGATGTCAGAAGCAATGATTTTACACAGAATTCCAAGGCTGATTCCAGAAAGTAGCAGTCCAGGCTGCAAACAGATTTCAAGGTTTTTTCATCCAAGGCTCAAACCTGTTAGCTGTACTTCTTGTCATGCAATTACTCCCACTGAATAATAACGTCACCATCATAAATTCACTAATGTTGGAAAAGATCTTTATGATCATGGAGTACAACTCAATCAGTATTGCAGAGCAAAGGCCAGCAAAGTTTTAATATTAAACACCTGCAAATGTGTTTGCTTGGACAGAGCACTGTGTATTTCAGAGAGATCCCCTCAGAAATGTTAAACAAACCTAAGATTTCCTGGGGCAAAAGCCATGCTGCCTAATAAAGCTGCAGCCATAAACAACTTTTCAGTCATTAAAATAACACCAAAATACCCAAATACAAGCCATAGAGCAAGACTGGGTTCCTGGTGTGTTGGGAACCAACACCCCCAGGCACATGGTGGGATTCTTGGGGTGTCCTGCACTGAACACCGTGATCCTGATGGGTCCCTCCAAACTCAGCAATATTGTATGATTCTGTGTCTGGAAAGAGCCTGTATTAATTCACTAAGTCTCACATCCTGTATGGAAGATTTAAAGGCATGGAATTTGCTGGAATCCTTGTTGGACTGTTTATGAGTAAAAGGTTTATGAGGAATAATGGGATAAAGAGAAAAGGACCCTAAGACATCCTGGGTGCTCAGGGTTGGAAAGGGAGAGAACCACCCTCAAGGAAGGATGCTGGCTCTCCTGCTGCAAAAGCTGCTTTTTAAGTTGCACAAGCAACCCACTCCCCTGTGCATGCTGCTGCATCAGACTCACTGTTGGGATGGAACATCTCACATGTGAACCTCATCTTCGGAGGACTCAACGGGTAGTCGAGCGGGAAACTCAGGATAGCAGGGAAAACCCCATACTCGAAACAGGTGTCTTCAGGACCCCTAGAAACAGATAAAATGTTATTCACCAAAGTTTTAAACAGCTCTTTCACCCAAGTTCTTGTCTAATGAGATGTGTGAGGCATGGGTTATAGCATCTTCTCCAGGAAACAAAGAGTTAAGGTGCTCTTACCCCACACCTCATAAACTTAAATCCAAATATGAGGCTTGGGAGGCAAGGGGGAAATCAAAGCTTGCACACTAAATTACTAGGAAGGTCACAACACTGTTTAATTAGTAGGGTGTGTCTGGATATAATTGGAGTATCTGGCTCCAAGGCATGTTCCAGGATTTGAGTGTCTGCACGTCAAGCGAAAGCAGAGGCAGGTGTGGGACTCCTGTGCCTTTGAAGATACTGTTATGCTCTACAAGACAGAGATGTCAAATGCTGGAGCTCAAAATTAATTTATAAACCCCACAGAGATCCCAACTGCCAGCATCTAGCACAACCACACAAACACTTATCACTGCCTGATGCAGAAAACACAGTGAAGGTTTGTAAAAATAAAAACACAGCTCAGAGTCCATAATTGTCAGAGGAGAGGCAGGACAACAATGTGTCTTTGCAGACTTCAGGTATTGAGTCTGCCCTCGCTCAAGTGCAGGTGGAGAACAAATGGCTTCATCAGGGTTCTTGTAGGAACATTTCCTTATTGTGTTCAGAATCTAGTTCAAAGTGCAATCGAGTTGAGAACATAAAGACAATTATTTTACCCTGCCTACATAAAACACTTGTGGAAAGTGAGCAAAAAACAAGTTTATTAGCCATGATTTATTCTAACTTGATGAACCATCTGGAAGTTGTAACACAAACATGATTTCCCTTGATTGGAAAGATGACGAAAAAAGCTTCAGCACTGAAAACTGTAGCCAAGGAAACCTCATGTATTTAGTAAAAAGCCCTTCAAACAAAGGTTCCACTGTCTGGGAAATAAGGGTTAGGAATATATTCATGCCTCCTCCTCCCAGTCCCCACTCTCTATGCCAGAAAGAACATTAAAGTTGGAGAGCAGCAAATCCTAAAGCCCTAGAAGACTTACTCTCTCAAACGTTGGGAATCAAAAGACTTGGCTGGCAGATAAACACAAGAACTATGTGATTTAAACATGAATATTGACACTGGCAGGTAAGCTAAGAGAAATGCATCAACATTCTGCAAGAATGAAAGCTAAACCATCTCAACCACTTTGTTCCCTTTCTGTCCTTTTCCCTAAATTTAGTCAGGATTCAATTCACATCTGAGAGTAAACTGACTGCATTTTTTCATGACCGTTTTAATTCCAGCTGCATTTTAAAGGCTTATTGTTGAACTTCTGAGAGTATGTACATACAGGCATTGAAAAGCTGGTGGGTGTCTATGTTCTGTTTTGAGAGCAAACCCACAGCCTTAAGGGCTCTTCTGTCAAATACACTCAACCCAACATACTCCATTTTAGGCCCTGCATTATGTGAGCAAAATGCTTTTGTTTTAGCCACTCAGTGCTGCCAGGATCAACTTCAAAGAAATTATTAAAGTTAATCCAAGACAGCATTTGCAACTACAAAACACTCAGCATTTGAACTTGACAGCATCACTTTTAGCTCACAAAGGACATTGGCAGGGCCAGGGAGGTAAGAGCATGGCAGCTTCTGCAATCACCCCCCTGCTCTGCAGCAATTCCAAAGCTGACAGAAGATGGAGCATGAAAATGAGAAGCTCTGACCTCCAGGAGCTGCCTGTTGCTCATGCAAGGGGCAGAGAAGTGCAGTGGGTATCTACCAAATAGGAGAGAGAAGTACCTTGAGGAGGACAGCTAATGGGAATTGTTTAGTTTGGAGAAAAGGCTCCTCAGGGGGACCCTTCTCCTACATGGAGGGTGCAGCCAGGTGGGGGTTGGGCTCTGCTCTCAGAGAACGAGAGACAGGTCAAGGGGAAACAGCCTCAAGTTGCAACAGGGGAAGTTTAGGTTGGATATTGGGAAAAATTTCTTCCCTGAAAGGGTTGTTCAGCCTTGGCACAGGCTGCCCAGGGCAGTGGTGGAGTCACCATCCTGAAAGCATTTAAAAAACATGTGAATGTGGCACCTGGGGACATGGTTTAGTGGTGGATTTGGCAGTGCTTGACAAATGGTTGGACTTAATGGTCTCAGAGGTCTTTTGCAACCTTAATGATTCTGTGATTCTAATTCTATAATCACAGGTCCACATACATCTGCAAATGGCTTTTTTGTAAAAAGATGCTGGAAAAACACCAAACCTCACAACCAAGATGCCCAAAAGGGGAATGGGAACAAAAGTCATAAGCCTAATTATAGATCTAATTACCTTTCTAAACAGCTTTGTGATATGTTGACTTCAATTTCTACTGTTTAGTTTTCTTTGGGCTAATAAAGTACTTAACCATCACATGCTTTTGTGTCTTTTGGGGATAAACTTTAATAGCAACACTTGTACATGCCAACCAAAGAGGGCAAAACTTGGCCTTGAAATGTTAAATCCATGAACACAACACAGCCTGAAGCACCTCATGCAGCGCTAGGGAATTGAGCAACATAAGGCAAACTCTCCTGAAATGATGTTGCAAAGATCTGGCTTTCAAGAATACTCCCCACCTCCAGCCTTCAGAAATCTGGGTTTTCACGTGGTTTTTTCAGTTCTGTGCCCATTACACTCACTTTGGGAGTGTAAGATCTGGTCTCCCCTTTAGAGATGTCACTACAGCCATAACATTTGTATGATTCACATTCCTCCAGCACTGCTGCTGCAGGCAAGAAGACTGGAGAAACAAATTGTTATTTCCATTATTTAAAAATGCATTATTTTATCTCCAAGCCAAGCTCTTACATCAATCTGTGTAACATTACCCAGCCTACCTTTGAACTGATAAATGAGAGATGTCTTTTCTCTCTTAAGTCTCTTTTTTTTTAAAAGTTATGTGCCATTATATGTGCTCTAGCTTTATATAAATTGGGTGAAGGAAAAGTATTCTGGTCTTTTCACAATTATGTTACTTACCTTTTGCACTTCATCTATCTAAAATTTTGAAGGCAGCTTCACTCTCATTTTCTCATCTGCACACCTCATTCCCTGAATCTCACACAGCACATTTGAGATTACAAAACACTGGAGAAGATCACCACAGACAAATACAAACAAGTCATGTAACTTGCTTTTCAAAGGTACTGCAAACACTGCTACTAACAGGGTTTCTAAAGGGATGAAAGTAACCAAATGTGTTTAGGGCAAACATGTTTCCATTGTATCCCAGCTTCCAAATTGAGCAGATCTTAAAATATAACTTTATTATGACACACACACACAATACAGAAACCAAAATTAAAGCACCTCCGCCTCTCATTTTACGCTGACAAAGACCTGAAGCTCAACACTCAGCACTTTAAAGAGCTTTCAAGTCTGCAAGCAGCTCCTCTGTTCTTTAAGGATGTGATAGGAAACATCAGGAAAGGTATTTTCTAGGCAATTCAGAAGTAGTTCTGAGTGTCCCTCAGGAAACCTCTACTCAGCCACACCACCTCTGCTGTGAGGAAGTACCAATAAGCAGGAATTTCCTTCCGTATTCCAATAAGTGCATTAAACCCTCTGGGATTTTCACGCTCCCAGCAATCACAGCTGTCTGACCCAAAATCTGGCCCATCACGAAGCACAAGTGCTGACTATGCCTCTCACAGAAAGCATAAGACCCTGCAGCCAAAATCTCTGGTGTCAGGCAACAAAACAACCTATTTCCATGCTAAGTGTTTATTTTCAGGGGACTGAGCTACCAGGAAGCACAACCTGTTATCCCAGGAGAAATCACTGCACATAAGCAGAGGCATTTGCCAACTCTTGCCATCACTGAGCAAACAAGCAGTGGTAATCTAAACCTCTACTTACCAAGGTCTAAAATAACTCAGAGGCTCTTGCTTGCCATGCAGCAGGATCACCCACACAGCCGGCTTGTGTGGAATAGGGAATTCGCTACAGCTCGCCATGCTTTTGTATTGGTTGCATGCCTGAGCCCAAGAGACAGAAATCTTGTTTTTCATCCCTAGACAACACATTCCAAGCAAACCAAGCTAGGAAAACTCTGCCACCCACGCCAGCTGAGAATCTCCTCAGTCAGCACTGGTGGTTGCAGGGAAAACCTGCCCAGATCACAGCGGGCACGGAGCGAGTGGGGCCACAGCCACTGCCTGCTGCCCCCAGAGTCCCCCGGGACAACCCAGCCCTGGCTGAAGGAAAGGAAATCACTGGTTCTTACCAAAGGAATCCTGAAATGCAGAACCAGGATCTACCCTAACAACAGACCACCAGCTTCAAGATGGACTTGGTGGTCTGGAGCTTCTTCACTTTTTAATTGTGCGGTATTTGCATAAATTGTCAGATGTGAGCAACAAATGTCTTTTTTCCTCTTCCCTACCATTTTAGAACTTTATTTTATAAAAAATCACCAGTTATTCCATGTGCTCAAAGTTCCCAAAGAAGGTACAGCATGAATAAGAGCATAAGCAAGAGAGAAGACAACCTTTAAGATGGCTGGGCAAAAAGATTTTGTCTTTTCATGGTAAATTTTGCTACCAACAACCACACCCATCACTTGGGGAGTGGAAGAGAGAGAACACAGCTTTGTAAAGGAGTCTTCATCACCCCCAAAACACAGCAGGTCACAATCAGAGCTATTCACCAACAGAAGAGTGCATCTCTTTCCACACAAAACCACTGCATCCAACTCTTGACAACACCAACCAATTCACGAAGTGTAAGGAACTTCAAAAGAATTTTTGCTTAAATTTTAATACTTTTTCTGATCAAAACTTTTCAATTTTTCCTGAAAAAATTTGAATAGTAAGTAAACTAATTTTAGACATTGATTTTTTTCTCCTGTCACTAATAATCTGTGTATTTTGCTCCACTTAAAAGCTGTCCTGCATTTGCAGTTAGGCAGCATTCCAACAGGTCTGTGTGATCTACAAGCAACTGTTTGTTTCCTACAGTGTTTCTAAATGTAATGTATATCCAAGGGAACCCAAATGAGGATTCCTGGCAGATTTGCAAGCTTATTATTACGACACCTGTACAAAAAGTTACCCTAACAAGTTGTACACATCACCAGTGCTGCTTCTGTCACGCTGTTGAAAGTCCAAATGTAACTCCCTGTTTGGATCAGAGGAGTTTCCAGCCCAAGGCAGGCCAATGCTGATGTCATGCAGAACTGATAGTACCTTCTTACATTCTTGCTCTCCTAGAAGCTCATCACAGCAACTACTGATTTAAGACACCAAACAGTATTAACTCACATGATCAGGGCTTCCCATTCGAAGAAGTTCTCTTCATTCATGGGACCTGTGAAATAAACCAGAACAATGCTCAGTGCTACCTGAACACAAGGTTACAGCTCCAGAGTGCACAAACCCTGCTCAGCTCCTCACCTGCCACAATCCCTTCTGGTGGGTTCAGGGTCAGCTCTGCAAAGACAGAAACACAAGGAAGATTGAGGTGACCTGCAAGCCCAAACATTTCAGGGGGTGTTTGAGTGGCCACAGCTTAGCACAGGGGCCCCACCACCATTGCTTCATGCAGGACAGTGTTCTAGACAAAATTATTTGGCACTTTGGGGTTTTGCAGGCTCCTAGAACCAGCCTTGGAGTCACAGAATTGTTTAGGTTGGAAAAGACCTCTAGGATCATCGAGTCCCCCATCTTCACAGAGGCAATAATTTTAAACCTGAGAAGGAAGACAAAAACTCTTCTCACAAAGCCTGGGAAACACTCTTCTCTTGCACCTCTTTGCTATCTGCTGGATACTATAACAGCCTGAAGTTTGTACTCCTGTAACTTCTCTGCACCCATTCAGGCTTGATGCACCTCAGTGCAAAACCCAGAACACAAAAACAGTTGAAGCAGACACAAGAGATTTGACAAGCAGCTCTGTTCCCCAAATTCTATCCCACTCCTGCGTGGCCTGGAAAATGTGAGTAAAAAAAAAAAAAAAAAAAAAAAAGCAGCAATAAAATAGCCATGGCTGCACACAGCACCTCTGGATCCATCAATCCTCACTTTCTCTAGGAAACTGATACAATTCCAAATTTGTGAAATAACCTTCAGCATCAGCCCCTTATTTCAAGCTGGTGAAGGCCAGTACACCACGTGCTGATAAAATAACCACCAGATTTTCTCCTATCTAGGGGACTGATCATCAGTTTCTGATGTTCTGCAGGGAGGCAGCAGCAGCTGAGGCACAGTTCAGCTGCTAACATGCAACCAGTGAGCCAGCAGTCCCAGGGGCTCAACACCAGCCCCAAGGCTCCGAGCGAGCCATGGGGCAGCCACTGGAACTGGTGGCAGGAGGTGACACTCTCAGCTGCTTCTCCAGCACTGGGTTCCTAACCAGTGGCCTCTGGAACACCAGTGGCCAGTAACACACACATAACACAGCCATAAGAACCACCACATGCATCCCCACGCAGGAAAACAAGCAGGAACACGGACCCAGGGAATATGTGAAGTCACAAACCAATAAATGAGACACTTGACCTAGTTTCTGTTTAGGCTGCAGGTGAAAATTGTGGGTAGTGCTGTGAAGAACAGATTTTTGTCTTAAAACAGCTCCTTTACTGGAAAGATGATGCTGAGATGCATTGCCAGGAGAGATCATGAAACTCTTCTGTTTGCTCAGGGTGCCCTTAACCTTGGCCCTTAACCAGCCCTCTCTGAAGTTCCAAATCCCAGCAGCAGATTGAAACTCAGCCTTATGGTTTTCCTGGCATTCCATGGCAGGTTTTTCCACGTTCACAGGGGGTCTCCAATAGCTTTTCTCGTTGATGTTTTTAGACAGAAAGAGGGAGATGACAAACACAGGAGCTCCTGGAATCATTTTGCTCCATCTTGTGGCTCTCTCTAAGAAGAGGATCCCTCTGATGTTTCCTATGATTTCCCTGGAAAAGCTGGCAGCAGTCCATGTGTATCCCCTGCAGTGGGCAGCTACATGGAAGTGTGTCATACAGCACTCTGCTCCAAGGAGAACAGGGACAACGGGAAGAAACAGCCAAAGCCCAGAAGGCAAAGGGTCTTCTTGAGGACAGAAGGTCAATTCTCCACTTCCCTGCACAGCTTTCCCCTCAGAGAAAGAGGTTTCCACCCTTAAGGATCAGGTAAAGTGGAAACAGGGCATTCAGGGACACAGGAGCTTTGATTTTGAGTGGCTGCTGGTCACTGAGAAAGGAAAAACCCCTTTTCCACGGGGATGGTAACATCCTGCCCTGTGATTTCTTTAGAGCTGCTCAAAAGGAAACTGTGAGCCCAGTTTTTGGAGAGGCACAACATGAACTGCTGGGAGCTGACACAACATCAGCTGCTACAGCTCACCAGAGCCTCCAAAACAGGGTCACTTTAATGGAATGTTAGACGGGGTGTGGCCACTTATTTATAAGTGAGCAGCAGAAAGCAGTGAAAGGCTAAAACCAATGCTCTGATCACATGCAGAGCGACTCTGACAGACCAGCTAGGCCAAACAGTCCCACTCGGTGAAGAAATTTTCCTTAAAAGCCAATCTAAACCTCCCCATGTGCAACTTTTTATTTGCTCCCTGGGAGCAGAGCCAGACCTCCACCTGGCTCCACTCCCCTGTCAGGGAGTTGCAGAGCACCCCCAGTTCCCTCAGCTGCTCCTGGTGCTCCAGCCCCTTCCCAACTCCATTACCCTTCTTTGGATAGCAAGGAGCTGAGCCCTCTGCCCATGCTGAGCAGAGAGAGTATCCAGATAGATCCTGTTGGAAACAGCTTACCAGAGGTTAACAGTCCATGGAACCTCGTGCAGCTTTACATAACCAGGGCAAAAAACTACCCCATGTCTGGTCCCTAAAGACCCCCAAGAAGACATCAAGGTGAAACAGCTCTGCATCAGTTTGTGTATTTCTGGCTAACATAGCATCTTGAGCCACACATTCATGTTAGAGTTATTCCCTGTGAATCCAGTGCTGGAATAAAGTCATGCCTGCTTCTGAATACTACACTGGTGTTAAGGAGTTTTATTCTGGATTTTCGGGGACATTCCTACAGAGCAAATGCATGAGCAACAACATCTTATTAAGGGGTTCCAAAAGGCAGAAGGACAAGCAGTTAATTTGGAAAAAAGAATAAACCAGCAAACTAGGAGAGGAATCAAGTTTGAAAGAAGTAAAGGGGAAGGTCAGTTAAAGTCTCTTTTAACTCTTGCTTGTAAGCCTAAACCAGAGCTGACACTAGACAAGTGTGATGCTTCTATTATGAACTGAGGGCAGATTTGCTGCACACACTTGATCAATGCCTTCCATTCCATTTCACTGCTCTCTGTGGAGTCATTATCAGCCAATTACACCTTGGAGATGGTTCTCAGGAGAGCTGAAAACATACCTTCTTGATAAAGCACTGAAGAGACTGAAAAGATCATCCTCAAAAGAGAAGTTCAACAGTATGTTTCCTAAAAACTGCGGCCATTTAGCAAACTTCCAAAGGGATTAAAAGCCCAGGACTCAGGAAATATGGGCACATGCTCCCTGCAGTATCTGACAGCATCTGGACTGAGATGCCTGAAAACAATCCGTTTTCTTCTGACTCCACACAACTCTCCCCAGGCAGAAAGGATAGGAAGTACCCACTGAAGCACTGCCAGGTTCAGAAGGTTTATTATTTCTGTGGCTTCCCAAATCTCACAATTAACATAAATCTCTTATTTTCAACCCGACAGCACTTCCAAAGAAACCCACTGGCATTACAATCCACTGCTCTGCTCTGTTGCCTGTTTGTACCACGAAGGAAATACAGTGCATACAATCAGGCACTACAATTCTCAGGTCTCTAGAGATTCAGTTCTTTCAGGGTAACCCATTTTAGAATCAAAATTTCAGCCAGCATAAGACATCTTTAAGATCTTACATCAAGAAACAGTAAACACAGGAAAAGAAGGTTTCCATCTCTTAATTCTCACAAATATAAGCCCCTGAGAGACTTATGTCAGGCCTTAATACTATTATACATCTAGAATTAACAACAGACATATGCTCTAATAAAAATGATGCCCTTTTTTATATCTGATTTTTTTGTTTTTAAAGCTTTAGCCGAACTAGTTCTGGCAGAGTAGATAATAAATATGAGAAAGCAAAAAGCCAAACATGCAAAGATCTAAATGAGGACAAAAAACCCAATGGGTGTCATCTGGATGTCCACAGACACCTTCCCTTTCTTCTTTAAAAGGAAAGAAAACCAGTGCAATTTCACAGCCTCTCCCAAAATGCAGTAATATATCTGGGCTCCAACAGGTAGAAACTCCTCACAGAATTTTTCACAGAAGGAAACAACAGATCTTTATTTAAAGACTTAAACATGTGTGTGCACATGCACAGAACAAATCAAAGACAAAAACTGAAGAAGAAAAAAAGGGAAAGAATTAGAAGTCTGGTAAGGAAAATACATCCACCAGCAAGGCACTGACTGCCAAACACCACTGTCATGACTAGAAGTAATTAAAGGGAAGAGATAGAGGAGAAGAGGGAAAGTAAAGCAAAGAGACTGTGCCCACAACTTTGTACATAACACATAAAAGATTTCATCCAAGGTGGGCAGTCAGGAGCAGGTCACTGAAAACCATTTCCATGCCCACATTCACCCAGGGCCTCGCAGTACCCACATCCACACCAGCAACACACATCATCAGGAGGGAGAAACTTCACACTGAGCTGAACCTCAGACTCCAGCCCTGTCCCAAGGTAGGACTTGCTCTTCTTCTGCAAAAAGAGGCAGCAGAACTACCTATAACCAGGAGCTACTTTTACTTTCCAAAATAACTTTTGCTGAAAATCTCTACAGGGCTAAGAGCTTCTGAAGAGCTACAACTAACTGTTAGTCTTTAGTGAAACACTAGGGAAGGGGTTGTAAGTCAGGCTTGATCCTGGGGTTTGTAGCAAGGTTTGATGTCCTAATGGAAAATAACAAAACTGGACGTGCAGCAGAGGGGAACCCACAGACACCAAAATGTCTGGCTTACTGCACTGCTGCAGCTCAGGTTTCCAGAAAGCACTGTGCAATTAGCCACTGCGAGTTACATTCCTTTTTCACAATACTGTGTTTTATTGGACGTTTGTAAAGGCAGATCACAGACAAAACGTTATCTCTGTTCATGACTAGTGTTACCCTGGGAAACCAGGCAGAGGAGATTCACCTCATGTCTGCCTGTGGCATTAAGTCAAAATCTTTCTGAGGTCATTTCATATTATTTTTCCTAAAGATTTCATTCATACAAGACACTCCAGTAAGATGTCTGTGCTCCCCAACAACACAGGATCATAAATGTTTTTTTGAGACTTAGGGGATAGATAGGAGAGGACAGAAGCAGTGCCAAGTCTTTCTGTGGTTGTTTTTCAGGTCACTGCCTCTGGATTACACAGGAAAATGCAGATTTCTAGGACACACTCTGTCAGCACAAACTTTACCCACACAGCTGCGGAGCTCGCTCACCACCCCCAGCTGTCAGTGGCAGCAGCCCAAGCACTGGGTGTGGGGCCCTGGCTACCCAAACACCTGTGTGACAGCTCATCTTAGAGACCTCTGCTCTGCAGAGCAGCCTGAGAACAGGCACAGTGTTGGCAGGAAATATGTGTCTATAAATACTCTCTTTTACACAGGCTGGAGTCTTTCACTAAATGATGACAGAGGGAAACAACTCCCCATCCCTGGACAGTCAGGGGAGCACAGTAAGTGACCTTCCTTGGAGCAGAAGGCCAGTTCTTAGAGCCCAGCTCCCTCCATCCTCACCAAACATTTCTTTTCTCCATTCTACTTCCTCGCTGTAAATAAAAGCCAGAGCAACAAAGCCCAAAAGCACCTAGGTAAACAAACAAGTATTGTTTGCCAACAAAAGGCACCTTTGGATACCTCTCAAACTCATCAGAGAGCAGATGAGCCATCCCAGAAGAACTGGCATTCCCAGAGGGCCCCAGCCTGTCTCTGCTCCCTGGGGTGGGACTGGTGAGGATCACTGTTCGCCACCCCCTGCAGTCACATCTCACACTGATTTTTAAACAAACAAGTCTATATCCTTGGTTACTAAATCCGAGTTTAAATCCTCTTACTAACCACTCTGCTTCCATTAAGGACTTCACAGAATTACACAATTGTTCAAGTTGGAAGAGACCTTAAAGCTCATCTCGTTCCACCCCTTGCCGTGGGCAAGGACACCTTCCACTAGCCCAGCTTGCTCCAAGCCCCGTCCAACCTGGCCCCGGATACTTCCAAGGATGGGGCAGCCACAACCAGAAGGTATTTGTCCTGACAAACAGCTCTAATTATCTTTGATGTAACAGAGCTCTGCAACAGAGATTCCCATACCTGTATCCTGTTCCATCTGGAAAATTTAACAGGGAAAAACATCATAATAACTGGCCACTTGCCCAGGCTTCCCAGCCTCCCCGTTCACTAAGCTCCCGGAGCCACGGAATCCCAGAGGTGCCACCCGCACCCCATCCTCCCTTCGGTGTCCCAGCGGGAGAGTTCCGGGCAGGACCCCCTTCCCACAGCCTCCTCAAAGCCGGCAGTGCCCCGTACCCGCCCGGTGACCCTCACCACCGCCCCGGAGAGCTCTATCCGGACGCAGAGAGGACCCTGCAGCCGGCGGGGGAAGGAACAGCGGCCGGCGGGGCACAGGGAGCTGCCCCGGGTGCCGAGAGGGAGGCCAGCGGCCTGGCCTGGCCTGTCCCCCGGCCGCCACGACCCCGCCCGGCCCGCGGGCCCTCCCGGGCTTTGGCAATGATCTTGCCAGGAGGGCAGCGCGAGGGGCCCGGGGAGCGCGACTCACGCTTGTACTCGGCCATGAGCCGCTTCAGCGCCGTCCCCGCCATGGCGCGGCCCCGCCGCCGCTTCCGGGTGCGCGGCCAGAGCGGCCGCCGGCTGGCAGGGGGTGGAGGGCGGCGCTCTATCCCGCCGGCTTCTCCTCTATGGTAGCGCCCAGTCCTCCGACCGGCACCACGCGCGGTAGGAACGCACCGGGAATTCGCTGTGGGAAACGACGGGAACGCGCCGGCTGCTCCGCCGCGGTGGGAGGACAGAGGAGAATACGCAAAATGCCCCACGGAGCGGGAGTTGTGCGGGTTTGTAGCTGGGCACACCCTTCGGATTCCCTGGAGCAGCCCGCACACCGCCTTTCCTGCAGGGATGGGCCACAGAGAGCACGAGGCAGGAGCCCCAGGCCCAAACTGGGTTTGCTGTGGGCAGCACCAAAGGGCGGCAGGTGGATGTGTAAATCCGGGAACACACAACGGGATCCGCGGGATATCCCACCCCAGTGAGGACTTCACGGAATTCCAGAATTGTTCGAGTAGGAGGAGATCTTAAAGCTCATCTCGTTCCACCCCTTGCCATGGACGGGACACCTTCCACTAGCCCAGCTTGCTCCAAGCCCCGTCCAGCCTGGCCCGGGCTCACCGAGAACATGCAAAAGAAAACAGGGGCCTTTCCTGCGAGATTTCAGCAAGCAGGAGCATATCTAATGTGAACAAATGGAAAGAGAAAAGGCTGGTTATGATTCCATGGGGCAGCAGGACAACCTGAGTTAAAATTCCTCTGGAACAGGCTTCATGGAGGCCAAACCACCACACAAATCATTAAACCTCAACAACGTTGGAGAGGCAGGAGAGCAGTTTATTATTATTACTTTGAAGACAGCTAAATGTCTCTCCTCACTTCCTAGCTCTTAATGTTTGGTGACATTAAAAGGCATTTTCCCCCCTCATTTACCAAGTTTATCTATCAAAAAGAAGTACTAAAAAGAAAGCTGAGGCTACAGACTTCCAGTACCCACAGAGAAAGAGCTGAAGCTGAGGGAGCAGGATGAAGGGACAGATGCTGCCCAGACCTCAGCAAACAGCTGGAATTTCAGTGATGGATTTTTATAAGCTTGTACAACAAAAAAACCCACAGCTACTCTATCACAAGCATTAAGTTTTTGAGCCAGCTGCCCTGCTACCTCCAATTCTGCAATAGTGCAGGACAAAAAAAAAAATCCCATTTCTGCATTAAAAAGTATATTTTGGACAACTTTATCATAATATGAAAAAAGACATATAAACCTAAAGTATTTAAACCCTATCCTAAGCACTGTATTGTGTTCCAGCCCCATGTCAAGGGCGTGATGCTGCCCAAGGGATTGACTGAATTTGCAACAAGCTAAATACTTAAAACCTGTATCTCTGTTCCTTCTCTCAGACACATCTTAAAAGGAAGCTTTTATGCTCACAACTGGCATGAAAATACACTGAATTATTTACATCATTTGAGTTAAAACAGAGGGGCAAGACCAACTAGAGCCAGGAATGAACACTCCATGTCCCGACACATGGATGAATGCTTAGGGCACAGTGTTAAAGAAGAAAAAAAAAAGATAATACAAACAATAAGTTTTTTTAAAAGGCTAACAACAGAGACAACACAACTTAATCTCAACTTAAAATGGTTCGATTCAGACACAGCTCAATCCCTGCAGATGCAATTTTGACTTGTGCAAGCAGAATGTCAAAGACAAGAAGCAACTTTGGTAAACATCCTCTGAAGTTTCAAAGAACCCTATGGGACTGGCATGTTCATTGGTTCACTAATAAAACAGCAAACCCAAGGACAGACGAGAGAGTGAGGTGTGATGAGCATCCTTAAACTGTTCTCCAAAAGATGCTGTGTCTTAGCACCCTCCACCTGTCTGCTGCTGGCACACTTCAGTCATGGCTTCATCTTCCATCTCCAGCTGTGGGAGTAACACAGGAATTATTTTAATGTTTTAAAAATACAGAAATTAGAAGTAATACAGAAAACTTGAAAGACGTGGTGACAAAAGCACTTGGCTCTCTGCTCATAGAGCCATAGAGTACTTCAGGAATAACTTTAATTAACACATGAAACACTTTCCATCAGTCACCCTGAACAAATTTGTTAGAACATGCTAAACTCACAGCAACTATTTCGGGATCATTTTAATTTCCAAGTCCCTTTGATCATCACTCAGACATCTGAATATCTGTGTAGCAATTTGCAGTAAGAGTGTTTTTCATACCTGTGCAGGTGTGTCTGCTTCTTTAACTGGTTGTCCATCAAACAGGAACATAACCTGCCTCATTGACAAGCCTTGCAAGTTCAAAGTTCTTAATATGAGAAACCACACTTGTGTTTCTGAATCCAAACTAAGTATTCATGGATTTACTGTCAGAACACATGTTAACAAAATTAACACTCAAAAGATGAGGGCGATGGCAGAAGATAGATTTAAATTAGGTAATAGGACGAAATTCTTCCCTGTGAACGAGGTGAGGCCCTGGCACAGGGTGCCCAGAGAAGCTGTGGCGGCCCCATCCCTGGAAGTGTTCAAGGCAAGGTTGGACGGGGCTTGGAGCAACCTGGGCTAGCAAAAGGTGTCCCTGTCCATGGCAGGGGGTGGAACAAGATGGGCTTTAAATTCTGTTCTAACTCCAAGCTATTCTGTGATTCTATGATTAAGATTTAACTATCAGGACACTGAGGGTATTTGTCGTGCTGTCTACACTGAGGAAGGTCAAATGCTGGTAACTTTACGTTGCCCTTAAAACCTGAGTTGCCACACGACTGAATCCTGTTCTGACAACGTTTAATCACATGAGGAAGTCTTTATTCCCTGCATCAGGGATTGAGGACCTTGCTCTGCCCTCTAAAATCCTTCCAAATCCATGTGATTCACACTTCTGTCACATTTAGGAATGCTCACTGTACCTCTCCAAAAACCCAGAGAGGTGTCAGGGTACAGCAGGCACAGAGCAGGGCAGAGTGTAAAGTTTGAATAAGCAAGAAAGGATCCTGAAAGTAACAGACAAGTGGAAACACCAGCAAACAAAATCCAGCTCCGTTTCCAAAGCCGTTCAGATGCCCACCCTCTGCTCTGCATAAAGCAAAGGCATCGGGAGCTCCAGGCTCAGGAGCTGAGCTGTGGGGATACATTCTTCTCCAGTTCAGGATGGCACTGAGGAACAGCCTGTGACACAGAGCAGCCAGTGAACACCTGTGGAACACAGCGGTCTCAACTGTGCAATAGGCAGCAGGAGACACAGGAAGGGAGGAGGAAAAAATCAGAAGGAAGCTGTGGCACAGAAGAATGTATTTTGTGCCGTTTTCCAAACAGAAAATGCACTCCAAGTTGATGAAGTTTTTGGAGATGACAGGACTGAGAGTTAGTGAATTGTGTCAGAGCCAGGATCGGAACTGGAGGAGTTTTGGTAACTGTCACGGGACATTAGGGAGCACCTGAGGAGAACAGGCACCTTCCATGCACCGATGAGAAGAACTCCACACCGAGGAGCTGCCAGCATCCCAGCTCCTCACTCTCCCCCACACCTGGATGCCCTCACCGTGCCCACAAGCATGTTCTGCGAGCCGGGCAGAGAAGCAGGAGGGTTCCACCAGCACGGGGATGCTTCCCCGGGGAGAGCGGGGGCGGCCGGGCTGGCGGGAGCCCCCCGGGGCCGCGGGAGCCCCCGGGCCGTGCCCGCGCCTACCTGTGGGCAGCAGTACGCCGTCCTGAGCTTGCTCAGCGGGGTGTGCCGCTTTACTCCGAGCTGCACCACGGAGCCGTCCTGTCCGGCAGCTTTCAGGTCGATGTGCTCGTTCTCCGCTTTCCCGCCTTCCTGGACGGAGAACCGCAGGATGCGGAGGCTCAGAGCGCGGCCGGCTGAGCCGCGGGGTCCCGCTCGGGCCGGACACCGCCCGCCCCGTCCTCGGCCGGCCCCGCTCCTGCTCCCCCCGGCCGGGACACGGAGGGGCGGCCGCTGCTCCCCTCCCTCCCCTCCTCCCTCCGGCTCCTCCCGCTCCTCTCCCGCCTCACTTTGGGCTTCTCCTCCGCCATGGCCGGGGGTCACCGGGGGCTCGCGCTGCGGGGCGCGGCCGGCGGCCAAGGGGCGCTGAGCCGCACGGGGGCGCTGTGCGCCGGCGCGGGAGCGGCGTGAGGGGAGCGCCCGGGACAGCCCTGGACAGCCCAGGACAGCCCAGGACAGCCCGGGACAGCCCGGGACAGCCCCTGGACAGCCCTGGACAGCCCTGGACAGCCCAGGACAGCCCCAGGACAGCCCCTGGACAGCCCCAGGACAGCCCCTGGACAGCCCTGGACAGCCCTTGGACAGCCCCTGGACAGCCCAGGACACCCCCTGGGCAGCCCCAGGACAGCCCTTGGACAGCCCTGGACAGCCCCAGGACACCCCCTGGACACCCCTGGACACCCCCTGGACAGCCCTGGACAGCCCCAGGACAGCCCCTGGACAGCCCAGGACACCCCCTGGGCAGCCCCAGGACAGCCCTTGGACAGCCCTGGACAGCCCCAGGACAGCCCCTGGACAGCCCTGGACACCCCCTGGACAGCCCTGGACAGCCCCAGGACAGCCCTTGGACAGCCCCTGGACAGCCCCAGGACAGCCCTGGACAGCCCCAGGACAGCCCAGGACAGCCCCAGGACAGCCCCTGGACAGCCCTGGACACCCCCTGGACACCCCAGGGCAGCCCCTGGACAGCCCCAGGGCAGCCCCTGGACAGCCCCAGGACAGCCCCTGGACAGCCCTGGACAGCCCCAGGACAGCCCCAGGACAGCCCTTGGAGCAGCCCTGAACAGCCCCTGGACACCCCAGGACAGCTCCTGGACAGCCCCTGGACACCCCAGAACAGCTGCTGGACAGCCCCAGGACAGCCCTGGACAGCCCCCAGGACAGCCCTGGACAGCCCCTGGACACCCCAGGGCAGCCCCTGGGCAGCCCTGGACAGCCCCTGGGCATCCCCTGGACACCCTGGAACAGCCTCCGGACACCCCGGGAGCCCTGTCTGAGCACCCCCGAGACACCCCGGAACAGCCGGTGCTGGGGTGTTCGGATCCCCTGAAGGGGAGAAGAGGCAAGTTTGCCTCAATCCACAGTTGCGGAAAGAATTTGATTGTAAACATACCCGAAAGCGAGATTAAAACACAAACGAGGTTAAACGTTGGGATCCAAAGTGATATTTCAGCTTTTTTTCCCCTTTAAATTTTTTTTTTTTTTCCATAAAAGAGAAAAGAAAGAAGATTGAAAAGTGGGAAAATGCCAAGAATAATGACGTGAAGCACAGGAAAGGGGTTACCGCCACCATGGGTCCAGCGCTGGCTTATAGGGTGCAATGGGCCTTTCCCCGGCAAAGTCCCTGCGACAGCTGCCCAGCGAGGGAGCAGAGCCAGGCAGCAGCACCAGCGCTGTGGGAAGGCACGAGCAGCCTCACAGGAGCAGCCGGGCAGCCGCGGGCAGCACACGCAGCGAAGGCTCCCACGCTCAGTAGGTTTAGCAGCTGCAGCTTCTGTGGCAGGCTAGGCACTTCATGATAGGGTTTTGAGAGTGGCAACGCCATGTCCACCTCAAAGCAACAGCACGTCCGTGGGCAGATTCATCTTTGCTGCCTTCAGGTTCATTGGCTGCTCGTTGGAATCCAGCTGAAGTTCGCCTGACCTATCAAAAAATTTATTGTTTGCTTTTCTCACGTATCAAAGCTTTGCTGCTTGGTCTCCCGATGTATCAACTACAAGCTCTCTTCGTCACTTCAAACAGGGTTTCTTTTCCAAAATAAAGCAGGAACTGAAGTTTTTGTTAGAGGCAGTTTAAAACTTTAATTTTCAAACTTCAATCTTCGAAGAGGCAATGAAGACACATTCCTTACTCTTTACTCGTTCACTACATGGGGCCAGGTGAGAGGAGGCAGCAGGGCAGGAGGTTGGTGCTGCCAGAGGTGCCCCTGAGGGTAGGAGTGGAAAGGGCTCCGGACTTCTTCAGAGGAGACCCCCTAAATGTGAGGTCCATCCCGCCTGAGTCCACTTCTCTCACAGGCAGCGCTTTCAGCGGGTGGCTGTGCCAGGGCTGCCTCCTGCAGCCTGGAGGGCCTCCTTGGGGTCGAAGACTTTCCCAGCACAGCGGTGTTGTGGGGCCAGGAGAGAGGAGGTTCTGCCCCAAACCTCCGTCTCAGCCTGTCCTCACCCTGGCCGTGAGGAAAGCAGATACTGGTCCCTTCAGAATATGCTCAGAGTCTTATGGGATTTTCCCTTTTCCATTCCCTTTCCTGGCTGCATCCCCTCAGAGATGAGCAAAGTGGCACAGAAGCAACCAAGAATGGCCCCTCTCTTCCACTTCCAACATCCACATTCCTCCACTCCAGCAGTTCTTCAGCCAGAGTGATACTACTAAAGTATCAAATAGCACATCCTGGGAGCTCCAAGAAACATGAATGGTGGCTCTACAAAACCGCACGGCCTTAGATTATCTGCTGGCAAGCCAAAGAAAAATGTGTGCTATTATAGGACAGGAATGTTGACCTTACATCAGTGATGGGTTTGAAATCCAACAGTCGGGAATCACCTCAGTAGAAAGAGCAGTAGAAGGGCAGCAGAAAGAAGAAAATTCTTCTTGGTGGGAGTGGCTTACCATGGCTGCCAAATTGGAGACTGCTAGGAAATGCATTTGTGGCAGTCACCGTGTCGTGGTTTGGCTAAAAGCCAGGCACCCACGAGAATCGTAACAAAGGGTTCATGAGTTAAGGATTAGGAGAAAAACACCTTAAGGGCAAAACAGGTTCAAAACTTAAATGGTATAAAGAAAATTTATTATTAAGAGGGTCAGAGGAGGATAATGAGGAATAAAACAAGCCTTTTGAACACCTTTTTCCCCCCAGTCCCTCCCTCCTTCCCACCAACAGTGCAGGGAGACAGGGCACAAGAGTTTTGGTCAGTTTCTCACTCAAAAAATCTTTCTTCAGTTTGCTTAGGGAAAGGAATTTCTTTTTCTGCTGTGCTGTGGGGTCCTTCCCACAGGAGACAGTTCTCTGTGACCTTTTCTAGCTTGGCCCTAATTTTCACAAAGAGCAGTCCTGCCCAACCTGCTGTAACGTGAGTGCCTCCCATGGGCAAAGCAGTCTTCCCAAAACTGCATAGCGTGGGTCATTTAGTTCATGGGGTGGAGTCTTTGAAGGATAAGCTGTTCTGGTTTTGAAGCAAAAGCTCTCTATCTCTGGAAGCAATGCTCTTCTCTCTAGGCTCGAATTTCCCACTGGATTACAGCTTTTTAGCATCCACCTGCTCCGGCGTGAGCGCTTTTTCTCACGGGCGGTGAGTGGATCTCTGCATCCCCCTGTGCACTTCATGGATTACAAGGAAACAATTTGTTGTATTATAGTCCTCACCACAGCTTGCAGAGAGATCCCGACTCTGATGCCTGGAGCACCTCCCCCCCCTCTTCCTTTTCACTGACCTTGGTGTCGCTATGTTGGTTTTCTCCACGTGTCCTCACTTTCTCCTTTTCTCTGACTAAGAAGAAAAAAACTGCTGCTCCCAAGTACCACTGTCAACAAATTCCACCAGTTCAAGGATTTCTGTAGGATTTTGCAGCGCTGAGAAGTTGATCTCGTCTGGATTCTGTGCTGGGGAATTGCTCTCCATGTTTTCGTCGCTGGCCACGGGGTCCCCGCGGGCCCCGCACGGGCGCCGGCTCCATTCAGCGCCTCTCTGTGTGCGGAGCGCCGAGAAAGAGAAACCGCTGCCGCCGCCTCTGCCCTTCTGCTCGCAGCAGAAGCTGAAAGTGGCTGAGCAGGCAGAGGTCACGGCGAGCTGTGCCGAGATGGCGCCGGCCGCACGGTGCCGGCCGCTGGCCGCTCCCGGCCCCGGGAGGGCCCTGGCCCACGCGCCTGCCCACCCCTCCGAAGAAGAAGGACTGCGTGCGTTCTTGTCCTTCCTCGATGTGTCATCCCAGAGGTGTTACCAACGTCTCTAATTAGGCCAGCAACATGTCCATCGTCAGAGCCTGCCGGGATTGGCTCTGCTGGACAGAGCAGAAGCTTCGAGCAGCTTCTCTCTCAGAAGCTGCCTCTGGGGCTTCCCCCGCCCACCAAAAATAAACCCCAGACTGTTTTAAACTAACACACACCTTAAGCACTGTATTGTGTGTACTCGCTTGTATTCAATGTTATGGTTATAACACTGTGCTGGAAAATGAAGTATGGAGACTTGTCTAAAAGAAAGTGTCAAGAAAAAGGGGGACTTGATAAATACCACAGAGAACAGAAATTTTCAGGTCCCCTGAAGTCGCTGAATAGAGCTTTAAGACTAACTAGCAAAAAAGATGAAAGGATGTAAAGGTATGCAGAAAGGAGGATAAACGTAGCTGGAACCAGTGGAGAAACAGATAAAGAGGACTACAGAGGGTTTTTTTCAAGTTAAGTAACAAAAAGCAACAGTGCATGCCCGAAGAAAAAGTTCAAAGAAAGGTCACCTGTAATATTGAAGCACTCGGTGAATGTGACCACCAGACACCCCTTATGACGACCTCCAGGACCAAAAAAGGACTTCCAGTAGAAGGCAAATGCATGCAAATTAGTTCTGGGAAAGTGGTGTTTGTGTATTAGCTGGGAGGCACATTGTGATGGATAGGTGTGATCGGGACGGAATAACAACGGACCCTGTTATGAAGTTTCACCACAGACGTCAGATTAAAGGAGATATTATTCCGTGTGTCCGGCGCTAATAAAGAATGCCTGCTTTCTAATGCTTGAAATGAATAAAACAGTCTATTTACAACTAATTTCGCTATCAATATGCTACTCTCTACCTAACTTCCTATGACTAAATGGTTTCCCTCCCACAGCTCCCACTCCCTCAGTCTTGCGGTGACGAGCAAGCAGGCAGAAGAAACCAGGCGAAGTTCTTCTCGGCATCCTGGTTTTCAGTTCAGAAAGGCCATCGAAGCTGCCAATCCGGGGGGAGCACGGTGGGACGGCGCCCGTTGTCCCCTCCGCCCAGCGCTTCCCGCTCGCTCAGCGGCCACCTGCTCTCCTGCTGCCCGTTTCTGTCCAGCTCCTGCAGCTCTCTCCGGGCCCGCTGGCGGGGCACAGGGCTCGGCGGCCGATCCCCAGCAGCCAATCTTCGGCGCCGGCCACCTCCAGCAGCTGCCTCCTGCTGCTGCTCCTGCTGCTGCCGCTGCCGCCACCGCGCCACGAAGGGATGGAGGCGGCGGCGCCGCGGGGCCAGCGCGGCACGGTTGTCCCGGCCCTGCAGCAGGCGGATGGCCCCAATGGGCTCTCGGCAGATGGGGCAGGTGGCAGCGGCGTCGGGGGCAGCCCGGGGCTGGATGCAGGCGTGGCAGAACACGTGTCCGCAGGGCTCCAGGGCAGCGGGGCTTTGGAGGGGATCCACGCAGATGCGGCAGATCCTGACGGCTCGCGGCGCTGCTGGCTCTTGCCGGGCCTCCTCCATTGCTGCTCCCTCCTCCTGGCCTCCTCTCAGCTGCTGCTGGCAGGACTCGAAGGCTTGGCTTCCACTGGTGGCACTCAGATCTTCCTCGGCCTCTCGTGGGACGCACAAGCTCCTCGGTCACTGGCAGCACCCAGACGCTCCTTGGTCGCTTGGCAGGACTCAAAGGCTCCTCACTCGCTGGCAGCACTGAGAAGCTCCTCAGACACTGGCAGCGCTCGGAAGCTCCTCGGCTGCCAGTGTGTCACAGGCTGAGTGCTGTGGCACTACCCAGCGCTGGTGGCCACAGTTACCTACCCACTGCAGGTGAGGTCATAGTGATCATGACTGGTGACATCACAGGGCTCTAAGGGCACGCCCAGGAGCTCCCCCATCCACAGAGATGGACCCTGTGGCACAAAGCCGACCTGGCAGTGGGCTCAGTGCTCACCCAGCTGCCTTCCAGGCGGTCTCTGCTGGGGTGGGGCTGTGCCAGTCACACTCGCCAGGACCTGCTCTGCAGAGCTGCTTTCCATGGTGTGTCCTGGTGCCTGGGGCTGCACCTCCCCAGGGGCAGGACCCTGCATAGCCCTTGGTTGAACTTCAGGAGGTTCCATCAGCCCATTTCTCCAGCTTGTTGAGGTCCTTGTGGGCGCAGAGTCATCCTCTGGTGTCTCTGCAGCTCCTCCCACTGTAGGAAATTCAGCAAACTTGCTGAGGGTGCCCTGGGCCCCATTATTCAGGCCACTAGCAAGAAGGAAGTCCCAGTACTGATGCCTGGGCTACACTTGTCAGACACTGAAATATTATCGTTTATGGCTTAAACATTTGCATGAAGGACTTTAAAAACTGTATTACAAAAGCTGCAGAGAAGACTACCATAGCCTGAATGGGGCTCTGAGAGGCCCATCACCACTCAGGGCTGGGGAGATTCACAAAGCACAAGCTTCACACCTCCAAGGTGGAGACCACAGCCCCAGGCCTATCAGCTGCCAGGCTGGCACAGACCCTGCACCAAAGGGTGGAGGGAGAGAGGCTTTGGATGGGTGTTGGAAAAGCCTCTGGGCAGAGGCGCAGTGAGTGCCCGTCCTCCCCTGCGCAGAGGAGCCCAGCTGAGGGGCCCCTTCACCGGGGAAAAGCCGCAGCCATGGGAAGGACAGCAGGGGGGCTGTCATGGCCCATCAAAGGCCCCCCAAAGGGGCCCTCAGACCCTACAGCAGAGATGATGCAACAAATCCCCAGTGTTGCAAGGGACAGCGTCAAACTGGCCCCTGCAAGGGAGGCACGTGGGCATTCCCACCTGGCCCAAAGTGGGCATTAATCCCTGGGATTCTGTACTCTGCGGCGTGTGGCAGCGTGGTGCAGCGTGGCGCAGTGTGGCGTGGCACGGCGGCCGGGGACCCTCAGCACCAAGGAGAGCAGATGGAAGGGAGCAACGAGACGTCATTGGGAGTCTCGGAAGAGCGATACGCTTCCTTAGCCCTGTCACCTCTCTCCCTGTTCCCCACACCCCCTTTTACTATTAAATAAAATACATCCATTGTTTGGCACCAACATCTAACCTCGTTGGGTTTTAATCTCATTTTTGGATATATTTTGAACATTTCAAGTACTTTCTGGTCTATACGCAGAGACATAATTTTTCTTTGCTCTTCTGGGTCTAGACCGGATCGTAACAACACTGCTGATGATCAGCCTCCACCTCAGCTTCACGCTGCTGATCAACACCCTCTACTTAAAAACCCGGAGTATCAACAGTTAAAATCACTTCCTCACAGGGCAGAGCCTATTTGCAAAGTTCCACCTTCCCCAAGCCTCCTGCTTTCTCCGAGCTCATGAGAAATGTCTGGCTGATCATTTATCAGCCCCAGTGAGCATTTCCCCCTTCAAATACAGCAGCCTTGGAATACAACATACAATCTGTTCAATTGCTCGCCTCTTCTTCCACTTTTCCTGAAAATACCATTGTAGCCCTCCACACCGAAAGCACTGCAAGACACTGAGGTTGTTTGGCAGAGACTCTCCAGCACCAGGCACCTCCAGGGCCCTGCTGCTGCTGCCACCATCCCTGCCAGCACAGCCCCGCTGTGCAGGGAATGGAAGAGGCTGTGATGACAACAGGCCACCCCTGCAGCACAGTTCTCCACCTGCAGCTGGGAGGCCTGCGGTCACAGCGCTGCTCCTAAGTACCGCTGTCAACAAATTCCACCAGTTCAAGGATTTCTGTAGGATTTTGCAGCGCTGAGAAGTTGATCTCGTCTGGATTCTGTGCTGGGGAATTGCTCTCCATGTTTTCGTCGCTGGCCACGGGGTCCCCGCGGGCCCCGCACGGGCGCCGGCTCCATTCAGCGCCTCTCTGTGTGCGGAGCGCCGAGAAAGAGAAACCGCTGCCGCCGCCTCTGCCCTTCTGCTCGCAGCAGAAGCTGAAAGTGGCTGAGCAGGCAGAGGTCACGGCGAGCTGTGCCGAGATGGCGCCGGCCGCACGGTGCCGGCCGCTGGCCGCTCCCGGCCCCGGGAGGGCCCTGGCCCACGCGCCTGCCCACCCCTCCGAAGAAGAAGGACTGCGTGCGTTCTTGTCCTTCCTCGATGTGTCATCCCAGAGGTGTTACCAACGTCTCTAATTAGGCCAGCAACATGTCCATCGTCAGAGCCTGCCGGGATTGGCTCTGCTGGACAGAGCAGAAGCTTCGAGCAGCTTCTCTCTCAGAAGCTGCCTCTGGGGCTTCCCCCGCCCACCAAAAATAAACCCCAGACTGTTTTAAACTAACACACACCTTAAGCACTGTATTGTGTGTACTCGCTTGTATTCAATGTTATGGTTGTAACACTGTGCTGGAAAATGAAGTATGGAGACTTGTCTAAAAGAAAGTGTCAAGAAAAAGGGGGACTTGATAAATACCACAGAGAACAGAAATTTTCAGGTCCCCTGAAGTCGCTGAATAGAGCTTTAAGACTAACTAGCAAAAAAGATGAAAGGATGTAAAGGTATGCAGAAAGGAGGATAAACGTAGCTGGAACCAGTGGAGAAACAGATAAAGAGGACTACAGAGGGTTTTTTTCAAGTTAAGTAACAAAAAGCAACAGTGCATGCCCGAAGAAAAAGTTCAAAGAAAGGTCACCTGTAATATTGAAGCACTCGGTGAATGTGACCACCAGACACCCCTTATGACGACCTCCAGGACCAAAAAAGGACTTCCAGTAGAAGCCAAATGCATGCAAATTAGTTCTGGGAAAGTGGTGTTTGTGTATTAGCTGGGAGGCACATTGTGATGGATAGGTGTGATCGGGACGGAATAACAACGGACCCTGTTATGAAGTTTCACCACAGACGTCAGATTAAAGGAGATATTATTCCGTGTGTCCGGCGCTAATAAAGAATGCCTGCTTTCTAATGCTTGAAATGAATAAAACAGTCTATTTACAACTAATTTTGCTATCAATATGCTACTCTCTACCTAAGTTCCTATGACTATGAGCTTTCCCTCCCACAGCTCCCACTCCCTCAGTCTTGCGGTGACGAGCAAGCAGGCAGAAGAAACCAGGCGAAGTTCTTCTCGGCATCCTGGTTCGCTTCAGAAAGGCCATCGAAGCTGCCAATCCGGGGGGAGCACGGTGGGACGGCGCCCGTTGTCCCCTCCGCCCAGCGCTTCCCGTTCGCTCAGCGGCCACCTGCTCTCCTGCTGCCCGTTTCTCTCCAGCTCCTGCAGCTCTCTCCGGGCCCGCTGGCGGGGCACAGGGCTCGGCGGCCGATCCCCAGCAGCCAATCTTCGGCGCCGGCCACCTCCAGCAGCTGCCTCCTGCTGCTGCTCCTGCTGCTGCCGCTGCCGCCACCGCGCCACGAAGGGATGGAGGCGGCGGCGCCGCGGGGCCAGCGCGGCACGGTTGTCCCGGCCCTGCAGCAGGCGGATGGCCCCAATGGGCTCTCGGCAGATGGGGCAGGTGGCAGCGGCGTCGGGGGCAGCCCGGGGCTGGATGCAGGCGTGGCAGAACACGTGTCCGCAGGGCTCCAGGGCAGCGGGGCTTTGGAGGGGATCCACGCAGATGCGGCAGATCCTGACGGCTCGCGGCGCTGCTGGCTCTTGCCGGGCCTCCTCCATTGCTGCTCCCTCCTCCTGGCCTCCTCTCAGCTGCTGCTGGCAGGACTCGAAGGCTTGGCTTCCACTGGTGGCACTCAGATCTTCCTCGGCCTCTCGTGGGACGCACAAGCTCCTCGGTCACTGGCAGCACCCAGACGCTCCTTGGTCGCTTGGCAGGACTCAAAGGCTCCTCACTCGCTGGCAGCACTGAGAAGCTCCTCAGACACTGGCAGCGCTCGGAAGCTCCTCGGCTGCCAGTGTGTCACAGGCTGAGTGCTGTGGCACTACCCAGCGCTGGTGGCCACAGTTACCTACCCACTGCAGGTGAGGTCATAGTGATCATGACTGGTGACATCACAGGGCTCTAAGGGCACGCCCAGGAGCTCCCCCATCCACAGAGATGGACCCTGTGGCACAAAGCCGACCTGGCAGTGGGCTCAGTGCTCACCCAGCTGCCTTCCAGGCGGTCTCTGCTGGGGTGGGGCTGTGCCAGTCACACTCGCCAGGACCTGCTCTGCAGAGCTGCTTTCCATGGTGTGTCCTGGTGCCTGGGGCTGCACCTCCCCAGGGGCAGGACCCTGCATAGCCCTTGGTTGAACTTCAGGAGGTTCCATCAGCCCATTTCTCCAGCTTGTTGAGGTCCTTGTGGGCGCAGAGTCATCCTCTGGTGTCTCTGCAGCTCCTCCCACTGTAGGAAATTCAGCAAACTTGCTGAGGGTGCCCTGGGCCCCATTATTCAGGCCACTAGCAAGAAGGAAGTCCCAGTACTGATGCCTGGGCTACACTTGTCAGACACTGAAATATTATCGTTTATGGCTTAAACATTTGCATGAAGGACTTTAAAAACTGTATTACAAAAGCTGCAGAGAAGACTACCATAGCCTGAATGGGGCTCTGAGAGGCCCATCACCACTCAGGGCTGGGGAGATTCACAAAGCACAAGCTTCACACCTCCAAGGTGGAGACCACAGCCCCAGGCCTATCAGCTGCCAGGCTGGCACAGACCCTGCACCAAAGGGTGGAGGGAGAGAGGCTTTGGATGGGTGTTGGAAAAGCCTCTGGGCAGAGGCGCAGTGAGTGCCCGTCCTCCCCTGCGCAGAGGAGCCCAGCTGAGGGGCCCCTTCACCGGGGAAAAGCCGCAGCCATGGGAAGGACAGCAGGGGGGCTGTCATGGCCCATCAAAGGCCCCCCAAAGGGGCCCTCAGACCCTACAGCAGAGATGATGCAACAAATCCCCAGTGTTGCAAGGGACAGCGTCAAACTGGCCCCTGCAAGGGAGGCACGTGGGCATTCCCACCTGGCCCAAAGTGGGCATTAATCCCTGGGATTCTGTACTCTGCGGCGTGTGGCAGCGTGGTGCAGCGTGGCGCAGTGTGGCGTGGCACGGCGGCCGGGGACCCTCAGCACCAAGGAGAGCAGATGGAAGGGAGCAACGAGACGTCATTGGGAGTCTCGGAAGAGCGATACGCTTCCTTAGCCCTGTCACCTCTCTCCCTGTTCCCCCCCACCCTTTTAATATTATATAAAATACATCCATTGTTTGGCACCAACATCTAACCTCGTTTGGTTTTAATCTCATTTTTGGATATATTTTTGAACATTTCAAGTTCTTTCTGGTCTATACGCAGAGACATAATTTTTCTTTGCTCTTCTGGGTCTAAACTGGATTGTAACAACACTGCTGATGGTCAGCCTCCACCTCAGCTTCACGCTGCTGATCAACACCCTCTACTTAAAAACCCGGAGTATCAACAGTTAAAATCACTTCCTCACAGGGCAGAGCCCATTTGCAAAGTTCCACCTTCCCCAAGCCTCCTGCTTTCTCCGAGCTCATGAGAAATGTCTGGCTGATCATTTATCAGCCCCAGTGAGCATTTCCCCCTTCAAATACAGCAGCCTTGGAATACAACATGGAATCTGTTCAATTGTTTGCCTCTTCTTCCACTTTTCCTGAAAATACCATTGTAGCCCTCCACACCGAAAGCACTGCAAGACACTGAGGTTGTTTGGCAGAGACTCTCCAGCACCAGGCACCTCCAGGGCCCTGCTGCTGCTGCCACCATCCCTGCCAGCACAGCCCCGCTGTGCAGGGAATGGAAGAGGCTGTGATGACAACAGGCCACCCCTGCAGCACAGTTATCCACCTGCAGCCTGTGGTCACAGCTCCGTCTGTCCCAGGGATTTCACCTCTCAGAGTGTTGGCTCTTTGTCCCACCTTTCCTAGCACACGGTTGGTATTGGCCCAGTGCCAGCTTTTTGTGGCCTTTTTGTGCAGGGCTGTTGAACTCTTCTGTGGCTCAAAGCCAAGCTCCCTGTTACATCTCATTAACCTCTTCTTTCCAAGTTCCCTTGTGCACACTCCTAGTGCGCATTGCAGGTGCTGGGGCACTGTCCCACTCCTCAGCTGTGGTGTCCCCATCGCTATCTGCTCCCCCACCCCAGTCAGGACAGCTTTCCATCCTGGCAGCCTTGCAAAGGACCAGTTAATCCTCATGAAGGGACTTCTTAGGTGTCAGGCTCCGCTCTTGGTTACGCTGCAGATGCTTCTTCCCAGACCTGAGCAGGCACCTTGGCCACGCAAGGACACAGCTTCACCTCCGTGCCATGGCCCAGCCAAGACAAAGGGTTGATCAGCTCTGCAGTGCCTCAGCCACCCGATCCCTGCACACAGCAACCTTCCCAGGAGGAATTAGAAACATCAGGAGTAGCTCCATCCCAGGCCATGGGAGGCAGCCCCTGGGATGAGGATGCTGGAGCCCAGGATGAGCTCAGGATGAGAGCAGAGGACACGGTGCCTGTGCCCTGGGACACTGGGTGCTGCCCTGGCAGCATGGCATGGCCTCTGCTTGTCCCCAGGGCACGGCCACGTTCCACCCAGGCAGGGCCTGGCTGCCAGCAGCTCTGTCTGCTGCCCTGGCTCAGCAGAGGAGGACAGAGCCAGTCACAAGTGGGATCTCAGGAAGTGGAACCTGCTTGCAGGGGTCCCCCATCCCTGGTGGGTTTGGAGGCACCACCCCTTAGTGCTGGGAGCGGGGCCAGTGGAAACGCTCAGGGAACCCAAAATGGTTATGCTGGTCCCAGTCCCAGGGCAGGATGGGGCCCGGAGCCTGGTGCAGCCCAGCAGGGGAAAGGCAGCTCCAAAGGCTTTAGCACCAGCTGTCCCTGGCCATTGCTGGCTCTCAAACAAAGCCCCCACAGCTTCCCCCGTACCTTTGGTTGGCCCACTTTGGGCCAGCGCACGCAGGAAAGCCCAGGGCACAACCGGGACCCTTATCAGCACTTTCCCTTCTCTTTACAAGGCTCCACAGTTCATCTCCATGCACAAGGAGATTCAGGCCAAACGGGGATGGATCTCTGAATCATCATCTCCCTGCCGTGCACACGCGGAGACGCCGCTGGCAGCACCAGAACGCAGCCCCTGCCCGGACAGCCCGGCTGCCTCGGACAGAAGGTGGGAGAGCAGCCACCACGAGAGCTTGGCAGAGTCCATCCCTTTGTTCCTCCCACCCGAGTCTCTTCTGGCAGCAGTCAGAGACAGTCTGAATTAAAAGCCACCTGCAAGTCCTGCCCTTGGAGCGTCCTGGCAGCAGCCAGGGCCTGGCACGGTGCAGCCCGGGCAGCGGCAGCAGCGAGGGCTCCCGGCCACCTCAGCTCCTCAGGGGCAGCTGGAGCAGCTTGTGCTGAGCTCCACGGGCCCGGCCGTGCAGAGGGAGTGTTTTATCTGAGCCCACGGCAGCCTGGGGAGTGTCCCCTCCTGGCAGGAGCCACAGGCAGCTTTCCTCGGCCCAGACTCTCCCAGGCCCTGCACAGGGGCCTGCGGGTGCCCCACAGCCAGTCCTGGGCAGGCACCGGACCCCGCCAGAGCAGGCAGCTCCATCCTCCTTCCCCACCCCAGCTCCCCACCCCAGCTCCGTCTGAGCCCCCAGGCCACCCCAGTACATGAGGGCTCTCTCCTAGAGGTGCCAGGGCACAACAGGCCAAAAGCTCTTGCCAGGACACCCAGCTCCTTCCTTAGAGAGCAGCCTTACTTCCAGCCCAAGCTCTTCCTTACACCTGAACATCTCCAGGAACACACTCCTCCTTTCAAGCCCAGCAAGAGCCCAAGGCAGCCTTGCCTCTGCCTCCCTCAGCTACCCCGTGATGAGTCAGACCTGTGTAACAGTGACAACTCCATCAGCCACCACTGCCAACCTGTGCCTGCAGTGGAAGCAGAATTAAACTCTTTCAGACCAGAACAGTAATTGAATCAGTTTAATATACAGTCAGCATATTATAAATGCACTTGAAACTTACAGTATTGCTAAAAGACGTGGCCATTGAGCCCAAGACCACCTTTCTAGAAAGGCACAGAGAGGTAGGAGAGTTGGGGCATTTCCCCAAATTAGTTGCAAGTGAGAAGGTGCACATAAGACCTTCCTCCTGGAAGCATCAGATCACCAGAAACTTGTGCTCTTTGAGAGGACTGCTAATGTGCTGGGGTAAGTGCAGGCACCTGGAGTGACAGCCAAAGCCTCCTGCTGACCCATGTGTCAGGAAACTCTTGCTGGCTTTTGCATTTACTAAAAGAAAAGAAAAAGGGGGGGGGGAGCAGAAGAGCCTAGCTCTGTGTGCATGAAGTGTTCTTGGTGAGGCAGGAGTGAGTGAGATGTGTGATGTTGCTTTCACCCTTGGCTGAGACAAGGACTCTTACGTGCATTGCTTTGGACCACAACCACCCCAGGGGTGAGTGAGAAGAAATGTGCCATCCTCCAGTATTGATGCCATGGTTTCTTGCACCAGTGAGGCAAGAGCAAAGCTCTGGCCAAACCAAGCATCTGGAGTGGGGACAATGGTGTCACCAAGCATTTGGCTCATCCTCTGTGGCAGATGAAGTGGCACCATGGTGGTGGGGGGAAGCCTGGAGACTTTTGGCTCTGCAGAAGGCACTGTTCACCAGGATGGGTGGGTGGGTGGGTCTGTGTTACAGTGCAGGGATTACTGCAACACGAGAGAAGCGGCAGGTCTGGAGATGCTAATTCTCAAATTTTGCATAAGGGTTCTCTTCTTTGAACAAGCCTAGAAGAGAGGAGAGATTTGTTCAGACAGCAGCTCCTACACTGGTCACGGCCAGCAAGAAAACCAGTCCTTGGAAACAACTCTTTGTCATTTGAGCATCCTCCAGCCTCCTGGCTGCAGTACTCCCAAAACACCTGCTCTTACCTGAGCTGTGCCCACAGTCAGCACTGTTTCCTTCTCCCCTTCTGCACAAGAGGAGATATATATTGAGAAGCTTGACCTGATGGCAAACTCCTCTCCCAGGCAGTCCATGTACAGTGCAGCTAAAGCAGCCTGGCTAACCTTCCAGAGCACTCCCTCTGCACACCCCTTCTGTCAGATTGGACGTGCTAGCAGAGAGCCCAGACCCAAATTAAATTAAAACTGTTCTTAGACTTGCTTCCTTGTTCCTGCATCGAGACTGGGAGACAGCAAGGCAGGGTATGAGGCTGACTTCTGGACTAGCAACGAGCCATGTGCCATGCTATTTGCTGCTTTCCCAGCCCAACAGTTCTGAAGAACAGCCAGAAAGGACAAGGGTTGCAAACTCTGGGGTCAGGCTGCAGCAAGACAGAACTCTGACATGGCAAAACAGTCCCAGAGCACAGCTCTTCCACAGGCAGGTGCTTCCCCCACCAAGAGCTCCTTCAGGCACAGCTTTGCCTGCTCTTTCTTCCCCAGAGGAGCCAACCCATGCAGAGCCCCTGGGATCTCCTGCCTACCCTGGACCTGCAGCAGGCAGCAGCTGCAGACAGAGGAAAAGGACTCTAGCTTTCCCTACAGCTCCCCCAACGCCAGAGACCACCAAGTGCAGCATGCATGAGCCCAACTGCTCCACAGTCAGACACTGGCAGAGCCCCCGGCAGCCCCAATGGGCAGGCTGGAGGCACCTTCCCCTGCACAGAGCAACTGGCTGTTCCCTGCTTCCTTCCAAGCTGATGTTCCCCTCAGGTAGGTCCAGACCTGGCCCAGGTCCATGGGACTCACCTGAGGGACAGTCCAGCCCCAGGAGGGAGGCTGGGCACTCCCATCCCCAGGGGACTGAGACACCTCCTGGGGAACCGCTGCCAGCACAGAGGACCAGTGGGATTGGGAGTGGGGTGGGACTGGTGCCTGCTCTGTGCTCCTGCTCTGTGGGCATTCTGATTCCTACCTGGCCCCACACCTCAGGCTGCTGGCTCCCCAGCCACTCGCTCACCACAGGGCTACTGGAGGGCTGTACCTGAAGGGTAACAGCATTATGGTGATGCTGTCTGCCAGCTTCTGCTTCTCCCTTCCAGTCAAGCTCCATCAGCTTCTCCCACATACCAAGCTTGGAGGACACAGGTTCTTGGGAACATTATACACTTCCTCTTCCCTGCTCAGGAAGAATATCCCTTGTGTGGCCTCAACCACCACGACCCCAGCATCTGTACACTTGCTCTCAGAGAGCAATTCACTGAGCCAAGAGAAGCAGGGACCATATTTTCCCTGCTGGTCAGGTCCCACCTACAGCTGTAACCACAGCATGGAGCACAGTTACTGAGGCTGCTTCATCTAAAGCTTAGTTTGAATCACTCATGTCAGTACTGTACCGTATTTTCTTCGGATTTCATCATGCCGTGATTTCATCTCTGCTCTCCTGCACGAAGCAAACAGAAAAGCCATGAGTCAGTAACTGGCGTACAAAACCAAACAAAAAGCACCACAGCTCCTTGCTTAATCCCAACCAAGGGAGCTCCAGGCTGGCAGGTTTGCTCAGCCTCCCACCTCCTGGGGGCACCAGGGACCACCAGAGCCCACACATGTCAGCAGCCCTCAGGGAGTTGCATACACAACACTTGTGATGCTACTCCCACGAGTCGCCACAGCATGACATCCTCATGAGGCTTGTGTGTGAGCTAGGGCTGAAGCAGCCACTGACTGCATGTGCTGAGCCCCATGTGCCTCCTGGCGTCATGTTTGACAGCACAGACAGGAGCCAAATCATTCTGCAGCCTGAGGGCCTGTGGTACAAACTCACCTCTCCTCCTGCCGCACCCGCCTCTTCTCCCGCTCCCTGGCTGCTCTCTCGTCATCCTTGTCTGGCCTGGCAGACAGAAAAGTCCCTTAAAGCACTCAGTTCTGCAGCAGCATGTGGCTGCATCTGAGCTGCTCCACACAATCAGGGGACCTGCCCAATACTTGCCTTTTGCTCTTTTTCTTACAACAGCAGCAGCAGCAGCAGACCCCCAACGTGATCAGGAGCGTTCCTCCCACCACAGACATTGCAATGATCAGGGCTTCAAAGTTCACTAAAGGATTTGATGAAACACATTTAGCACACACAGACACAGCTGCCTGGAGTTACAATACAGCATCATAGGATCACAGAATCATTAAAGGTGGGAAAGCACTCTAAGATCATCAAGTCCAATTGTTCCTCCAACACTGCCAGGTCCTCCAGTAAACCACATCCCCAAGTGCGACAGCTACAAGTTTTTTGAACGCTTCCAGGGATGGTGACTCCACCACTGCCCTGGGCAGCCTGTTCCACTGTCTGACCACCCTCTGAGTGAAGAAATTTTTTCTTAATATCCAACTTAAACCTCCCCTGCTGCAACTTGAGGCCGTTTCCTCTTGTCCTACAGCAATTTCCTCTTGTCCTATTTATGAACATACAACCACTGTCACCAGCAGCTTCAGTCACCGGGCTGGAGACGTGTAACCACCTGGGAAAGCAAACTGACATTTTTAGCTGTAGATATACCAAGTGTTGGTACCCACAAATACACACCAGCTGAGTGTGTGTAGCTGCTAACAGGAGTGCTCAGTTACTGGCTATGAAGAAAGGCAAGGACAAACACACTCAGGTCAAACTCCTCTGGCAGAAAAAGCTACCTTAATCACTAATCCAGGTAAAAAGTAACCATCAAGCGAAAAAAACCCAACAACTGAAGGCTTCAGGGCTAAGGAACAACCTCTGACAGGGAGGAATTACTGCCCGTAGGAGCCAGCCTCAGAAGCCACATCTGATGAGATGAGCTGACACTTACAGGTGTCTGGAGTCCTTGGGCGAGAGATCAACAGAAACAAGATCTGTTGGGATTTATCAGCTTGGAGCCAGCAGTGCAGCAGCTGAAGGCCAAGTGCTGCTTCCTGCACCTCACTGCCATGTCTCCCCAGGGCTGGAGGGATCTGCTTGCCCACACACAGAACAAAACCTGCTGGAACATGGTGGTGAAGCAGCAGCTGCGAGCCCTGGGCCCTGCTCATCCTACTCAGCTCCTGCAGTAATGGCAGTAGAGACACCAGCCAAAACTGACACGTCTAGATGCCAAGGTGACAACAAAGAGGAGTTTCTTCCAAGTATGATTCAGACTGTTCAGGGACTTGAACCTGTGGAATTATTTGTTTAGGAGCCACTTTATACACAACAGCCAGGTTACAGAAATCCCAGTGCACCCGAGCCTGCTCAGAGCACTTCTGAAGGTCATTTAGTCCAACTCTCCTGCCATGGGCAGGGATATTTTTCACTAGACCAGTCTGCTCACAGTCCCAAACAACCAGACCTTGAACGTTTCCAGGGATGGGGCACTCACCATCTCTCAGGGCAACCTGTGCCAGTGCCTCATCACCCTCATTGTAAAAAAACATCTTCCTTTTATCTATTCTAAATAGATCCTCTTTTAGGTACTCCAGGCTCAGCTGACTCCACCACTGGACTTGTTTTCAAAGCCTGCAGCAGCATCAGTGCTTCTGAAACCCTTTCAGGGATTCAGGGTGAGCCTGGGGCTCAGCTCCCCCCTTCCCATGCAGAGAGGTCTGAGGCAGAGCACCAGGCACTCCTCCAGCTGATCATAGAGGCCAAGTCACACATACCAAAAATGCAGATTCGTGTAAGAGCTAATCTCCCACATGACTAATCTTCTCTGAAGCAAGTTTTGCAAGCTAAGGAATGTGTTCTTCTATAATGAAACCTTTTGTGAAGCTTCTTACATCCAAACTAGTATTTCAAGGTCTTACAGAAGTTTCAGAAAAGCATACCACAGGGCTCACAAAGAGGAGATTCTTCCTCCACAAGCACAGGGGCAGTTTGAACTCTTGTGGGCAGACAAGAGAGCCCAGCCTCAAGCACAACAGATGACAGGCAATGACAATTCAGCTCCAGGCTCCTCATCAAGGGGGTGAGTGAGAGCAACCAAGCCCCAGCTTGCTTCCCTTCCTGCTGCAGCCCCCAAAAGTTGGGTCCTGTCTGAGCATGCACATGCACTAAGCTTGGTCTAACCAAAACGAGGCACCAATCTCTCCAGAAATCCTTCAGAAAACAGAGCAGCAGGGAGGAGAGGCAGCCAAGAGCAAGCTATCCACCAGAAGAAGCTCCCAGAGGAGACCTGCATGTGCAAGGGATAGTTTTGGAAGAGCCTTTTTCCTCAGGTGGGTAAGAGCTGAGCAGGACTACGGTACATCCAGCACTAGAAGCACACACAGGCCTCCAGAGAAGTCACCACACTTCTGATTCCAGGAGCCCACCGGGGACAGCAGCCACGTGCAGAGCCAGAAGCGGTGCACGGAGCAACATGCCAGCTGCAGAGGAGAGAGCTTCTGGGATCCAGACACCAGGAAGGGCTGCACAGGCCCACAGAGCACCTTCCACTCCTGTTCCCAGGCGCTAGCCACGTCTGGAGCCTCCATCACACCAAAGCATAAGGGATGTATTTTGGAGTAGCTAAATCCTCACGGGTCCTACTTGCCAGAAGGCAGGGAACTGCTCATACTCCGCTTCCCCACCCACACTTCAGGAAGTTTGCAGAACCCTGACTGACTTCAGCCTGTCATTGCTACACTGGCAGAGAGATGGGGAGGCAGGACAACCTCCCACCAGCAGCAAGCACTCACACAGTCACCACCCCAGGCTGGCACTCACCCCAGCAGACTCCCCAGCGCGCAGAGCGGAGCTCACACAGGTCGGCCGGGGGAAGGATTCTTCGGACGGGGTATTCCATGCACCTCCTGCTGCTGGCACACCACAGGCACTGCAACACAGGAACCAGGCAGCACAGCATTACTGCAGCACGGCCGTGCTGCCAGCGAGCCACGCTCTGCTTTGGGAGCTGCAGCATGGGGCCGCTGCTGCCGGCTCTCGAGAAGCAGATACCACCCAGCAGCAACAGGGTGCTCAGGAGTAAGAGCTGTGTCAGCACAGACTGCACCAGGAGAGGCAGCTGAGGGGAGCACAGAGTTCTAGAGCAAGTAAAGATGCTGAGAATCCTTCTCCTGGCTTAGAATGGTAGACTATTCTGAGCTGGAAGGGACTCACAAGGATCATTGAGTCAGCTACTGGCCCTGCCCAGGACAGTCTTAAGAATCCCACCATGGCTTGCACAATTTATAACCAAATCCTTTACATTTATTTTTGGGATAAGAAGAAAGCCTTTGAGGCAAAGCACTCTACACACACAAAATTGATGAGCAGGAGAGGTGTGTGTGTGCCCAGCCACTACCAGAGTATCTGCAGGGCTTTGCACTCTCCTCTCCTGGTGGCTCCAACCCCAGCATTCGGCAGGGTTTGGTCAAACTGGTTCTGGCTACATCAGCTGCAAGATCTGACTCAAGTTCAAGTTTGCTGATATCTGAGATAAGGCAGCGGAGACTGGCAGGACACCAGTACACATCCTGCATCCACCCAGTGCCACAGCACTGGTGGAGAGGCATCTTGACCAGCCAGTCCAGCTCATTCAGTCCCTTCTCCAAGCACGTCGCCCATCCATGAGGAAGTAGCCCAGCAATTCCATTACTCTAATCAAAAAGCACACAGCAAAACCCACCCAGTTTCTAGCAACCTCCTTCCAGAGCACCAGAGAGGGATTGCCCTCTCACCCTCATAGGTGGGTGGAATTTGGAGCATGTCTGGGACAAGAGCAGGGGGCCAACGCCCCTTCCAGGAGGGAAACTGCTCCATAAGGGCATTACATTGTCAGGCATTGTGAGAGGTTGGGAGCCTTACTGCTGCTACTCACGGTGACATTTTTCAGGCACTCTTCACAGCTCCTGTTTGTATACTGGTGACAATCTGCAGGAAGGACAAAAGACACCTCAGGGCTTTACTCAAGACTGTCAGTGGTTTAAAACTCTAGGCTCCCCCAAGCCTGCTTGTACCCACCACAGGACCAGCAGCAATGCGTGCTGCTGCTGGCAAGAGTCACCAGCTTCAGCACATGATCTGTGTCATGGTGGGAGGCCCAAATGGAAATGAAAGTTTATCTGCCTTGCTCTGCTGACAAACCCCTGAGCTGTGAGTTCCTCTCTTGGGTTGTATTTTCCTAAAAGCCTAAGCATCTGCTATGGCAGTAGGGCAGCCAGAGGACACAGCTGGGGTTGGTCTGGAGGGGCCCTATGAGGATGAGGGCAAGCACTGGGTAGGTGGTACAGTCCTGCAGCACCAGATGATGGAGCAGCTTGAGCAAACAAGCCCCAGACACGGAAGTTACTACCAGGAGAAGCAGAGGAGCACATGGGGACATGTACAGCTACAGATCCTGCAGGAGGCCTCCTGCTGCACATGAGGGCTGTACCCTACCCCAGCCAGTTCATCCAAATCTCCCTTCAGCAGGACACAGTCCAGGCAATGGGAGCAGCACTGCAGCCAAAATCTGTGCCCATGTTCAGAACCTGTTTCCACCCCCATCTGGCAGAGGAAGACCCCAGTTCTGTAGACACAGGTGGCTCTCAGGACCAGTGCCACCGTGGATGATGGCATCCCCATGGGATGCATCCAGCTGGGCAGGGGAATGGATAAGGTCTGAACCTGAAGACACAGGACAAGCTGGCCCAGTCCAGCTCCATTCTGGGCTCAGCTACAGCTCGCAGCAGTGCTCTTGGAGGAAGTCTTCCTACAGGATATTCACCTGCAATTCATTGGTGTGTTTCCCCAGATCCTCAGGAAGGGGGATTTGCCAAGCCCTCAAGAATGAGCTATTTAAAACTCACCGCTGCTTAAGAGTCTAAGCACCAGCCTGTTTGACAGTGGTTTAAAAAAACAAGGAAAACTGAAACCAATTTGCCTGACCACTGACTGCTGGATGAAGGATACTGCTTTGCAGCATCGTAATCAGGAAAAAATCAATCCCAGAGGTGCTTGTTTTCCACCCTCACAACCAGCAAAGCTGCATTTTCTCCCTCCAGCTGGCAGGAACCCTCAGCTATGACCCACTGTCAGCAGTCACATGCTCTGTGCAGCCCTCCAAACAACTGGGCAATTGATTAACATAGCTCAGATAAGGGTGTTTACACACCCAGAGAGGCTGAGATTGCAGATTTTAAACACTCTGTGAAGCTGCATCTTCTCCATTTCTTCAACTGAGGCAGGAAAAGCACAACAGTTCCTGTGCTGCCCTGGAACTGTTTCCTTACCAGAGTCACAAAACACCCTCCCACACCACAGGAGGCCAGTGGTGGGCAAAAGCAGAACGTGTGGTTTTAACCGGGCTCTGCTTTCCCCTGGGGTATCCCCTCTCCTGGCACCCCCAGCTGGGGATCATCCTCCAAGTCATTAAGTCAAAGCCACCCACTTTACACTGTTTGGGAATGGGCTGCTTCCAGGACACCGCAGCCCTTCAGGATTTGGGCTGTACAAATGCCCCATCTCAGGTGACCAGACTGCTCACAAGGAATGGCACAGGAAGCACTGCAGTCCTCAGGGACAGAGGTGGGACAGCAGCTCTTGCTGTGCTAGAAGCCACCTGGATAATGCTTTTGATAGCTGGCTACAAGAGGAGTGAAGTGAGTGGCTTGGGGTGGAAGGAAGAGCAAAACGTGCTGGTCCTTAATCTCCTCCCTGCTAGAGCCACCATGCAGGTGTCATCACATGGAGAACAGTTCCTGGCTTGGAAGAGCAGGCAGACTTCTTAGGACACTCTGAAGGCAGTCCTCCTCATGCTTTGCTACAGTGTCTTCTTCACCTGGTGCAGCACCCGTGGGCCTATGCTCCATCCCCCACCCACGAAGGAGGAGCAGCTGGACACCCACTGCTCCCCACCCGTCCATATCTGACAACACCCATCTTCTTCCTGGTCTGAGGCTGCCCCAGCCAGTCTCCCCCATCCTGAAGGAAAATCTCCTCCAAAGGGCCATCAGCAGGAACCTGGCTGCCCAGTGAGTGTCCCCTGGTCAGGGCAGCTCTCTCACCTGAGCTGTTATCATCACTAAATCATGGAATCACAGGTTGGTTTGGGTAGGAAGGGCTTTAAGCCCATCTTGTTCCACCCCCCGCCATGGGCAGGGACACCTTCCACTATTCCAGATTGCTCCAAGTCCCGTTCAACCTGGCCTTGGACACTTCCAGGGATGGGGCAGCCAGAGCTCCTCTGGGTATGGAAGTTCCATTGAAGTGGAAGCTGGAAAAGCAGAGAGCAAAGCTCCACTTCCAGCCCCACTCAACCTTCCCGAACTCGAAAGGACACACCACGCTGCACCGGATCCCACTCTGCGGAACTCCCAGCGAGGGACAGATGGGAGGAAATCCCATCTCTCACTGCCCAGCCCCATTCTGAGTGGCCACAGCGCCCCGGCCAGTGGCCACCCGCACCCAGTGGGTGCTGGCACGGAGCCCACGGGGTACCCGTCTCCCTCGCGCACCAGCCACCCCACAAAAAACGGGGTCCAAAGCCGTGATGTTGGGGTGCTGTGCGAGGAGCGTCGGCCGCCCGGACCCCCCCAGCCCACGTCGGGGCAGCGGTCACCGCTTACCTCCGGCCACGTCCTGCGCGGCGAAGGCGGCGGGCAGCAGGGCCAGGGCCAGGGCGCAGAGCCGGAGCGCCGGGGCCATGGCGGAGCGGGCCGGGACGCGCCGGGGGCGGCACCGCCGCTCTGCAGGGCCGGCCGGGGGCGGGCCGGCCGGGGGCGGGCCGGGGGCGGCCCCTCGGAGGGGCAGCGAGGCCGCCGTGCCGATCCGCCGGCGGGGCAAGGGCTTGGGGGGCGGCGGGGGGAGCGGCTGTCCCGGGCGGAGAGACCCCCGGGGCTGCCGGAGCGCACCGGGCGGGGGAACCGCGCCGCCCCCGCGCCCGCCCGCAGGAGGGGGCCAGACCCCCGCGGGAGGAAGGGGAGAGAACCGGCCTTCCCACAGCCTCCGCGGGTTAATCTCCCCGGCAGACCCACAGCCTGCCCCTGCGCAAACCGACCCCAAAGGGTCCCGCACCCCTTCCCGCACCGGTTCATCAGTCTTTATAGCACGGAAGGACGTTAAAGGTAAAATACATATTAGTTCTCATGACACACCGCGATGTGATGAGGTAGTGGAGTTTTATTGCAGACTTTGGTATTCTTCGTGCTGAAGTAAAACAAACAGCCCGGCCCTGGAGAGAAGGGCTTTGCTTTTGGGAGGCTTAGAGCGGTCCCTGAGGGGTAAAGAACAGCTTTATCCCTGGCATGACCAAGGTACCACAGCATCCCAGGCTCTGAGACACTGCCAGCCTCGTCTGGTGTCACAGGTCAGTCACTGCAGCCAGAGGGACTCAAGGACACCTGGATCGATAGACAAGCAGAAACAGGGCGCTGTTGCCAAGTTTTACTGTGGCTGGAGATGTGTTAGTGTGGGAGTCAGTGCTCAGTGAAATTGTGTTGCACCTGAGTGCTTGCTGGATGTAAGAACCTCATAAAGAACCGTATCTGTGTGCCCTGACTTGGCTGGGACATCTCATGTCCTTGAATACCTATTTACACTTGTAACTCCATGCTTTGCATCCCAACCTGGCACCTGGGTCAGCACGGGCCAGGCATGAATTTTGTGACACACAGCGTGCTAGGAGCTCCCTCCTGGGCAGAGCCAAGCACCCCATATGCCTCACGCCCACGTGCTTCAACATTCAAGACGTGAGAAGCTGCATCAATATAAATGAGGATTTTCACATGCTGTAGGTCAGGAGTGAACTGGGCGCTCCCCTGGCACCCCCACATGCCCCCTGCCCCCCTCGAGGGGCAGGCAGGAGCAGGCAGCCCGGCACAGGCAGCGGGGTGGAGACGTGAGTTAAGCTGGTACTGGCACTGTGGCCAGACGCTCCCTTGGTTTCGGTGGAGGGACAAAGGTCTGCACGCGTGTTTCTCTGTGGGAAAGCTGGCTGGGTTTCGGAGGGCAGGTGTGGGGTGGGGGGTGGTGTGAAGGTACCCTGAGGTGGGGGTGGGAGGCAACTCTGCAGAGCAAGGTGTGAGTGCCGGGGGAAGAGCTCTGGCTTGGAGAATCACTGACTCCTCAGCATGCAGGCAGCTCAGGGAGAAAGAAGAAAATATTTTACATTGCCCTAAACAAAATGAAGATGATAATTAATATTTTTCAGCAAAACCCCAAAGAAAGAGATCCCATAGCTGGAACAAGCAGCAACACTGGCCACCCCTGCCGGTGTCAGCTGCATCGTGGGGCTCATATCCATCTGCTCAGAAAACTTTACTCTCCCTGCCGTGTTCTTGGTGTCCTTGAGAGTCAGATGGACTGGCTGCTGGTGACAGAGCTCCTGAAGGCTGGGAGCATAAGTGGCCAAAGGCACTCGGTCGGCTGAACCCCGGGGTGTGGGAGCTGAACCGCGGCATGCGGGGGCTGAGCCTGGCATGCGTGTGACACAGAGGTGCCTCCCTTCCACCGCCACAGGCGAGCGCTCTGATGCCAGCAGCCGTCTCTTGCCTGTGGTTCAGATTTTGGCAGCTCCTCAGGAGAAACACGGGGCTCTTCACGTGTGATGGGGACTTGGGCTGTCAAAGACACGGAACCTGTGCATTTGCTGCTCCAAAAGCAGCCGGTGCTTGAAGTTGGGCAGGCACTAATAATCACCTTGGCGTTCACTGGCGCAGGGGAGTCTCCCTGAAGCCCCCTCTGGGGCTGAGCAGTGCCCTGACACCAGAGTCACTGCTGGATGGTTTGGGAAGCAGGAGGAAGCATCAGCTGTTTGCAAAGCACCTCATTCCTTTGTCCTGGTCTATCCATGAAGCGACACCTGGGCTACAAATCATCCCGGTGGCATGGGCGGGGAGCCAGGCAGCGGGAGCAGGCAAAGAGCTGACAGGAAAGCCAGGGGAGAACTGGAATGCCACTCTGATCCCAGTGGCCTTTCCTTTCCCTCTCCTTATTTGTCTCTGAAGGGGATTTTCAAACCCTTCAAGATGGCCTCAAGTGGTTTCCAAGGCGACGGTGCTAGAGTCATCACTGCCATGGAAACCCTCTCTTTGGCATCATATAAACATTTCCCTTGAAGGAGGCTGGATGAGTGGGCGATGCACTATTTTCTAGCACTCCCTGGCTGCAACAGGACAACCTCCAGGAGATGGGAGGGAGCTTAGGAGGTTAAAATTAGCTTGCCATGCTGGCCAGCAATGGAAAGAGGTGATTGCTGATGTTTCAACCCAAAACCTGGGGTTATTTGTGTCAGCAGGATCCAAATGAAAAAGATTTACTCTGTAGGAAGACAAAAATGCAAAACAAAAAAGGGGGGGGGGGGGAGAGAGTAAGGTTGAAAACTTGTGCTTTTTTGCCCTTCTTCAAAGTTTTCCCTTTCATCCAAATTCCATGTCCTCTTGGGTCAGTGTGGGCAGATGGGGGTCTTGGAGTACCTCACCCTCTCCTGGGAGCATGTCCAAGGCCAAGGTGTTTTGCTTTGCTTTTAATTGCCTCCTTTCTGTCTCACCAACACCTTCACATGAGCACAGGGAGAGGTGTCTGCCTGCAGCCCTGAGCGTAGGCAGTGGAACAGGAAACCCCAAAATACCCTCTTGTGCTGTGGTGTCCCCACACCGGGACTGCCTACAAGGCCAGTGGCTCTGCCATCAGCTCCAGCCCAGCAGCCCCTGCAGCCCCCTGCCCAGCCAGGGTCCTCTGGCTGCACTGTGCTCAGCACCAGGGCACAGCTCCGGAGAGGCTGCCGGCATTCCCAGTGCTCCGCATGGCAGGGGCACCCACCGGCCCCCAGCACATGGCAGTCCCGCTGCCACCCCACCATGCCAGCTCTCGTCGGCCAGGATGGATTTCTGAGCTGTCCTGGGAGCTCCCAGAGCGGTGGAGCCGGTGTTTTCATAAACAGAGTCTGCCTTCATCAGCGGGGCCAAGCTCCGAGCAGGGCGGAGGTGCCAGCAGCGCGATGGGAGCCGGGGTGAGGCTCCGCAGAGCCCGTGTCTGCCCGGGCTGGCGTAAACACCTCCTGTCCCCGAGCAGATGGCTCCTCTCACATCCATGCTCCAGGCAGATACCAAAGGGCTTTCCTGACAAATAAAGCACTGCCTCACGCAGGCCTGGAGCGCTTCTGGCTTTCCTGGAAGAAGGGGATGCTCTCTCCTTGTTGGACTGCCCAGGCTATTTTTAGACCTCCATAGCAACCAGAGGATGGGGAGACACGGTGTCCCCCTGCCACTCTCACCTGCTGGCTGCTGGCCTCTGGCAGGGGCTGGGGCTGGGTCCTGGCTGGACTGGAGGATAGGGATTCATCTGATGACCCCCCAGCAGCACCCCAAAAAGTCTCCCAGAAGGCAGAGAGCTGCTCCAAGACCCATTTCCTCTCCCCACTCTGGAAGGTGCTGGCAAGGATATCGGGAGACCAGCAAGGTCAGACCCCAGCACCTGCTTTGCTCTTTCTCCCTTTAGAAAAAAACCCCACCCTAAATCCAGAGCAAACAATTAAAATGTTCCAGCTGCTGGCTCAGAGCAGCAATCCCAGATAAAACCCCAAGGATCTGCCAGCTAAAAATAGCCTGAGCCCCATAAATTAAACAAAAGCTTTTTGCCGGGCTCTTGGAAAGCCAGTTCCAGTGCAGTTTTCTCTATGTAAGGTATAACTCCAACAGTATTTTTATTATTAGCCCTACCTCCCCCATGTCACCGACCTTCCCAGCACCATTGTTTAGGAACAGGAATTTTACACAGCCAGACTTCTTCCTCCTGGCAGCTCCTCTGCTGGAGTGGGATCACACCTCAGCTACTTTCCTGCCTTTTTATATTAGTTTAAACCTTTTTTTTTCCCTCTTGGGCAACTGGTTATTCAATACTAAGACATCCTATGTTTTGTAGGGCCAGCCTCATTTAAGGCCTGTCTCAGCCATCTGCTTAATTTTTATCCCTATCAGCTGTCCTAGGAGCTGTGGACCCTTAAATAAATTCCTGCTTGGAATGCAAAGATATTGGGCAGCCCTTTGCAGATAACTGTGCAAGCCAACATGCATGCAGGGGCTTGTCTCACCTCCTTTCTGTCATCAAGCCTATCACCAATATTTTCTCATATTATACATATGTATATGTGATGTTAGCCAATGACTTCCAGCTTTCTGGGAGTTTTCTCCCCCAACCCTTTAAAGAGCTTCCAGCATCCCGCTGCCTCAAGCACACGTGGCTGGCTCATGAGAATGAGTTCTCCCCACTTCCCCTCCAATGCTTCTTCCCAGCGCTCCATGCTGGGTGTGAGGAGCACATCCAGCACCTGCTCTTCCATCCCAGTTATTTAGGCTCTGTTGCTTTTTCTATGGGCTTTTGCAAAAGCATTTCACTTACTGCACCTGCAGCAGCTGCATCCCAAAGCCACTGAGATCCCTTGCTCCATCCTGGTGCTGGGCTTTGATTTTGTTGCTGCACTTGCCAGTAGTTCTGTGGCTGAGTAATCCAGCCCACATCTCCAAAAGGTGTGAGCAGGGCTGGCAGCTCAGAAAATCCACACCGCCTTTTCCAAGTGAAAGCACCATCTCCTTGCTGAGTTTTTCTCAGCTTTCCATCACTCCTGACTCCCAGCAGCGGGACTGGCTCTTCTGAAACCACCCAGCAAAGCTTCTCCTTGCTGAGCCACGTGCGAGTGAGTTTCCACAGGTGCCACCCACTTGTCTTGTCCCATGTCATCATGGGCCCCAAATTTTTTGGCTCCCTGCAATGGTTTTTAGGCTGATAGACCTTTCTGGGCAGCGTGTGAGGAAGAGAACACCTCTCCTGGTTTCTCCCCAAGGGCTGGAGACAGCCTGGGTGCTCTGCACCTGCATCCATTCCACCCTCAGGACCATTCAAGGGTGGGCAGGAGGAAGGGTGAGGTTCCCATCCCACCGTGTCCTTGGGTTTGTAACTGTGTTTGTAAACATGTCTCTACCTGCCCCCTCAGCGGGGCACAAAAAAACCCTCAACATGTTATTTTAAGTGAACTCAAACCAAGGAAAAAAAAAAAAGAAGTCAACTCTGAGGCTGTCATGTCTATATTTAGTTGGAACTTTTCTGTCCAGGATTCAGACTCTATTTGGAAACCCTGTGCCTTGGCATGCAGCCAAGCATCTCATTTTTATACAGTAATCCCTCAGCATATGGCAAACGTTTCTCTTCTCCCGGTGACTGCGGCAGCGGCAGCCTGGCATGGAGGGGTTTCAGCTGAACCCAAGATGAGCTGTCTGGCTGTGGCTCAGGATTCACATTGTAGACCCAGAAAGTCTTTTAATAGCAACATCTTTTTGGTGTAGCTCTGGAAAAAAAATCACTCAGGGTGCCCCCTGCCCCAGGCCCCAGGGCCAGGAGGGCATTTTTGGGGTTCAGACCTTGGGGCATCTCTACTGGCTGCTGGTCTGGGGTGATGGGGACAAAGATGTGGGACGTGCCAAGTCATGTCCCCAGGTCTCCCTGGCTGGTTCTGCTGTCAGTGTGGGAAACAGCTTCTGGCTCATTTTGTCTCTCTCTCTCCACTGAAAATGTCATGAAAATTCCCATCCGTTATTCTAAGATTTCACATGCCAGTAGTTCTGGGATTGACACAACTGTTGCCCAGTGCATGGTGTAATTTCTGGTATGTGTTTTGTCCCAGATGGTGTTTCAGTGTCAACAATTTTGTCCTGACAATTTGCAGGTGTCTGACGGATGTACGGGGAAGCAGCATCCTCGTGAACCCTGATCCTGCTCTGCTCTGCTCTGCTCTGCTCTGCTCTGCTCTGCTCTCCTCTCCTCTCCTCTCCTCTCCTCTCCTCTCCTCTCCTCTCCTCTTTCAGATGAAACAAGTCTTGTGACAGCACCTGTCATGAAAATTTGAGAAAGTAACCAAGAGTAAACTTGCAGGTTCCTGAGTGCCACGCACATTTACCCATTCTGTGGCAGCTGTGGGATAGAGAGAGGCAGGAGCCAGATGAGAAAAGGTGATCACACAGTTATTTATACAGCCCTTCCAAATATTTGAGGCTGGTGACATGCATGATGATGTATAACAAAAATATCTCCTTCAAAAACCTTCCAAGTTAAATCCCACATCCGTATTTTAATTCAGGAGTTCAGGGGATTTAAGGAAGTATATACTTACTGTGATTCTTATTGCTCACGGTGAGGAGCTCTCCAGCCGATCCTCACAGACAGTGGGGCAGGGTTGGGGACACACCTGCAACCCAGCACCATGACTCTGGGGAAGAGGAGCCTCAGTGGGCACACAGGCTGGACCACCTGTGGGAATAACATGAAGGGCAAAGGTCTCTGTGAGCCTCTGTGGGGATGCACAGGATCAGCACCTTTGACTTGGGGACCCCCCAATCCCCGGCAAAGGGGAGACTCACTATCCCCTGTGGCCTGGTGCTCCAGACTGCTCAATGTAATAGGGTTTCTAATGAAGTCAGTTTCATTTTGCTCACTCAGGAGAGGCCAAGCCATCTAAGGGAGCACTCAGAGCTCTGCAGGGCCCAGGAGCTGGGGGTGGCAGGGCCCCTGGCACCAAACATGCCCTGGGCAGGGCTGTCACGGCAAAGCTCGGTTCACACCAACATGCCGTGCTGGGACCACATGCTCCATATCAAGGCACCCATCTGCAGGTCCCTTCCCCTGCTTCAGGGATGTCAGTGTGCAGGGGACCCCCATGGACACCATGGTGTTTGGTTCCCCTTGACCCCACAAAGTATCCCCAGCTCTGGTGGGAAGATTCTCGGAAGAGGCAGCAGAGCACGTTCCTGTGTGCCCAAATGTCTGCTGCAGCTGAGCCAAGCTTTACAGAGGGTTTTAAACACCCACCAGCGTGTTCCCTGCAGCCCTGTGATTCATCGATAGCCACTTGACTCAGCTCTACCCTTTCATCATGCCCGAATGTGGCATTTCCCAAATCACATGGGCTTTTTCTGCTGCTATTCCACACCTACGGGCCCAGCTGCTCCCTCCCAGACACGCTCTGTGTGGTGCCATCCTGCGCTAGGAGTGCCCGCTGCCCAGTGACACGTGCTGCCCTGAGGTGGCACGTGGGTTTGGCACAGCAGATTTTATCCCCACAGCGTCCCCACAACCCTTCTTCCCACAGACAGGGATTTCCTTCTCACAGTTATTGTCCCACGCAGCTGCCTGTGTCCCTTGGGGTGCAGCAATGCAGGACGAGAAGGATGAAGATTCGGATAAAGGTCTGGTGGCTCTTCATGGTTGAAAGGCTGGTGGAAAACCTGTTCAGCCTTTTGATTAAGGATGCAGGATCCATGTGCACGTTTCCAGGTAAGATGGGTGTCCGTGGGAACCAGGTACACCACCAGAAGTGACCCACAGCTGGACCAACACATCCCAAAAAACGCAACAAGTTTCCCAGGAGCTCTGTGCTCCAGTGAGGATTTTTGTTACAATCCTGATTTTCTCGCTCTCATCCTGGGATGTTTGAGCTCATGGTGCCAAATGCTGCCCCAGCGTGTTTATTAGTGCTGATTGTAGAACCTTGGCAGTAGCATTCACAATCGGGGCTGCAGAAATCCTGCCGGATCTGCTGCCTTCCAGACAGATGGGCCTTATTAAGAGGTGTCACACCACTAACAGCATCTGACAGCTCCTGTACTCCCTTCCCTGCTCTTCTCCACACACTCTGCGAGCGAGGCAGCAGCCAGAGATGGAGACAGGAGGCAGGATCCCTCGGTTGCCATGCCTGCCCCAAGGGCACAGAGCTGGGGCTCTGCCTTTGCATGGATTCCTGCACCCCAGACTTGCTCCATGCTCTTCCCTTGCCCTCCACCTCCCACCTCCCTTCTTCATGATGGAGGCACCGAGCTGCACCCATGGGTGTGCAGTGAGGTGTCACCCCCAGCTCTGGATGCTTGAGGTTGCAGAAGATACGTCAATATCTCAGTACAAGAGGGGGTTCTCCATGTGTTTTCTAAAACTTGGGATTTTTTTTCACTAGGCTAAAAGAACCTGCTGCTCTCTGCCAATGGGTTCTGACGTCGTGATGCTGTGACACCATCACGTTCTGAGCTGTTGCATTGTCACTGTGGTCATCTCAAGTCTAGAAGAGGCCACAAAGTTGGTTGGAGGGATGCAATCCTTCTCCTATGAGGAAATGCTGAGGATTGCTCAGTCTGAGGAAGAGAAGGCTCACAGGGAGACCTTATTGTGGCACTTCAGTACCTAAAGGGTCTTCAAGAGAGCTTGGACAAGGACAGGGCTAGGTGATAGGACAAGGCAGAATGGCCTTACACTGACAGAGGGCAGGGTTAGACTGGATTTAGGGAAGAAATTCTTCCCTGTGAGGGTGGTGAGGCCCTGGCACAGGTTGCCAATAGAAGACATGGATGCCCCCTCCCTGGAAGTGTGTCAGGCCAGTTTGGATGGGGCTTGGAGCAATCTGGTCTAGTGGAAGGTGTCTTTGCCCACGGGGATGAGATGTTGGAACTGGATGACTTTTAAGGTCTCTTCAAAACCAACCCATTCAGCGATTCCATAATTCTGTGATCGCCTTCTACTGGATCAAGGTCACTTGAGGGGAAACAGGGCAGGGACAAAACACAAAGTACCCATGGGTGCTCTGACTTGCCCCATAACACCCCTCTCGGTCTCCCAGCTCCCTCTCTCCTGGCTTTCCCCAGCCTCTACTGAGCTCCTGCACTCAGAGGTAGCGATGGCTCACGAGGCTCCATGCTCGAGTCCTCCTCCAGCCTCGGGAAGACACTGCTTTGCCTAAATCCCTGACTCACAGCATCTTTCCCTTACAGCAGGCTGGCTCTGTGATTGGAGCTGGGCTTGGGCAGGAGCCACACAGCCCTGGAGAGCTGCTGCTGGCACTGCTACATATGTTCCCTCCAACTGCTTTGCTGCAACTCTCACTTGCTTCCTGTCAGCCCCACGGTTTCCCAAATCAGAATTATTTCACCCTCCAGAAAGTCATCCTGCCTAGAAGTCATGCTCTGCGGGAGAGCCGTGCAGGCTGTTCTCCCGGTGCAGAGGCAGGGATGGAGTCAGCTGGCAGCCAGCAGCTGAGTTGTTGTTTCCTCTGTGATGCTCAGCACCCCAAGGCTTGGGAAAAGCCTGCTGGGGTGACACCAAGTTCTCTGGGAAAATCCACAGCAGTGAAAGAGCAAGTGACTGTCCTGTCCTGCCACCAGCTCCTCTCACTGCCTGCAGGAGCCCCAGCACCATGCCCAGGGACACCCAAAACCCCATGACTGGCAGCTGGGAAGGGGCCAGTTTGGCCATGTTGGCATCTCCTGGTTCTTCAGTCGAGTCCCTCTCGGGGGACATCCCATCCCTGCAGCATTTTCTAATTGCCAACCTAATCTACCTCTCTCAGGCTCACTGAGACTTAATATAACACTGGCAACCACCCATGAGCTCATCCTTCTCCCAGGGAGCAGAACTGTACTGAGCAGAACTGTACAAAAAAATCATCCTGGAAACTTCTTGTGGTTTTATAGGGTTTTTATCACCTTTCCTGTGATCACTGAGAAATAACTGGGCTGTGAAGGGCTTCCCAAGCAGCTGTTTGTCTTTGGAGCAAGAGCTGGGACTGGGGGAGCCTGGGCTCATTTTAATCATATCTTGACTGCAGTGCTCATTGCTCTGCAGTTCCCATTTGTAATCACACGTTCAGTAAAATAATCAAGTTATAATTGCTTGGGATTCCTTCTCTCCTACGTCACAGAGCCCAGGAGGGGAAGCAGTGCTACAACTGAGTCAGCAGCCAGCCTTGGCGTTGCCTTGGGCCAACATTTCAAGGGAAAATTAACCAGAGTTAAAGCAAGAAGAGAGCTGATAAAAATCTCCCAAATCTGCCCAGCTGATGAAAAGACATTTTTAACCTCTCCTTTACTTGTCAGACTAAAAAAAGCATCTTCCCCCCCTTGAGTGCCCCCAAAATAAGGCTGGATCAGTGTCCATCCTTTGCAGAGCAACCACCTCTGTGGGAAGGTGGGTGTCCACGGTGGTCAGGGAAGGGGCTTCAGCCCCTTCTCTGCTGATCCCTGCTGGGTTTGGGCTCTGCCAGGGGAAATCAGGGAAAAGGAAGAAATCTCTTGAGCATCAGAACAAGGAATCATAAGTGACTCAGGTTTAAGGAGAACAATTTTTGCCAGGCAAAATGTAATGGCTTTTTTGGACAGGGATAGAAAACAGGGCTGCAGATCTCCTTAACCCATCACTTGCCTTAATCTGGAGAGCAGGACTCAGGGCTTGAGGCACAGGGCTTGGCAGAGGTGCTGTGCCAAGGGGCACCTGCAGACACAGCTGTGGGCTGTTTGGTGGGTGGTGGGCCATCCCAGGGAGCCACTGGCACAGCAGGGAGAGTATTGGGGAACTGGCAGGGACCAGGAAGGCGTTACAAATCCCCAGGGTAGCATCCCATTGTCCTTCCTGCTTCTACAAACTGGTCTTTTCCTCCTGCATGTGCGGAGGCAGCGCTGAGAGGCTTCACAGCTCCTGCCAGCACCCCTGGCTCGTGGTCACTGCCACCCCAGCAAAGGGATCCTCCTCCTCCTCCCTCAGGTATGGAGCACTGTGGGTTGCATGGTCAGGGCTTCCAGGCCTGGATATCAGTGTTAAGTAGCTCTCATCCTCCCAAAGCTGAGCCCAGCGTCCCACTGAGGGAATCAGTCTGGGGGGTGAGTCTGCTGCTTCAGCTCTTTTAGGGACTGGGAGTGTGTCAGGACACAGCACACCGGTCTGCAAGAGAGAGACATCATCACTGGGGCTTGTGCCTAATCATAATAATTTGGTCTTTCTACCCTTTTAATTTACTAATTAAACCCTGGAAGGGGTACTTACTTGGATGAAGGGAAAGAATTAAACTCTCTCATCTGGGAGTACTGAGAATTCCACCAAGAGCCCTGGCAGAGCATTAGCCAAGTGGAGGCAGAGCGGGGAAGTCCAGCATCTCACTGGGCTAGCAGCTTCTCATGATTGAGCTGGCCACTCTGCCTGGAAAAAATATTAATGCCCCACTCCCCCAGGGCCATTCCAATGGCTGGAAGACCTGTGAGAACTCCTGGCCATCTGGAAAGCCCTGGGAGACTGCTGCTGGCTGGAAATTATTGCAGGAGGTAATAATGCATCCCCAGTGCGTTGTTCCCGCGTGGGCTGGGATCAGCCCTGAGCTGGGCAAGGTCATCTGGTGTGAGTTTCCTGTTGGGAAAAGGGTTCTGTGTCTACCAGCTGAGCCCTTGCAGGAGAAATTTCACCAGCCTTGGCCAGGTCTCTTCCTGCCCAGCCCAGAGACCACGTGCCCTGGCACCCTGGATGCAGACAGCAACAGGCCAGGAGACTTCTTCTTCATCCTGCTCCTCCTCCTCCTCTCACCCATGTGTTGGACAAACTGTTGCCTCCCTGCAATAGTTGGTAATAAGTGATAAAACTAATTTATTATGAATTTCCCACCCTGCCTCCCCCACGGTGGCCGGGCTCTCCCCACATCCCACCAGCCTTGCAATGTGCCCTGAGGCCCCACTTCTCCATCCTCATCCTGGTCCCAAACCCAATCCCCATCCCTGGGATGGAGTAGTGAGCCACACAGGATGAGGGCAGGGCTGGGACGTTCACGGGAGAGGAGATGTCACCTGCTTTGGCTCAGTGTTGACACAGGTTACAGCTTCTGAGGGAGATGGTTGGCATGGATGGGAGCAGGGAGCTCAGGGTCCTCTTTCCACTGCTCTGGGATGTGAGACTCCTCTGGGCTTTGGCACAGCCCATCACCAGAGACCAGTTAGTTCTTTGAGGGGATGCTCCTCCTTCCCAGGCACAGATGGTTGGACCCAAACTTAGGGGTCTTTTTCCACCTAAATGATTCCATGATTCCATCTCCCCTAAAACTGGTGTGGCTCTGGGGACTCTGTCATTCTCAGCATCCCAGCCAGGAACCCCAACCCATCTCTCTGGGGTCCCAGCTAGAAGGGAGGGAGAGAAAGTGGGGCTGGAACTGGAGAGATCCCCTATGTAGAGCAGGAACATCACCTGGGACTGGCACGCAGTGCACAGCTATGGCAGTGGAACCCGCTCCTGTTTCTCTCAAGAAAGTTCAGTCCCAGCTGTCAGTCCCCTTCTCCTGCTTTTTTTGAAGTTGGAGAACTACGTACATGGATCACGTCTCTAATTAATATAAATATAGCGAAACATAAATAATAGACATGCCTGAAATAGTGTCACTCCCAAGCAGGCAGGCAGACGCGTCATGGAAAGAAAATAAAAATGCTTTTTATCTGTTTTGGCATTTTTTGTTTGTTTGTTTTCAGCGGTTTGTACTGTTCCTGAGGAAGGAGCAACCTTTGCCATGGGTGAAACTGTTTGAAAGTGAGAGACCGAGGTGCAGGCGGAGGGAAGGCCCCAGGGAAGAGAGCGAAATGGGGACTGGGGTGGGGACAGACAGGGACGGGGACAAGGATGGGATGAAGATATGGCTTGGGATAGGAATGGGGACGGGGATGGGGACATGAAAGGGGATTGGGACATGAACGAGAATGAAGATGGGAGCGTGGGCGGGGATGGGGACGAGGAAGGGGTTAGGGATGGGGATGGAGATAGGCGGGGGGACAAGGACAGGGGCAGGGATGGGGACAGGCAGCGTCGGGACTGCGGGGCAGCGCGCCTTGGTCATCGCGAAGTGGGGAAAACCCTGCCGCTGTGGAGAGGTGGGAATCCATCACAGATGAGTTTTATCGTGGAATCACGGCTCCTGCCGCCCCCGCAGCCGGCTGCTCCCGCCCCGCTGCTCCCCGGCGCTGCCCCGGGCCCGGGGAGGGGCGGGGGCGCGGTCGGGGCCGCCGGGCTCTTCCCTCCAACTCCTCCTCCTCGTCCTCCTCGTCCTCCTCCCCCTCCCGCCCCGGCCGCCCGGTGCCGGCGGAGGCGGGCGGAGCGGAGCGGAGCGGCGGGGCGGGCCGGGCCCGTTCGCATCCCCCCATCCCCGCCCCGCCGCGGGAGCGCGGAGCCGCCGGGCTGCCCAGCGTTCCCAGGCATCGCCAGCCCCGGAGCCGCCGCCGGAGCGCCTCGGCCGGTCCCGCCGATGGCACCGCGCTGCCGCCGCCAAGTAAGGGGACAGCGGCGGGGGGACGCGGGGGGGCGGGGACGCCTGTGGGCTCACCCCTTTCAGTGGTGGGCAAACCCCCCGATCCACTCGGGACCCCCCCACCCCACGCGGGACCGGCTCGGCAGCGCACGTCGATGCCCGTCTGCTGCCCTCGGAGCCCGCGACCCTCCCCCCGGGCCAGCCCTGACCCCCTTCCCGAGCGGTTTAGGGAGCTGAAGGAGTGGGGCAGCGCTGGGGTTGGGGAACCGGGGTTCCCAGGCATGTGGCTCCGCTCCTGGGAAAAGCTTACCGAAGGCTGGAGAAAGGAGAGGGCAGCATATACACCCTTGTCCCCAGGGTGAGGAGGATGGCAGCCAGCCCCGAAAGCAGCCCAGGGGGCTACACCACCCTACACCACCTTCACTGGTGTCTCAGCACGTGTTGGTTCTCAGCCTGGCTGTAGAACCAGCCGTCCTTTGGCTGGGCAGAAGAACAGCCCAATCCAGCTGTTCCTCTGTGTTGCCAGGCCGGAAAAGCTCGTTAGTGTCTTTCTTGTTAAGTAAAAATTGCCGGGGCCATTGGCTTTGGAAGCCAGGAGGACTGAGGAGGTGCTCGGTGTGGCTGGCCTGTGGAAGGAGGCTGGATGTGACTTGTTCTGCAGGTTGTGTTGGGGGATGAAAGGGAAGAATGTGGCTCAAAGCTATCGGGAAGCAGTGTTATCCCACGCAAGGTGGGGTTAACCCACGGGACTCGTGGCCACAGGGTTCCCTCAGGGAGAGAGAGCCAGGGCTTCCATCTGCCAGGTTTGGGGGTGTCCTGAAGTCCTGGACTTATCCGTGCAAGGTGATGGAGGTGGGATCCCAGGGAGGATCCCAGTCCTTAGGCTGCAGGGCCAGCATTTGCTTCCCTGTCTGGTGTGGGAAAGGGCTTTTCCATGAGACAAGATCTGGTTTGACTGGGACCTGCAGGGGTGATGGCAAGGGGAAGGGTCTTGCTCCAAAGGTATCCTAGCTCAGATCCAGTCTGCTCTGAACTCAGCAAGCAAAACTGTTCTCTAAAAGCCCAACAACAGTAAGTCAGGAAGTTGTTGGTGTCTCTGGGGTATGAGCCGAGCTGTCCTGACCCTGGCGGGTGGGCGAGTTCCAAGGGAGGCTGGGTCCTCACTGTCACAAGGCTGAGCCAAGCCCTCCCAGTGCCCAGCTGGGAGCTGGTACAGCCACAGCCCAACCTTGGGGCTGGAGGGCTGGCTACGGGCACCCACCTCTCCCTGTGTCACTGTGAGGGAGAACACAGATGCTCCAGGCACCCCTGCCAGCACCTTTTATCACCCTGGTGCCATGAGGGTGCTCAGCACCCAAAGCAAAGCCTTGCTCTGTGTGGGTGGGTGGTCAGAGGGTCAGGGGGATGTGTAGACTGCAATAGGTTTGGAGAATGGAAAAAGCCCATCCTGAGTGTCCTCTTGGGCTGGCAAAATGCAGAAAAGCTCCTGTCACTGCAGAAAATAGTTTGAGCGTGACTTGGTTGGGGTTTGTTTGCTGCAGTGGGACAGGAGGGATTCATACTCCACCCACCGCCTCGGGGGCCTCTCCCCATCCAACACAAAAATAGGCTGATCTTTCCAAAAGATGTGGGGGGAGACCTGGAAAATGCCATTCCTGCAGGGACCTGCCATGCTTCTGCCCCAGGAGATGTGGCACGTGACTGTGGCTTCTGCAGGCCCGGGCAGGGATGCAGGGAAGAGCCCAGCATCGTGCCGTGCTCTGTCCCTCTGCTGCCAGGGAGCCACAGCCTCTGCACGTGTGCCTGTGCTCAGCACGAGCGTTGCCTCCTTGTGCCACCTCCTGCAGCTCAAGGAGCCGATGTTTTTCCTTCCCAAAGGGCATCTGGAGCAGGAATCTACTGTGGGGCATGCGCTGCAGCCCCATCCACACACTCCTGTGAAGCCGATCAGAGGCTGGGGGCTCTGCCAGCGCCTGGAAGCTGCCAACCCGTTGCCTCTGCTTCTGTGCCCCAGCGTGGGCAGAATTAGGTCCCCATCAGCAGCTGTGGTCCTGTGGGGGGCCAGGTAGGTGGCAGTGGAACAAGCTCTCCCAATCCCATGGTGACCCCCAGAGCACTGTGCTGTGGGATGGAGGAGCTGGGTCCTCCATCCACAGCAGCCCTGGGCAGCCAGTGGCTGGGGGCTGGTGAAGAGGCTCCTGACAGGGATGTTTGGCTGGAAAAGCAGCTCCTCTGCCATCCCATCACTGCTTCTGGGAGTCCTCCATCCCTGGATACTGAAGGGACACGGACACCCGTACCTGGACAGCCCTTTCTTAGGGATATTGACATGTTCTGCTGCCCATGGCTTGGTCCTGCCGCATCTCCAGGCTCCACTTACCCTTGGAAACTGGCCCATGGCTACTTCCTGCCTGGCATTTCCCATGTTGATGTGTTTCAAGCCCTACATGGCTGGGCCCTGGCTCCCATGGAGCTGCACCTCTTGCTTGCACCCGTCGATGCTCCCAACAGCACCTCCTTCATCCCCGGAGCTGGCAGGATGTTCCATGCAGCTTCCCAAGAGCTCCAGCACCACTTAATCCCCCGGGAAGGTTTGGGAGGCTCCGAGATCCCCCTTCTCCATCCTCTCCCAGCCACTTTGGCTGGCCCGAGTCACGCCACGCCAGTGCCCACGCCGGTGCCCACGCCGGTGCCGGCGGAGCGGCCGAGCCCACGCACGCGGCCGGCGGGCACGGAGCGAGGAGGGGGAGAGGGGCCGTGTCCCGGTGAGCGCCTTCAGGCAGGGTAATCCGGTGTTATTTGTAACACTAGTAGGGAGCTATTTTTAGCGAGAGGCAAATTTGATTTAATAGAACATAATTTGCCGCTGACAATTCAGAGGGCGGCCAAGCGAGGAGCAGCTGGATTCCTAAGGAGGCTTTTTCCTGCCCTTCCTGAAATCCAAGGCTGACGCGCCAGAAGTGGCATTTGTTATTCCAGCAACTGCTGGGGGAAAGCCCCTTGGGATGGCCCAATTAGCTCTGCTTTGCTTTCCTTCTGGTGCTTTGTGCTGCCCTGTCACCCGGCCCCATCACCCACCATTAAAAGAAGCGAGGGATATTTTTGCTGCCCTCTGTTGTGGGAGGGCTCAGTGCCCCCAGACTCCTCCAGGGAGCTGGAGCCAGCCAGGTCCCCCACTTTGCCTTTTCTTCTAGTTAGTTCTGTACTCTCAGCCTCTCCTTGGATAAGTTTAGGATAAAAAAGAGGCTATGATCGAATCAAACAGCTTGTTTGCCAGGAAACATGAAGTCTGTGTGCGTTCCTGGGCATTTCTTACAGACTGAGTTCTTCTGGACCAGCCTCAGAGGTACTTTGGGACAAACCCATCATCCAGAATAGGAGCAAACACCATGTTCTTGCTTGTGCTTTCACCAAGATGAAGATCCCCACAAAACCAGTGTGGGAAGACGTTGGGTAGTTCTTTCCCAGCCCTACCACTGTCACACCCAGCCTGTCCCCGGTTGGTGGTGTGGGGACAAAGCTGCCAGGAGTGGGGCTGCAGGGCCCCCAGTGAGGGTGGGAAGGTGAGATTTTCCCTGGATTGTATGTTATCCCACCATGGGTGCCCCAGGGCAGAGCAGTGAGGGCACTGCTCCCTAATCCTGGGGCAGCCATCTCTCCACCCCTGGGCAGGAACAGCATCTTGTGGGGTCCCCAAGCCCCAGAGCCCTCCAGGCAGCCTCAGAAGCAGCCGAGAAATCCCAGGCCATGGAGGGGTGGAGCAAGACCCCAGTGACTTTGCCCTCCTGGGAGGAAAGGACTGAGCAGGACTAAGGGGAGTTGTGGCATTTAACTCCAGCAAGTGTGTAGCCAGGGTTTGGTGGGCTCCTCTCTCGGTGTGCAGTCACTCCTTGCAGCTGGAAAACCCCATGGCAGCCATCTGGGTGGGTGCTCAGCCCTGTGCTGTTTCCTCAGAGGTCACCATCCTCCCCACAGCCCCAAAGAGGGTTTGCTCCTTCCTCTACCAACATCAGGCTTTGCCCCTGGGACCACACCTTGCCCTGGAGCACTTTCAGCAGCTGAAAATAAAGCCAAAGTAGTATTTGTAAAGAAATGTGGGGGAAGCCCTGAGTATGAGGGGTTAAGTGACTGCTCCTGGTGTGCACAGTATGTGAATGTCCCTAGGGACTCTCCGTGGGGTTGGTGTGGCATGTGGGACCCGACTGCTCCCCAAAATTACCTGTTCACCTTAACCAAAGACCTTTTTCTGGGAATGGAAAGGTGCAGCCAGCTGGGGGATGTGGGTGCTCACCACGCATCATCCCAAGTCCTGTGACCTTTCCCAGCTCATCCTTGCTCTGCTTTCTCCAGTCCATCAGCTCAGGCTGGTGGAAACTGGGAGCCAACATTTAGCAGGGAAACAGCCCTAAAATGGAGATCAAACTCCTTGGAGAACAACCACCTTCTCCAAATGCTGCCCTTTGCCTGATTACCAATTCAGTTAAATGAAAAAAGTGAATAAATTTTGAAGCCTTTAAAAGGGTGGGCTGCAGAGGGCCCTTTGGTCAGGGTTTTTCTGTGGCACAGGTTTTTCCTTTGTGTCCAGTTTTGACTGTAGATTTTCATTTACAGCGATTCTCTGGAAGTAAGCACTGGCCTCAAAGGTGCAGGAGTAAGCGGGAAGTTTCTACTCTCTTGTATTCCCTGCCTCCAGTTTTTGCATCTTCTTTAAATAATCGTGCCCTTCCTTCTGCTCCCCCTTCTGCTGGGTTCCCCCGGAAAATGCTGGGGGTGACAAGTTCCTTTCCCTGCCTGAGGTGTTTGCTTGACCTCTGTCAGCCACACCCTCTGGCCGCTGAGAGCTGTGGCTGTTGTGGGTGGCTCCATGGCAGGCAGAGGGGCTTCCCCAGGGACACAGAGCCCTGAGAATGGTCACACCGTGCTCCTCCTTATGCTCCCCCCTGTTGCACTGCAGCCCACACACTCCTCTCCCTGTTCCCTGGAATACAGATCCCCCACGTCTGCAGTGGGGAGTCCTTCCCAGCTGGGCAAACACCCTGGCACCCCATTTCCAAGCTCACCACCCCCTGCCCCACAGACCCCACTACGGAAGGTGACTGTCCCCAGGGAGCCGTGGCAGCAGGACCCAGTCTCTGCCTACCGCTGACCCCTCTCTTTCTGTCCCCTCCAGGGAGAAAGGTGCTGACCAGGTGCCCTGAAGCTCTGGGGCTGGCTCCTCACAGGCTCAGCGGGATGATGCCAGCAGTCCGAGAGCCCCCCGTGCCCCTCGCCGTGACGATGTGACCAAGCCCTGTGTGGCACCTGTGGCACTGAGCCTGGCACGACAGCACGGTGGCTGGTGGCCCCCGTCACGGGCCCTGCTGCCCAAAGATGAGCGATGGCATGTGGATCTCGCTCAGCCCCGCCGAGTTTGCCCAGCTCCAGCAGTACACGGACTGTGAGTACCCGGTTGATCTGTGCTGGACTGGTGTCCTACCTTTCCTTAGTGTCCCCCTGGAAAACCAGGTGGTTCCTTAGATTTTGGATGGGGAGTCTGGAAAAATCCCTGACCCCTAACACCGGCTGGTTGGGGTCCCCATGCCTGCCTGCCTGGGAGGATTGAGCTGAGCTTTGGGGGCCGGACACGTGAGCTGGGCTCAGTCCTTCTGAAGGCGGCCGGCTCCCACGTTCCTTAGCGAAGTGAAATGCCAACCAGGAAAGCAGACTGGCTTTTCCCAAACGCACGGAGCTGCTCCACGGCTCGCTTTGGGCTGCCAACCCTCTGCAGTAATTTTCCTTAGTGCTTTTGCAGAGCAACACTCTGCTGCAGCTGCTGCTGAGAAAAGGAGATTTGCAGCAGCGCCGAGGGGGTCCTGGGGCTGGGAGAAGCTGGAGAGAGAGCCTGGGCAAAGCTCAGGGGTCCGAAACCAGGTCCTTGAGGTCCTGCCTGCCAGAGAGCTGGAGTGTGGGTGTGCTTTTTCCAGCATTGATGGAGAAGCGGTGCAGCCCGCAGAGGTGCTGAGAGCAGGGCAGGGTGGGCAGGAAAGCGCAGCCAGGACCACGGGATGAAGGGAGAAGGGGTGTAAAATCACAAGGGTGTTGCTTTGCAGAACTGGCATGACCCTGGAGTGAGCAGGCTGGATGGGAGATGCCTGAGAGGCCCCGTGAGCTCTCTGAGGCTGTCCCTGGGGACATTGTACATCAAAAGGGTGAGGCTGGGGACAAGTTCCTCACCACCTCCTGCCCACCAGCCAGAGGCCTCAGGCACGGCTGCAGGCAGCGGCGTGTGTGCAGTATCCCTCTCTGCATCTCATCCTGCCTCTCTGGAGGATGATGAGCTTTGCTTTGCTGAATCCCAGACCATAAAGCACCATCTGTAAGGCTGGGCTCAGAACACTGATAGCATCTTTGTTTTGTTAATCAAAGTGTGGCCAGCATGGGTAGCTGCCTCCTCCCCGGGAGGATGGCTTGGCACCGGGCTGGGGAACGGGGCTTGGGGATCCTCCGAGGAGGGCCAGGATCCCCCTCCTTGAGTGCCCCAGACATCCCACAGTTGGGGTCCTGTGGCAAATTTTCTCCCCAGCAGAGGGCTGGGGGGATCAGAGCCAACACAGCCCCCATTTGCGGAGGATTTCACAGTAATTAACAAGGCTGGTGTGTCCAAGAACCTTTGCAATGCCTGTGCCCAGAGACATGTGTGAAGGTGAGGGCTGAATGTTCTCTCACCTTGATCTTTTTCTTTCCACTTTTCCCTTTTTCCCTCTGTTTTGACAGGATGAATGTCCCTCCAGACACACCAGCCCTAGGAACACTCAGCCAGGGAAAGTCTTTAGTACTTGTGTGGAAGTTTGCATGGGCCAATCCAATGATAGGGCAAGAAGGAGTGGCCACAAACTACACCAGGGGAGGTTTAGATTGGATATTCAGGAAAACTTCTTCCCCAGAAGGGTAGTCAAGCACTGAAACAGGCTGTCCAGGGCAGTGGTGAAGTCACCATCCCTGGAGGGATTTAGAAGCCATGCAGATGTGGGACACTTCTATCTTAGTGGTGAACGCAATTGTGCTGGTTAATGGCTGGACTTGATGATCTTAGAGGGCTTTTCCAACCTAAATGATTCCATGATTCTATGAATACAGTTCTATTTCTCCCTCCTGGCACCTCCTGGAGATGCCAATGGGCAGCCCGAGGCAGCCTCTGGGATGACTGGGCCTGCCAAGGGGTGTCAGCAGCCACCTGCACAGGGTGGGGCAGGGACATCCAGGGGTGTGCTTAGCACAGCAGAGCAGCTGGGACTGGAGCGTGGTCCACGCCTTCCTTGCTTTGCTCTGGCTCTGTGTTTATTTTCGTACTGGCAGGAGGAAGTTCTCCATGTATGTAAAGCTCCCAGGCCAGCTTTCCATATCTGCCCTGCCCTCTGAAGGCAGAAGGGGAAGCAGGGCATGGGTGGCCTCTTCCAGGCACAGAAGGATCCAGAAACTGCATATCCAGCAGATAAACCCCTCTGCACCACCCTGCTGGTGGATGACAAAGGCAGCCCAGTGGGGCCATGCTCAGCACGGTGCCTATGTCTCCCCAGACTCCACCAAGAAGCTCAAGGATGTTCTGGAGGAGTTCAATGGGGATGGCGTCCTCTCGAGGTACAACCCCGAACAGGTATGGCCCTGTGCCCACCAGTGTTCCCCCTGTGCTGCTGGCAGCTCCCAGCCCCCCACAAGCTCCCCCAGCCCAGCTCCCCCAGCTGGAAGCAGCCAGGAGAAGGCAGGGCTGGGTGGCTGGCCCCCATCTCTCCCCATGATTTTGCTCCCAAGACCTGATTCCCATCAAGGCCATCCTGGGGCCATCCCACCCCATCCCACTGAGAGCTTTTTGGGGCATTGCCTTGCCAGGCAGAATCCGGGAGGGATTTACTGTCCCCCTAAAAGCAAATGACTTGGCCAGCATGGGGATGGGATAGCTCTGTGCCCTCTCACTCTCCTCCAAAGAAGGCTGGGATTATTTTTTCCAAGCGGTGCTTTCTGAGAGACCTATTAGTGTGCCAGCAGGACAGAGCCTTGCATGGAGGCTGTAATCACTAGAATCAAGGCAAAATGAGAAAAATCAGTGGGCTGAACATGGCAAGGAGTGGCATAAAGCTACCCTGCTATTCCAGGGCACCACAGGACCCTCACTCCAGCTGGGGCCACAAAAGCCATTGGAAAACATCGTCCTCATGCAATGGCAGTGCCCAGTGGGGAAGGAGGAGGCACAGAGTCCTGAGGAGGAGGATGGTCCCTGTGGGGCTGAGGCTGGGCTGGGAGGTCCCACTGCTCTGCACTGCTCTGCCCTGTCCTGCCACTCCCCCAGCTCCTGCCCTGGCTGCTGTCCCTGCTCCCAGCTCACCTGCCTCAGCCACGCTGGCACTGGGCATTTCTGGCCCTGCTGCCTCTGGGTCCCTTTAGGTTACCTCCAGCCACTGGGATTTGGGAAGCCAGCGGTTTTGGGGAGGGCTCTGCAGCTGCTGTGCCCCGTGAGGGGGCCCAGGGCATGAAGCCCCACGCCCACTGGCAGCTCTGCACCCTCATGGTGGCCTGGGGCACCTCCATCCTCCTCCTCCTCTGCCCACTCCCCAGCCCATCGACTACGAGGGCTTCTGCCTCTTCATGAAGACCTACCTGGAGGCAGACGTGCCCGAGGAGCTCTGCCAGCACCTCTTCACTTCCTTCAAGCGGAAGATCTGCCAGGCCTCCCCTGAGACCCAGCACCAGAGCCCCGCTGTGTCGCAGCCCAGCACCCTTGGTGAGCCAGCCCCGTCCCCAGCTGGGCACGCCGGGGCAGCGTGGCACGGTGGGCCCGCTCCCACCCTGCCCACGGGAATGAAGGTTGGGAGGTGGCACCTGCAGTGGGTGGCATTGGGGCCGGCTCACAACCCAGCTCTGCCCCATCTGTCTCCCAGGGCCCTGTGCTGCTCCAGGGAGGGATTTCTCTAGGATGCAATGGCATGTGCCCTTTCCTCTGCACGGTCAGAGCCCGGGTCACTCCGTGTCAGCATCTCCATGCAGAGCAGTGCCCTGTGCCTCTGTCACGGGTACTGGTGCAAGCAGCCACCCTGCACTCGGCTGCACCCAGAGCAGGCCGTGTGGGCAAGGCACCCAACTCTGCCTCCCCCAGCCCTTCCCGGGTGGATTCATGGCTTGTGGAGACATCTGCTGAAAGGACTACAAATTGCAAAAGGAAAGGGAGAACCTCCCCCAGCTCTGGCTGGTGATGGAGGAGCACATCCTTGCTGTCTGGTCCTGAGCACTGTGGTGTCCCTCACCCAGGGGTGGCAGCACTGCTGGGAGCTCCTGGGCCAGGCAGGAGGGTGAGGGGCCACTTGTGGTGCCCATCAGAGAGCCCTGGGGCTGGGATGCCGGGGCAGAGAGGCACGGGGCTAGCAGAGAGGACCCAGGGCGAGCACCCAGCACCATTTCCTGGAGCAAGGGGCATAGACACCCTGGTGTCACCCTGCCCTTGGGCATGTGTCTGCTTTGCAGGGATCAATGGGAAAACACTTCGAAGTACTCTGGGACGACACACTGCCGAGCCCAAGAGCTGCCGCAGCAACACAGCTGAGCCGCAGCCAGCATCCCTCACCCTGGCATCGATCCCCAATGCCTCCCCCAGCTGGTCCAGATCATCCTCCCAGAAATCCACCACTGGCACCACTTCTGCTCACAACTCTTCGGGCTCTTCCAAGATCTCCTCCGTGTCTCTGCTCAGCCCTCAGTCACCAGGTGAGCTTGGCTGGGGCTCCACAGAGAGACACGGGCAGTGACAAGCCTTCCTCATTTTCTGGTCAATTCCCCAGCACGGTGACCTTCCAAACTCACTGGGTTCCTGGCATCCTGACACCTCTGCTTGGCAGACTTGAGCTACCGATCCCATCCCACAGAGCCCCCACCAGTCACTGTCTTAATTACCTGGCAGCATCTTGTAGGGAGGGGAAAGTGGGGCGGTGAGTCACGGCTGGCCCTTGCCCCAGCCCCTGCCAGCCCCCGAGGAAGGGCCCTCTGCCAGGAGCATCCCTCTGCTGAGGGTTGCTATTGGCACGGGCATCAGTGAGTGTGGGCTGTCCTGGCACCCTGGCAAGCTGCCTTGCTGCCCACTGAGCTGCTCACTCCTCCTGGGTGGGTGCTTGTTCCCAGCAGGACACGTTTCCATGGGCTCCAACTGCTCATCCTGCCCTTAGCTGCAGTGATGGAGGTGTGGGAGTCTGCACCCTGGGGACTGAGTGGCACTGCCCAGCCCTGTCCTGTGATGGCACCAACCCCAAGTGCCCTTTTTGTGCCCATTCCTGTGTCCCATCTGTGTCCCCGTGGTGTCACTCAGTCCCACGCTGGATGGGTCCCTGTGCCAGAGTTCCCATGTCCCACCTGGTGACAACTGCTCCCATGTCATCCCTGTGCCTGGCCTCTCTCCCTACCCACAGGCACGAGGACAGTGGAGAAGAGGTTACCCTTCAGCCTGCGGAAAAACCCCAGCTCCCAGAAAGCCACCCCGCCTCCTCCTCCCACCCCCTTGGCCCAGGTGGTCCACCTGAAGGACATTGTCTGCTACCTGTCCCTGCTGGAGAGGGGACGAGCAGAAGACAAGCTGGAGTGTAAGTGGGACCCTGGGCTCGTGCTGTGCAGAGGGGGGAGCAGTGGCTCAGGGGTTTGCCCGAGGGTGAGTGCAGGGCTGGATGCTCCCGTCCACTTGGGAAAACCACTCGGCTTCCCCTTCTGCTCCTTCCTGTGTCACCCATATCTGGCCAAGGGGCTTCGATACTGCACAGCCCGGGGGTCACATCTCGCCCTGGCTGAGCCAGCACAGTGCTGCTCCCACCCTGAGGCTCCAGCAGCCTGGAATAGGGTGCCTGGGGCACCCTGGGTTGCCCCAGGGCTGGGCTCTAATTATCAGCAGCTTCTCTCCTCCTTCCAGTTATGTTTCGCCTCTATGATACCGATGGAAATGGCCTCCTGGACAGTTCGGTGAGCCTTCCCTCGGGAGAGAAAGCAGGGGCTGCTCGGGGGGCTGGAAACATGCAGGACACTGTTGGGGTGCCCACCGCCCTGGTGAGGTGCTCCAAAATGGGCAGAGATAGGGGAAGGGAGGAAGAAAGCAGCAGCTGGACTGCAGAGCTGGGGATCACATGCCAGCTCTGCTGCATCCAGCAGGAGCTAGAAAAAATCCACCCACCAAAAACTGTAGCTCTGCATCAGGTCATGGTATTTGAGGGAAGAAAAAAATCATGCACAGCTCCTTCTCCTATGATGTTTTCTCTTTGTTCTCTGGGTATCGTCCTTGAAAGCTGTTGCAAATAAAATCTGGTTTATCAGAATAGTTTTTCCCAAGGAAAACCCCTTGCAGATTTTCTTGCAGGTTTTCAGGGCAGGAGGCCCTGAAAAAAGAAGGAGCACCCATTGAGGGCTGGGGTGTTGCTGCCCTTCCTGTGTAGGTGGGGATTGGGGTAGCCTGGGGCTATGGGAATGTAGACCTTGGGGACTTGTGGCTGGACACTCTGCTCATGCCTGGAGCCGTCCCTAACATCGGGCACTGCTGTCTCTCTGTGCTCAGGAGCTGGATCGTATCATCAACCAGATGGTGCACGTGGCTGAGTACCTGGAGTGGGACTCCACCGAGCTGAAGCCTGTGAGTGCCTGGAGGCAGCTGGGGCAGCTGCAGGGACTCTCAGCCAGAGCCCTGGGTGGCATCACCGTGTCACCACATTTTCTCCCTCCTCCAGATCTTGAAGGCTATGATGGAGGAGATCGACTACAACCACGACGGGACCGTGACGCTGGAGGAGTGGATCCGGGGTGGCATGACCACCATCCCCTTGCTGGTCCTCCTGGGGATGGAGACAGTGAGTGTCCCTGAGGACATCTGCTTCGGCTGCTCCAGCCCACCCCCAGCAACAGACCGCGCGCTCACACGGCACCACACAGCCCCACGCTGGCTCCCAGCCCCTGCTGACACCCCCACCCTGCCCCCTTCACCCCCCAAATCTTTCCAAGCTCACTTTTGAGCTGCAGCCACTGCCAGCTGCTGTGCCCAAGCAGGCTGGGCTTGCTCCTTGCTGTCGCAGTGCACTCCAGTTCGATGAACATTTAATCAAAACCTGAAATGAGTACCTAAAATGGCATCTCCTCTTGTAGAGTGAGGTTTGAAGAGCAAAGGTGGGGTTGTTGGGATCCTCCTTGTTTCTCTGTCTTGTTTTTCCATCCTTTTGGCCTTCATTTCTTTCAAGTGCATCCCTGGCTGTCAGGTAATAGTTTGCAGGGAGAGATGGTTTTGCTCATGGTACCCATGGTTCCCCTGGAGAGGTGGGGTGGAGGACAGGCTTTCTGGCAGAAAAATTCAAGAAAACAGGGAATTTTAACTGGCTCTTGCAAGGCACTCGTGCCTGGCCCCAGATGTAAGAGGTTTGTACTTTTGTCACCCTGTGGTGGTGGTGGCAGCTTGGCCCCAAATGTCAAGTCACCTTCCTGTCAGCCACCAAGATCCTCCCTGTGGCTGGGCTGTGCCAAGGGTCTGTGGGAGCTGGACATGCCCAGGGGGATGTGGTGGCAGGGAGATGCTCTGGGGAACACCAAGAGAGAAGGAGAGTAGGGGGAGCCCATGATCCTGCTGGGAGCAAACTCCCAGAAACACCATGGGGTTTTTAGGGGATGAAAAGTTGATCAAAATGATGGGCTGAGGGGGCTGGGGCTCTTGGCAGAAGGGGAGTGACCCCCTCACCCTCCACTCTCCTGCTCTGCAGAATGTGAAGGATGATGGGCAGCATGCCTGGAGGCTGAAGCACTTCAAGAAACCTGCCTACTGCAACTTCTGCCGCACCATGCTGCTGGGGGTCCGCAAGCAGGGCCTCTGCTGCTCCTGTGAGTCCTGGATCCTTGCCAGAGTGTTGCACTCCCAGACTGGTGGCTCCTGCCACATCCAGTGGTGCCCTGGGGAGGGAGGCCTGGTCCCTGTTAGTGCTGAGCCCCGTGGGTGCTGCAGGCTGAGCGGGGAGGGGGCAGCTCCCATGCTGGGGGGTGATGCTGACCACCTTCGTGGTGGCACTTGGGTTAGTGGTGCCCTGGTAGTGTTGGGGTAACAGTTGGACTCGAGGGTTTTATAGGGCTTTTCAAACTGAAATGATTCTGTGGCTCTGTGATTTTTCTCTCTCACCAGTCTGCAAGTACACAGTCCACGAGAGGTGTGTGTCCAAAGACATTGCTTCCTGCATCAGCACCTACGTTAAATCCAAGAGAAACACAAGTGTGAGTAGGCAGCTGGTGCATTTCTGAGCCAGTGGCCATCCTGGCCCCTTGGTCTCCTGCTCTGCTTCCCCACGGCTTCTTCCCCTGGCTTTTGCCCCTCACATCCTGGGCAGCAGCTCACAGGCATTCCCAGCATCCAAAGCCTTGCAGGATGCACCCCATCCCCAGTCCCCAGGCACCCACATGACCTCCAGCCCCAAGGTTTGCCATGGCTCCACATGGGGGCTGGATTGGATCAGCAGCATCCCTGCAGGACAAGCTTTCGAAGCCCTGGTGGCACCCTCAGCAGGAGGGAGATGCCGGGGGTCAGTGGGTGCAGTGTCCCCGTGCCTTGCAGGTGATGCAGCACACCTGGATCGAGGGCAATTCGCCCGTCAAGTGCGACAGATGTCACAAGAGCATCAAGTGCTACCAGGGCATCACTGGCCTGCACTGCGTCTGGTGCCAGGTCACGGTGAGTACCCAGGGCTGGGGCACAGCCACGGTGCCTGCAGGGCCAGCTCTGGGCTGCTGACCAGGAGAGGGCAGGTGTCCTCTGTTCACCATCCCTCCCTGCCCTCCTCCAGCTCCACAACAAGTGTGCCTCCCATGTGAAGCCAGAGTGTGATGGGGGCCCACTGCGGGACCACATCTTGCTCCCATCCTACATCTGCCCAGTTGTCCTGGTAAGTGCCCCCCTTGTCCTGGTAAGTGCCCCCCTCCTCGCTGCCAGTGACAGGGGCCCAGCAGGGCATTGCCAGGCCTGCCTGCCTTCCCTGGCTGCTGGCGCTGCCTCTCGGGCAGTGTGGGCATCCATGCTCGGTTCCCCAAAGGACAGGCAGTCCCACTGCCGACGCTCGGAGAGCGACTCCCCCGCCAGCACCAGCCCCGAGGACACCCAGGGCTTCAAGTTCAACTCCACCACAGTGGATGGGCAAGGGCTGCAGGTAGGTTCCTGCACTGGGCTGCAGGTGAGCTCTGCCACTGAACTCGACAGCAGGCAGGAATTCACAGCGGCATTTTCTGCCCTCCAGATCAGCCCTCAGCCCGGGACACACCCGCTCCTCGTGTTTGTGAACCCCAAGAGTGGAGGAAGGCAAGGCGAGCGGTAGGTGGGGTCCTGCCTGGGAACAGCTTCCCCCCGGGGTTGGGGGCTGCTGGTCCCTCAGGCATCACTCCAAGTGTGGGATCACCTTCATGGCATTCCCTGTTCCCAGGGTCCTTCGGAAGTTTCACTACCTGCTCAACCCACGCCAAGTGTACAACCTGGACCGCGGCGGGCCCACGCCAGGGTATGGAGTTGCTGCAGGTGATCCTCTGCGCCCTCCTGCCGGGTGCTGCTCTCCCACATCACCCCTTGTCTCTCCTGGCTTTCTCCAGGCTGAACTTCTTTCGGGACACTCCAGATTTCCGTGTGCTGGCCTGTGGAGGGGACGGCACGGTGGGTTGGATCCTGGACTGCATAGGTGAGCAAGGGAGAGCCGTGTTCCTGCAGAGCATCATCCGCCTGCATCCTTGGTGATCTGCCACCGATTCCCGATATTCCCCCAGTGAAAGTGGGGTGGTGGTCCTGCCAGCAGCATCATTCCAGGCTGCTGGTGGAGGAGGGACATGGAGAGGAGCAGAGAATGAGCCTTGTCAGCCCCAAACTTCTCCCTTGAATTGCAGATAAGGCAAACCTGGTGAAGCACCCACCAGTGGCCGTCCTGCCCCTGGGAACGGGCAATGACCTCGCACGGTGCCTGCGCTGGGGAGGAGGTGAGGATGGGCAAGCATCACCCAGGGGTGGCTGGTCCTTGGGAACCCTTCCTCGTGGCCATCCCAGGGCAGGGAGGACTCCTGGGCTCCTAGGATGCAGTTCAGAGCTGCATGGAAGCCTGATGCCTCTAACTCCTTCCAAAAAGAGCAGCTGCTGCTTTCTGAACCCCCCGCAGCCGGATCCTGCTCAACCTTTTCCATTTGGAGAGCCCTGCCATTAGCCAAAATCTCTGCCACTGCTGCAAGAATGTGCTGCAGCAGCTGCCCTCAAGTGCTTGGCACCTGGCTATGACATGGCTGTGTTCCCCTTCATCCTCCTTCATCCTCCTTCCTTTCCAGGCTATGAAGGAGGCAACCTAATGAAGGTCCTGAAAGACATAGAGCACAGCACAGAGGTGATGCTGGACCGCTGGCAGATAGACATCATTCCGAGTGACAGGGAGGCCGATGGAGATCCCATCCCATCCACCATCATCAACAACTACTTCTCCATTGGGGTGGTGAGTTCCATGGGGCAGGAGTTGGTTTCTCCCTTCCCATCCCTCCTTGCTCACACTCCCAACCTCCTTCCATCTCTTGGCCTTGTTTTTTCAGTTTTATTTTCATTTGTAAAGGCAGCACCAAGTTACATAAGCAGGCATAGGATCTCTATCTTCCCAGCGGGAAGGTTGGAAGAGTGAGTGTGAAAGGAGTTTAAACAGGATTCAGGGAAGTTTGGGGTCCCAGAGACAAGGACGCCCCACCTGCCAAGACAGCACCCATCAGCAAAGCCCTGTGTTTCCCCGTGTTTTCCTGATGTGGAGAGGTTAGGGAGCCTGGGGGAGGATGGCAGCCCTGTGCCACAGGGGTTTCCCCCAGTGCTGGGGGTCAGTCCTGAAAGCAGGAAGGTTTTGGGGGCAGCCCTTCTCTTCCCAGGGGCTTGCAGCATTTTTGTCTGTGCCGGGGGTGCCACCACAGCATGGGTCACTCACCTGCAGCACTGCAGGATGCTTCTGGGGTACATCAGCTCCTGCTGATGCCAGGGGGTGTCACTGCAGGTGGCATTGGGTGACAGCTTCTGAGCTGGGCTTAAGCACCCCCACTGTGCACAAGGAGAGGTTGTGATGAGTTTCAGGAGTTGCCATCCTGCAAGGGGAGCTGTCAGGGTGCAGGGTCTTGGGGTGTCCCCAGAGCCCCACTGCTCCACTGGGTGCCTTTCCTCCCCTCTCATCATCCCTTCCATGCAGAGCCCCTGTGATGAGGGAAGGAGGCCGAGTGCACTAATTATGTCTCCCCTAACAAGCTTTGGGAAGAGCCTGGCTGAGGGTCCCTCCAGCACCTTGGGCCATCAATGCCACCATCAATGACACCGTGTCATTGTGCCACTGGGACCAGTGGCAAGCATGAGGAGCTGAGCACCCAGATCCCAGCACGTGCCCACGGGGCACAAGGAGGGGGTTCTGCTTCTCTGCTGTGCCACTGATGTCTCTGTGCTCCCACTCTCCGCAGGACGCCTCCATCGCCCACCGCTTCCACATCATGCGAGAAAAGCACCCTGAGAAATTCAACAGCAGGTAAGGGCTTCCCAAGGGCCCCCCTGAGAGCCGGGTGTGGGGGGACACCCTGCCTCTGCCATGCACCCTGCCAAGAGGATTTGGTGTTTGGCCAACCTTAGGGGACAGGCAGGGCATGTACCAAGTGTGATGGGGGTCCAGGGCCAGGCATGGTGGAGGTTTGGGATGCTTCTTCAGGTCCCGTGCGGTGTGGCAGGCTGCTCAAACTTGGCCATGCACCCAGTTACGTTCATTCATGCTTTATAATTAGTATGGAATTCCAGGATGGGCAGGAGCAGGCCAGGCAGGGAGGGCAGGGCAGGCAGCAGGTCACGGCTCGTTCCCACTGTGCTCAGGGTGCATGGAAATGTGGTGTTGGCAGCAGGAGCTGTGGCTTGTGACCCCCATCCCCAGGTTTAGAAATACCTGCTAGAAAAACCCCGAGTGGACCAAAGTGTCCAGCTCTGCCCTCAAGTTCAGCTCCTCTCGGCTCACAGCCTCTCACAGCCTACAGCTCCCCCTCACAGCCTGGCACAGCAGCTGATGCAGGGAACGGGCCATGGTCAGGGGCTGCTTAGCGGGGTGCTGGGAGGCTGCTGAGGTGCAAGACATCCCCTCCGTAGGTGTCCTGTCTCTTGACAGCACATCCCATGCCAAGGGAGCACCCAGCACCCCCATTCTCCCCCTCTGATGGGTGTCAGAGCCAGGTCTGCTCCAGCCACCTCCTGACAGCCCCCCAACCCCCAGGCACACCTCTATCCCACCACACAACTCCCGAGGGCCGCGATGCCGATGGTCCCTCTCCACAATGGCTTGTGTCATCCATGGCTCATGTCCCCAGCACAGCAGCTCCAGACAGTCTCTGGCAGCCCATCCTGCTGCTGACTGGTGCAAGGTGCGCTTCTAAGAGGGATACTGACATGTCTCTGTGCCCCAGGATGAAGAACAAGCTGTGGTACTTCGAATTCGGGACATCAGAGACCTTTGCAGCCACCTGCAAGAAGCTCCATGACTATGTTGAGGTTGAGGTGGGTTTCCTGTGATGATCCTTGGCTCCAGCCATGGCACAAAGGCTTTTTGGAGCCATTGCCCATGGATCCCTCAGGCAAGGCCTTTAGCTGTCTGGGGAGAGGGTGCCACCATGGCTTTGACCCCTCACTATGGCAGAAGGACATGGTGGCTGGCAGGACCTCCTATCCCACCACACAGAGCTTGCTACAAAGCCAGCCAGCTGTGGGCAGAAGAATAATCCTGTATTCCCCACTTCCAGCTGTATTGGAGAGCATGCCTGGAATATTCTCTCTGTAAATTCCGCGCTGCTCCCAGCCCTCATTGGCTGACATGGAAACAGCCTTTAATTAGAGCCGGGGGGAGGGCCCGTGGTTGCTAAGAGTGCTGTCACTTCTCCACGGTGGCGCTGGGGATTTGGGCTGTAAACTTCCGTCTCTCCCTATCTCTGGATAATCCACCCTTTTATAACTTAGGCTGGAGGGTGAGGGGAGAAAACAGCACTTGCTGCAAGAGGCGGTGGGAGTCAGAGCAGCTGGTGGGTGCAGGGGTGCTGGCGGTGGGCAGCGAGCAGAGAGCTGGCCCTGCAGACCTGGGCAGAGGGATTTTGATGCCCATTTCCATACAGGCAGTTTCTTCCCTTCCCAAAGCCTGGGGTGGGTAGCTGCACCCTTGGGAACTTGTGGGAAGGGGCAGGACCAGCATCACAACCATCTCACCCCCTTCCCCATCCAAGCAGCAGTGTCCCGGGGTGGACAAAGTCCGTGTCTGTGGAGTTGAATGCTGCTGGAGATGGGCACGAGGTGCCCCCCCATTCCTTCTTGGGGTGCTCCCCACCAGCTGAGCCCTCTGGCAGGAAAGTGTTAATCCCGCAGTATTTGAAGTTGAAAGCAGCCGCCTGTCCTCCCTCCAGCTCCCAGGCAACTGTCAGCCTTGCAGAGAAATAGCAGTTTTGTTTTGGAAATTGGCACTCGTTCCCCCTACAACTCCTGGAAATGAATTTGCTTTTTCCCCCAGCTGCAAATTTCTCCTTCCAGCCTCGCTGCCAGCGCGCCGTCAGCTGCCCCTGCTCAAAGGGCCCATTGTAGCTCGCTGGCACGAGCTGGGAGGACTCTGCAGGGAGAATCGCTCCTGCCCGCGGCTGTGGGCAGGCGTGGGCGGCTGTGGGCAGGAACAGGCTCCTGCAGCATCCCAGCATCCTGCACTCTTGGCAGCCAACTCACTCCCATCCCACTGTGGCTGGGCTGGCACCCGCTGCCTCACTGGCAGGTGGGAAAGGTGCCTGTGGCTGGGGATGATGCTCGAGGTGTGTTGTCCATCCTGCAAGGAATCGGAGCTCGGTACCCACTGCTCAGAGCATTACGGTCTTTTCTCTTCCTGCAAATCACAGTATCATTAAGATGTACTGAGAACGAAAGGATTAACATCCTTTCCAAGCCTTGGAGAGACAGCTTGTCCCTCCCAAACCAGAAGATTCCTGCTTTTTGCTTTCAATGTGAGGCTAAAAATAAGATCCCGCAGCACCAGGGGAAGCAGAAAGGATCTGAAACACAGAGGGGTTTGCTCGTGTGAGCTCCCAGCCCCACACACGTGGGCTTGGTGTCCTCAGCACTGGCCGAGGGGGTGGTAAAAATGAGCTCTAGACCTTTGTTCAAGGAAAACAACCAGAAAGGGGCTTCTTAGCCCATTTCATTCCTCTCAGCACAAGAATTGAGGGCAGAGATGCCTTTGCATCATTAAAACACAAGGAAAAAGCTGTGCTGGGATTTGCTGAAGCACAGAGTGGCAGGTAAAGAGCAGATGCCTCAAGGAAAGTAGGAATGCTTGACAGAAATTCCTGTTGGATGGAAAAGGGGCTGCTTCCACCAGAGGTATCTAGGAAGGGGATCCATGTCTGGGTAGCGTGAGAAGATCTGAAGTTAAGAAAAGCATTTCCATGGCTGTTGCTTTTAATCCTGTGGGAAAGCTGCAGGCAATGGATATTTTAACTTTTACAGGGAGTTTTCAGCTGAGGCAGTCCTGCTGCACGACAGCGAAGCCTGGGATGCCAGTTCTGTGTGCTCTCCTGTGGTTTGCTCTCCAAAACCTGACATTTTTCCCTCTGACACCTTCCCCTAATTTCCTTCCAGCCTTATTTCTAGTTTCCAAATGGCACTTGAAGACAAACTGGTTTGAGCTACTTTTTGGGCAGCCAAACTTTCCAGTCCTTTGGAGTCAGTTTGGATAAGGAGGGAGGGGAAAGCAGGTGCTGGAGCTCCTTGGGTGGAAGTCACTTTAGGGCCAAGGTGGTGTTGCCTCCTATTTTGGGTCACAGCTCTGAGTTTAGCCAAGGTTTTATGTGGTCCCCCAGGAATTTGCTTTTTTTGAAACTGCTGTTTTGGACCTGTAGTAAAACTCCTACAGAAACAGAGGGGAGAGCAGTGCAAGGAGTTGACAATCACTCTAGGAAGGCAAAGTGGGAGGGTATTTGTACCTCCAGCCCCAGCCACTCTGGGGCTGCCCATGCCCCCAGAGACCATCTGGGATCACGCTGTGCTCAGGGACCCGCGCTTCCATGGCGGGGAGAGGAGGCTGGGCTCTATGTGGTGGGCACAGCTACCCCGACCCTCCTGATGCCACCCATGTACCCCGCAGTGCGACGGGACCCTCCTAGACCTGAGCAACACGTCCCTGGAGGGCATTGCCGTCCTCAACATCCCCAGCATGTACGGGGGCTCCAACCTGTGGGGAGAGACCAAGAAGCAGCGTGGTTACAACCGGCTGGGCAAGAAGGCACCAGAGAAGCTGCCTGGCACAGTGGTCACCGATGCCAAGGAGCTGAAGTTCTGCGTGCAGGGTGAGTGGTGGGGTTAGCACAGGGGCACTGGGCACCCACTATCTCTGGAGCAACAGCACTGGAGGAGTTGTTGTCAGCTCGATGTCTTTTGGGGTGCCATGGTGACCCCACAATAAGGCAGAGGAGGAGCTGGAACCCAACTGCAGAGCTGGCACCAAGGGCTTTTGTAAGCGTCTTGCCAGGCTCCACCACAGAGCTGCCAGCCTGGATGTAGGGTTTGGGAGCAGCACAGTGCCCACGCTGAGCCCAGCTGGCACCTTGCACCCGCTACTGAGGCCACCGGAGCCGTCGCTGCGGGCAGGGAGAGTGCTGGCAGCGTTCCCCAGTGGGGAGTAGTGGGGTAGAAAGCAGCCAGCAAAACAGGCAAGGTGCCTGGGTTTTCCACCCACCACCTCCCACAGCCTGGGGCTGGGCTGGGAATCAGCCCCCCTGTGATGTGGCTGCCAGAACAGCGGTGTCACATCCCAGACTGTCACTGTTGGTCCCTTGCTGCGTGAGCCAGGGGCAACAGGCTGCAGGGAGCGGGGCCGAGCGCAAGCCAGTCCCAAAGGGACTGCAGGGGACATCCCCACTCCTGGGTGGGCAAGAGGGCAAGGGAGGCTCAGAGGACTTCTCAGGGGTAAGAGGGGGTGTGTGTGAAAGAGGACCCTGAAGCAGAGAGCTGCACCAGTGTCGGGTGTCCTTGCTGGCAGCCCAGAAGAGCCGGATGAGCTGTGAAAAGAGGCGATTCCCTGGGATTTGAGCAGATTGCTCACAGTGAGGATTCTGCCTTGTGTGCTGGCTTCTGGGGAGCTGCAGCACCCTAGGGCACCCAGGGAAGAGGCGTCACCATTTCATACCGTGCAAACGAACAGTCAAAGGGCTGGCGGGGATCTGGGCTGGCGTCCTGCAGCCATGCAGGCCCAGGTGCTGTTTCAGACCAGGAGTACTTTTGCTCCAAAGATTTTGGATAGCAGCACTGCCCAGCGCTGGAAACACCCAGCTTGGTGGTCTCGGGACACAGAGGACATCTGGCTAAATCCCCACAGTGCCACCAGCCGCGCTGTGCTTCAGGAGAGCCAGCAGCCCTGGAGGTTTCGAATGAGGGCAGAAGGCGGGGGATCCCTGGGGATGGGGAGAGCAGCTCAGATCCCTCTCTCTTGCAGACCTCAGCGACCATCTCCTGGAGGTGGTGGGGCTGGAAGGCGCCATGGAAATGGGGCAGATCTACACGGGGCTGAAGAGTGCAGGGAAGAGACTGGCCCAGTGTTCCTCCGTCATCATCAGGTATTTGTCACCTTCACAGCTGAGCGCCCGACTGGCAGTGAAACCTGACACCTGTGTCACCCCCGTCTCTCCTTTGTGCCTCGCAGGACGTCCAAGCTGCTGCCCATGCAGGTGGATGGGGAGCCCTGGATGCAGCCGTCCTGCACCGTGAGTCCCCAGGAAGGGGGCAGGAAGGGGCTGGCAGGATGTCGGGTTGGGGCAGGAGGGGCTGGCAGGATGTTGAGATGGGGCAGGAGGGGCTGGCAGGATGGTGGGATGGGGTAGGAGGGGCCGGCAGGATGGTGGGATGGGGCAGGAGGGGCTGGCAGGATGTTGACATGGGGTAGGAGGGGCTGGCAGGATGGTGGGATGGGGTAGGAGGGGCTGGCAGGATGTCGGGATGGGGCAGGAGGGGCTGGCAGCACAGCAGGATGGGACAGCCTTGGCTCCTGGAAGCAAAGCCTCTGGATGTGGAGGGAGGCTCTTTCGCTTGCCGGTGGGCGGCCGCCGAGCCCGGCCAGCTGTGACTGCGCCGTGGCAGCCCCGGGCTCAGGACACGCCCGTTTCTCGGCGCTGCAGCGTTCCTCCCTGCGGGCGCTGCAGTAGGGTCCCCTACTGGGATGCACAGAGGAGAAATCCTCTTCCCATCCCACCACTATCTGGACATGATTCCAGAACTCTTCATCCCGGTGCTGAGCTGCTCCCAGCTCCACGGGGTCACTCCTGAGAGTCCTGGGGCTGGAGGGTGCCTGGGAGGGCTCAGGGCCCTCTTACTGAGCTGGGTTTTTCTACTTCTTTTTAGGTCAAGATCACACATAAAAGCCAGGTGCCCATGCTGCTGGGGCCCCCCCAGAAGAGCAGCTTCTTTTTCCTGAAGAGGAGAAGCCGAACTCGGGATTAGAGCAGCATCCAAGGGTCCACAGCCTGGAGGCACTCAGCATCCCAGCCACCTGCCTGATGCAGGGGTCCCCAAATCCCCATTCTGCGGCGGGGACAGAAACTCCCCCTCCAAGCCCAGTGGGGATTATTTCTCCTAGGAAGGCCTGGTAGGCTCCTTCCTGATCACCACGAGCATCCTGTCAAGCTGGGATGGAAGAAGGGGGAGAAGGCAGGCTGGCATGCAGGGAGCACATTTGCTGGAGCAGCACTAGGACTGGGATTTTTTTTTCCCCTTTATTTAAATACCCTCCAGCCAAGCTGCCAGTGAATGTGCTCCAGAGGCAGCGCCAAGCTCCACTTATTTATTTATCATCCTCCTGAAGACCACTCGGTGTCTCGCTGCACCGGCTTTCTGTCCCCCAGTCCTTGCAATGGGAGGAATTATTTATTTCCTTAGCCTAGAGGAGCCATCTGGGCTGCTCACCTCTGTGCTGTGGGGTTTGAGAGAGATGCAAAGAACCATTGCTGCCAGCCCAGTGAGCCACGAGGTGTGGGACAGGCTGGGGACAGACAGTGCACAGGGACAAGCGTGGGGTGGATGGGAGGAGACTGTGTTTTTACAGGGAAATGGCAAAAAAAAGGGATTTTGGGGGGAGCTGCCCCAGCTCTGGGCTTTGTGTTCATATTTATGTATTTATTTAGCAAACTTTGGGGGGAGTCTGGAGATCAGCTTTTTAGGAGCGTGGATTGGACACAGACACCACCTCCCTCCTCTGCTGGCTGTCCTCCATGGCACCTCCTTCCGCATGGACTTTCCTCTCTCCTAATGCCTGCCAGCCTGCGCCAGGGGCTGGAGACCCTGGGGACAGACATCCAGAAGCTCTTCTCTACTTGAAAGTGTCCCCACCACCTTTGACACATCTCCCGACGTGCTCTGCCAGGCTGGTGCTGTCCCTGTGAGACAGGTGCTGCCCCTGATGCTCCCGGGCTGCAGGGAGTGGGGCACAGCGATTGCACCTCGGTTTCTCTATGGCCAGGTCTCCCCACAACCCACTCCAAATCCGAGAAGCCTCTCAGGTGCTGCTGCCTGCACGGCTGCCGGGGCCCACTGGGATGCTCAGGCAGGTTTTGGTGGCATCACCCATGGATGGACAGATCAGGGTATGCAGCTTCTCTCCAGGATGCACAAGGACCAGAAGACAGATGTGTGTGGTGGTCTGAATGTACTCCCCAGGAGCCAGGAGTTGGCAAGACTTGCCCGTGGAAAGGGCTGCTGGTTGCTTCTGCAGTCACCCGCTGCCTCCAGCAGGATACAACCACATCCTGAATTACCCCTGCTCCCAGGCAGCTCCCTTAGGGCTGGTGGAGGCTCCTGTGCTGTTGGGAGCAAGCTGGGAGCAGTGTGTGCCTCATGGATGTCACTGCAGGCAGGAAAACTTTTGCTTGTCCCCACCATGTCCCTGCCACAGGGCTGGGACAAGTCCCCCTGTCCTCCCCAGTTTCCCAGTGCCCACTCGGTCCCTCCTGATGCTGCAGGTCCCCATGCAAGAGCATTCCCCTGGCAGAGGGTGCTGCCATCACTGTGTTTCAGAGTGAGCAGTGAGCTGCAAGGGACCTGTTTGTGACCTGTGTACACAGGCACACGTCACCCGCAGTGCACAAATCCACCCTCCTCCTCCTCCTCCTTGTCCCCCGAGGCGGCTGTTTATGAGTAGCCAGGTGAAAGCAGATGGAGCGAGGCCAAACAAACCCCAGGTCCCACAAAGCAGCTGCCTCTGTTTCCCCAGTCCGTTGCCAAGGGCAGGAGTGCCTCACAGCCCCACATTTGGGGAGGGTGAAAAAACCACCTCCGCCATCTCCAGAGCTTTGCCAGCGGGAGGGTGACAGGTTTGTTCCGTGGGATGGCAGCACACAAGGTCAACAGGTTTGGTTCCATTTCCCTGCCCACTCACCCTCAGCCCAGGGTTTTATCCCAGAGCCTGCATGGAGCCAGCAGTGGTTTCCCTGCTCCTTGCCCCCTGTCACAGTTTGCTGGGCTCCGGGCAAAGAGCAGCACTGGGGTCTCTGCTGCGGTTTGCTGTCGGTGGTGGCGGAGCCGGAGGAAGCAGGAGGGCATTGTGCCTGTGCCTGCACCCCTGGGCCTGGCAGCGCCAGGGCTGAGGAGCTGAAATCCAGGGCTGAGCGCTCAGCCACATCCTGCAGGGCACAGGGAGCCCAGGGCCACCGTTCTGGGCCAGTGGTGATACACCAGCACCACCCTGCCAGGCTCCAATCCAGACGTCCCCTCCGATGGCCAGGGAGATGAGCCCTGCCACCTGCCCCAGGGAACCCAGCTCCAATCTGCTCTCACACTGCCAAAGGCATGGTTCCCTGGGCCTGCCAGCTCCCAACCTCCTTAGTCTGATGGTGCAAAGGTCCCGAGCCCGGGAGGGACCCACAGAGGCCGGGACTTCAGCTCAGCTGTCCCCGGCTCCAGGGACGAATACGCCGTGCAGCTGAGGGGCACTCGAGGCTGTAACCCCCCCCCCCATTCCCCAGTGTCTCCCAGTTCCCAAGTGTGTGGGATGGAACCAAACCCCCAAACAAGCCCCTAGGCGCTGGTGCCGGAGCTGCACTGGGGGACCCCTGAGAGCTGGGGAACGCCACTCCCACAGGAGCCCCAGCCCACTCCTCCCTGTGTGTGTGTAGCCGTGGTTGCCTGCATGGAGTGGTGTCCGTAGCGTAGCGCGTGTTGCCGTGTACACCTGGGCTGCCGTGGGTTTGCCTCCAATAAAGATGGTAATGAACTCCTCAACTCCTGCGGTGCACGGGGGTGATTCCTGGCCAGGCGTGGCGTCCCCGCCTCTGGGAACTAAAAGAGATGGTGCCCAATCCCGGGTGCCGGGGCTGAAGGGGTGCTGGCAGCAGCAGCAGCGCGATGGAGCGGTGCTCAGTGGGAGCTGCATCCGGCTAAATTTGGAGCTTGCGAATTTTTTTCTTTTCCTCAGTGGGGTCTAAATTTAGCAGGCACCGGTCACCATCCCCCCTCCCAGCCCTGGTTCTCCAGGGGTTTCGGCTCTTCCTGTGACCTCCCACCCGCCTGTCCTAGAGCTGCACTCGGCCTCATCACCTCTCCCTGTCCCAGGGGTGCTGAGCAGCCCGCAGACGGTGCGGATCTGCAGCCGATGTGGGGTGCCCACTGTGCCCCCCAGCTCTGCAGTGACCCAGCCCAGCCCTTCTGCCCGCTGTGCTCCCCGGCCCGGGTTTTGCCACCCGCCCGCCCATGTGTCATCTGCTAATTTTACCTGCAGTGATTTAATCCTGGTTGCCTTTGTGCAGAGGGGAAGTGAGAGCACGAGTGCCTGCAGAGCCCCCCGGGAGCGGCCCCGAGCAGCAAGGACACCCCGTGCCCTGTGTGCTTCCTCCCCTGGCACGCGGTGTATCCCAGCAGCCACCCCATCATTCCGCCCGGGACACGAAGGCAGATGAACTACCTGCCGTGACCACCATCAGCCCTGGGGGCTGGAGGTGGCCCTGGAGGGCTTTGGGAGCTCATTAGTAACCCAGCATCGACAGAGGAGTTCCTGCCAGCAGCCCAGAGACACGCTGGGCAGCTCTCCCAGGACATTGACAAGCCCACGACCTGAGGATTTCAAGCTGGCCAGGACATCTCTGTACCGACAGGCTTCCTAGTCCCTGGGCAGCTTCCCAGGATCCAAGCAGAAGGTTCCTCTCCTTCCTAAGCTGAGATGTGCAATATGTAACCAAACACCTTGGTTTTGCCTTCTCCAGCAATAACTTCCTAGTCTCCCTCCACAACAATGCGAGGCCTCCGCACAGCCCATTTATCTTGTGCAAAGTGCTGCGTCCTCCCTGAGCAGCCACCGACAGGGCCCCAAGGCAGGTCTCACCACCTCGTTACAGGTAGGGAAACAGAGGCACTTAGCAGGGAAATGCTGCAGTGGGGGGGCCTGGCAGGCACCCAGTAGCACCACTCTGTCCTAAATTCGTTCCCAAACCTCTGGGACATTTGGTGTCCTTCAAGGGTGTGTGTCCAAGGGTGTGCTTGGAGGGGTCTGTGGCAGGGGCAGCCCCAAAGCTGCCCTTGCAGGTGGGAACTAATTTTCCCATGTCCCTTTTTAAAGGCAGCCCTGGCTCCAGGGTGCCTGCAGGTGCAAGGCTGCCCAAATCAGTACTCAGGCAATGGGTTAGCCCTGGCCTCGCAGGGGGTGCCGTGTGACGCTGCCTTCCTCGTGTGAACCACCTCCCAAGAAAGCAGAGGGGACCCCACGGCCTGCGAGGCCCAAGGTCCACCCCATCTACACGGCTTGCTGTGTGGCAGGTTCTTGGGCACGCTGTGCACGGACACGGTCCTTCCTCTCCACCCCGGACCCGAGGGTTGTCCCACCAGCTCGGCCGCCCGTTAAGGTCCCGTCCCCCCTCTTGCAGAGGGCCGCGGCCCCTTTAAATCCTGCGCTGCCCCGGCCCCACCCGTCAGTCTTTTCCCCCTTCTATTTTTTTATGAATGAAAAACGCTCCGGGCGGAGCCATGCAAATCGCGGCGCGCCCATTGGCCGCCTCCGCCCCCGCCCACTCAGCCGCTCTCAATGGTGCTCGGCGGAGCGGCGCGCGGGCGGGCGCGGGGCGGCCCCGCAGCCAATCAGAGGGCGCAGGCCGCCGAGCGGCGGCACGCCATTGGCCAGCGCGGAGGGTAAACAAGCGGCGCGGGGCGGGGCGCGGCGGAGGCCGCTGGCTCGGGGCTTGCGGGCCGGCGCAGAGCGGCAGCGCGGTGCCCGGGCTCGGAGAGGCGCCGCGCCATCCCCGGCCCCGCTCCCGGCTCGCCCCGCTGCCGCTGAGGCTGCGGCGCCCCGGCCGGGTACGTGGGGGCCCGGCGGCGGGGCGCAGCGCGGCCGGGGCCTGGGCCTGGGGCGGGGGCGGTGTTTATGAATGGCGCGGGCCGCGCGGTGTGAATGGCGGGGGGCGCGCGCGAGCGGGCGCTCGAGCGCGCGCTCGGGGGAGAAGCGGGGCGGGGGGGCGGAGTTTATGAATGGGGCGCGCGGGGCGGCGTGGGAACGAGCGCGGCTGCGGCGCGGCCCCGCAGCGCCCAGCGCGGTGAGAGGGGCGGGGGGAAGGGAAGGGAAGGGAAGGGAAGGGAAGGGAAGGGAAGGGAAGGGAAGGGAAGGGGGGCGAGGCGAAGCGCGGCCTGCCCGCCCGCCCCGCTGCCTCCTCCCGCTCCCACGGCGCGTGATGTCACGGCCGTTTCTATAGAAATTAGGTGACATCACGAGCCGGGGGGCTGCGACCCGCCACGGCAGGAGCGGGCCGGCTCCCCGGGGAGGCGTGGCGGCCCCGCACCCGCACCGAGCCAGCCCCGGGGGTGGCAGGGGCCAGGGGCTGACCCCTCCCCCTCGCCGTCCCCTCCACCCCCCAGCCGCGCACCTGCCGGAGCCCGGGCGGGACCCCCCTTCCCGGGCCGGCGTCGATGCTGAGCGGGCCGGGGGCACTGCCCGCTTCCCCCGCACCATGGACGGCTTCTACGACCAGCAGGTTCCCTTCATGGGCCCCGGGGTAAGTTTGCCCACCCTGATCCCTGTTGACACCTTCCTCCCCGACCTTAGGGGACACCCCTTCCCCATCCTTGGAGCACCCACTCCTCATCTTTGGGAGTACCCCCCTTGTCCTTGGGGGCACCCCCCAGCCTTGGGGGCTGCCACCCTCATGGGCAGCTGTCGCCCTGTTCCTTGCAGAAGTCCTGCACAGAGGAGGGCCGAGGCCGGCTGGGGTCCGATAGGAAAAGGAAATTTTTGGAGACTGACCTGGCCCATGACTCGGAAGGTAGGCAGGGCTGGCCTGGGTGGCCATGGCCTCTCTGCGGCCCCATGAGACCACTCGCCTTGCGTTGTTTTAGAAATAATCCTGCAAATAATGGCAGTTTTATTTATTCTTCTGTGGAGCACATAAGTCTTTCACTCTGTTCCAGAGCTCTTCCAGGATCTCAGCCAGCTCCAAGAGGCCTGGCTAGCTGAAGGCAAGTCTTCACCTCCGCCTTTTGCCATGTAAAATCTCTCTGCAAGCGTTTTTTTGAGAACTGAAAACGCCATAAACCCACTTTTTTGTTTGTTTTTTTTAGCTCAGGTCCCCGATGACGAACAATTTGTCCCAGATTTCCAGTCTGACAACTGTAAGTGATTGTTCCGGGTTTTTGTTCTCTGGGGGTAGATGTTTGGGTGCCTGTGCAAACATTTGAACTGGGTTTGGAGTAGCTTCCTTGGGAAAGCAGTTGTTCCTGGGGCTGAAACGTGGAATCATGGGCTTTTGGGAGAAAGCACGTGTGGTTTGGGTGCATCGAGATGAAACGTGCAGTGTCCTGTCTTTTGTTAATGGGGACAGTTATGGCCAAATGCATGGAAATATCTCTAGCTGCTCTCTGGGTTCCTCTGAGACGCGATGCTTGTTCGTAGCGAGGTGGATTCGCTTCTAAATACTCCTTTTCCTTTTCAAGTGGAAGAGATAACCCGTGCTGGGCTGCTCGGTTAGCCACAATCTCTGCAGTTTCTAGAGCTTTTTAGAGTCCTGGCCCAGCGCTGTTGGCAAGAGCAAGCCTGAGCGGTGAAATTTGAGCCGCTTTAAGCAGCATTAATCACTGGCAAGCCAGCGTCTTTAAAAGGAGGCCAGTGAAAATGCAGTCCCTCGTGAATTGCATAAGAGCGAGAGTTGGTTCTGAGCCGCGGGTGGTTGCCAGAGCGGGTTAGTGGCGAGGGCAGGGGCCGGGAATGGCGTGTGGGGCTGGCACAGCTCCGGGCGCTGCTCCCGGGCGTCAAAGGGTCGGGTGGAGGAGAAGGGGGAGGAATCAGGATGTTTTGAGTTGTTACCTGGCAAACACAAGTAGTAGCTTGGTGTCGGTGGCTGGGTTTTGCTGCTGAGCCAGACAGCTACGGAACTTAAAGGAAATCAAGTTTAGCCTGCAGTCGAACAGATTTTTCATTCCAGCTTTGTCACAGCATGCAGCGGGGTATCTCCTCCGACAGCAAATGCATGTTAATTATTGCTCTTTGATTACTTTGGAGTGGGAAACTTGCCATTAAGCCGGTCCAGACAGCCCAAGTTTCAGAAGTGTTTTTTCCCCTGTCTCCCCTGAGATAAAAGGCGAGCCCAGAGTCAGCAACACAACGGTCTGTTGACATCCCCAGCACAGCCCAGCAGCTCTTGCTTGGAGCAGTAGAAACTGCAGTGTGCGTGGGAGGGTGGCTCTTGGAGCTGAAGCTGTTTCCAGTGCCTTTTGGCAGTCTCTTTTTCCTTGTAACCTGAAGAGCTCAGAGAGGAGAGACAAACTTTTCTGGGTGATGCAGGAAAAAGAGGAGGAAAAGAAAAAGGCATTTATTTGGTCAGGACTCTTAAAATGTTCTGACCTGCTCAGCCTGTGGACCTGGTGTTGAAATGCCTTTGTCACTTGAGAGATCTGCCTGCATGACTCCCTGCAGCAAAAACCTTCCTTAACTTTCCTGGGGAGAGAAAGCAAAGGTTTCTCTTGCTGGTGGGATTGCTGGCTGTGGGGGGACTCAGACTGAGGAAGAGGGGAATGGGAAGCCCAGCTCTTCCATCTCTGCACTAGAGAGAGTTCACAGAGGAGAGAAACTCCAGTTTTGAACCATGTGCCACGTAGAAAGGGAGAGAAGGAGGACTCTGGTGCAGCTGTGGTCTGCACCCAGCTTTCACTAGCAGGGACATGCTGCCTTCCTGGGCTGGCAATCACATTGGAGTTCAGCATCTGTTAGCTCCCGGGGAGAGGTAAATGCCCCCTCAGTCCCCACGGATGCTTGTGGGCATGTGTTGGACTCTGTTTCTGCAGTTGTGTAGCTCCACGCCTTTTCCCTGAGGGAACTGCTGCTCTCTTATCCTGAGCAAACCTCAATCTTGTGCCCCATCTTGCATTCCCAGGGCCAAGCTTCCTTGGCACAGCAGCAAAAAGGGACAAGCCAGGCTCAGTTTGGGCCCCATGCAATGGGGAGCATTGCCGCATGTGCCACGTGGAGTCTTGGAGATGCTCAGAACTGCAGCATCCTTCTTGTCTTGCTAAAACCCCCTCATGGCTGCCTGCAGCTCTGCTACTGCCCACTCTCTGTTCCCGACTCTGTAGCCAAGATCCCTGGCAGGCAAGGGTCTTAAAGTTGGGGCTTGGGAGCAAAATAATCTGGAGGGCAGTGGGTCTCTGTGCTGGGGAGGAAATCCCTCTGTAGGGAAAGCAAGGCTACTCCAGATGAGGGATGAATTGTTCTCAGTGCCCTGGACCAAGTAGCAAGAGGCCAGATTCTGTGCTTCTTAGTTGCCCAGGGAGGTGGTGGATCCTTCCATGACAGCGAGGAGGCTGTGGTGACTCTGCAGAGCTCACCATGCTGGCTCTCACGCTGCACCCCTGGCTGGGCATGGGGGTGAGCTCACCAGCAATGTGGTCCTGTGGCCAAGGGTGTACGTACAGTGTTATGCCTTCATTGGTTGTTTAAGGATCTGGGAAGTGATGGGATCATGCTGAGGAGATGGGATCATGCTGAGGAGATCAAGCACCACAAGAAGTGATTTGTTCCCAGGGTACCTGTGGCCTCCCTGCGCAGGCAGCACGTGGCAACAGCCACGGGCAGGGCACGGAGTTTCTTACACACCAAAATGAAAGAGGGATGTTTGTTTGTGAGGAAGAGTTGTTTAAACAAAGGAAAGCAGGAGCCTGGCTTCTATTTCTGCCTCCTCTCCTGGTGTGACCTTGGGTGCGTCCTGTAACGCCGGGGGATGGAGGGGCAGGCGCGGAGCTCGGCTCCCAGGTGACAGCTTGAGCGAGTGCCAGTGTCCCCGGGCTGGACGTGGTGGTTTGGTTGCCTTCCCCTTGCCTCGTTCAGTGGAAGCCACTGTTGTCCAAGCTTAGTCTCGGGGAGGTCCAATTATGCCAATGGGTGGGAATAACCTGCCCTGTCCTCCACCAAGGGATCCACTGGGAATTCAAGGCCTTGAGTGGCTTTGCGGTGTCACGCTTGGCTGACGGTTGGCGTTAGGGGCATTTCCAGTTTGGCTGCTTGTATGGCACTGTGGGGGTTTGCCTGAGCTCCTCTCCTGGCTGGGCACAGCAGTGGCACGTGTGGCTGGTCCCTTGCCCGGCCTCCCTGGGGTCCTTCCATCCCGAGGGGCTGCCGGGCACCCACGGTGTCCTCGCTGCTGCTGTGGCTCAGCCTTGGCGTGGATCTGCCGACACGCGTTCTCCGGCCCTGTCTGTAGTTGAGCTGCTCCCTCTGCATATTTTTATATATTTTTTTAGCTTTTAATTATAGTGCCGAGGGCAGGACCGGAAAGGGTAAAAGTGCTTGTGCACCCAGAGTTCCTTTGAGGTGTTGGGTGCTGGGGCAGGGCAGCTCCTCCCATCTGGCTGCTCGCTGCTGGGACCCAAACCCAGTGCCTTCCCCCCCAAAAGCTGCACCACTGGCCTCAGTGCCCCCTGGACTCCTCCAGCCTCGCTGGCCATGAGCTTGGCTGAGGAGCGAGTCCTGCTGAGCAGCGCCGGCCGGCCCTGCAGTGTTTGTGTAAGGAATCCAAACGTTGCACAGAGCCCGGGCTTGGACAGCTGGTCTCTGTTAGGATCTTAAGGCTCATTTCCCTTTTTTTTTGAATGGCAGTGCTAAGCTCTGGGGAAATTTTTCCTTTCTTTTTTTTTTCCTCCCTCAGCCACATGAATGGAGCACTACGAAGTGTTTGTGAATGGAGGGTGGTGCCTGCTCAGGGACTGGAGGCTTTTTTTTTTCAATGAATAACCAGACCCCATTGTACGACTGGCGGAAAAACAACCCGCTCCAACAACACGGAGCCTGTTCGGAGAGCCATGCCCGCGATAGGCAGCTGGAGCCCTTCCAAAGCCAGTTCCCCTTTGCTTTCCCATGGCTCATGGGGTGCCTGTGCTTTGCTGCTGCCATGCTTGGCCCCCTTTTAAGGCTGGAAATGCTGAGAGTGGCAAAACGTCGCTGGGGAGGGGGGAAGGAGGAGTGGGATAAATCCGGCTTGGGAGCGGGTGGAAGGCGTGTGGGGGGCTGTGCTGGCTCAGCGCTGGGCTTTGTGTTTCAAATCCTTCACGGGGAGGGGGGGGTTTATGCCCTTGGTACCAGCTGTACTGAGGCCTTTCGAGGGGGGGATGGGTACAAAGGGGAGTCAGCAACTCTTTAAAGGTTTTGACAAATTAGGGGAGTAGCTAATTACCTGGCAAGCTGTGAACAGTTGTCCTGGAGCTATTTGCTCCTCTCCAGTGTAGCTGGGCTGTGTTTAGGCTTCACATGAAGCTAATACTCCACTTCCGATTAGTCTTGGCTCTCCTCTGAGGCACTATTTAGGTACAGATCTCTGAGGTGCTTTCCCTTTCCTAGGGCGCCTGCTTTTAGAAATTAATTAGCTTAAGCATATATTACTCAGTTTATAATTATATATAGCAAGTGATCTTGGGAGTGGGTGGAGAGGATTTGGGTTTAATGGGATGTTTGTCACTTGAGCTCATACAATCATGGGACCCTAGGAGTGGATCCCATTGGGCCACCTTGGCTGCAGGAAGGTGGATCCCACTTAAAAACTCTGGGAGTGGGTATGCCCCTGTGAGGGCGAGTGGGTTGCTGTTTACGAGCTCTTGGAGCTCCAGTCTGTCGAGCCCCCTCACCCCTTGCTCTGTGTCTCAGGCGGGCAGCCACTGCCTGTGGTTCTTGGGCTCTTCACTCACCGGGGAGCTGCTGGCCTGGCCACAGCACGTGTCTCATCCAAGGCTGCAGTTGAGCTGCCTGTTGCCCTCTCACAGCCCTTGCTCTGCCCCTCTTGGATCCCAGTGGGGAGTGATTCCCCTTCTGAGAACTGTGTCCTGGAATGCTGTGACTGTCCCAACTCTGCCCTCCCCTGCCACCCTGGCTCACTTCTCCGCCGGTGTTTGGGTCTGGCAGGGCACCATATTGCCCTGGTTCAGTTGCCCAGTGCTCCCAGGGCATAATTCAGCACCTTATTCCCAAGCAAAGAGCTGATGCTTGCAGGGGTGATGTTCCCATCGCCCTCTCCCCTGTGGGTGAGCCTTTGTCCTCCTCGGTGTCCTTGCAGTGGTCCTGCACGCCCCACCTCCGGCAAAGATCAAACGGGAGCTGCCCAGCCCATCCTCGGAGCTGTCATCCTGCAGCCACGAGCAGGCTCTCTGTGCCGGCTATGGGGACAAGTGCCTCTACAACTGCTGGTAGGTAGCACGGGGACACCGCTGCCTGCAGAGCCCCCAGGCGCTCTGTGCCACGCGGTGCTGTCCCCGCCGGTGCTGCCGTCAGCCCCTGGCCCATCTCCTTTGGCAGTGCCTACGACAGGAAACCCCCCGCCGGGTTCAAGCCATTAACGCCGCCCGCCACACCGGTGTCCCCTGCGCACCCCGGCCCGGCCCTGCCACCGCCGCCACCGCCGGCCCCGGCCGTGCCAGCGGCTGCCCATGGGGCTGCCCCGGCCCCTCACGCGCTGCAGGAGCAGCGGCAGCAGCCGCCCTTCGCCGTGCCGCGGCCACCGCACCCGCCCATGCACATGCCAAAGATGATGTCTGAGAACCAATACCCCACAGAGCACAGGTAAGGCATCCCCAGAGACCACAGGAATCCTGCGGGGCTTTATGGGGACTCTTGGTGTGGGTTGGTGGTCGCAAAGTGTGGGGAAGAAAGAGAAATGCTTGTGCCTTTGTCCCCATGCTGCGGTTGCAGTTGGTGGGCCAAATGTTGCTTCCTGTGGTCCCACGTGGCAAAACTTGCCACTTCCTACCGGGATCTTGTGGCTCTTTCCCCTGCTAACAGGGAACTGCTCCTTCCAGTCCCAGAACATTGGGCAGAACCTTTACCTCCCTCTTGGGAAAGGCAAGGGAGGCAGAGGCTGCCTCCTGCATCCACCCCTGTTCCAACAGGTGATGGTCCTGAGTCAGGGCTCTGCTCTCCTCATTCCCACTGCACTATAGCTCTGCCTCCCAAGCCAAGCCCCGCTGGGCTGTGGAGCTGTGACCATCTCTGTGGAGCTGTGACCATCTCTGTCCTGCCCATGTGCACCCAGGCTGGGGGTGGTCCTGAGCTTCCCCATGCACTGCATGGCATCACCATGATTTTGTGGGCTGTGGTGGGAGACCCTTGTTCCCTCCTTCCTCTCCAAGCTGTGGCTTCATTCCCCATCACTCCCACATCCCTGGAGGCTTTTCCAGTCCCCTCCCTCACCCTGGGTTTGCTCCTATGGGTGCTCTCAGTAGGTGCTCTGCTTGTGGCCTCTGGATGCCCTGTGCTCTGACAGCCACCATGTCACCCCTGTGGCAATAGGATGGGATGTGGCAGCCTGGCAAAGGCCATGCAGTGGGGCCACGGAAGCCCTTGGAATGTGCCCACAGCAGGCAAGCATCCCTCCCCAGCAAAGCGGGGCTCCGGGTGACCTTCAGGCTATGCAGGGGGCTGGCTGCGACCCCTTGGGAAGCACTGTGCCAGCATGGGGCTTGGGTTTCATTCAGGAAGGGCAGAGGGACATGGCTCGGAAATGGAGTAATCCCAGCCCGGCAGCTGGGAGAGCTCCGGTTACAAAGCCAAATGGTGCAAGGCCGGCTGAGAGGAGCCGGCACGGAGATCCAAGATCACCTTTCAAGGTGCCGGAGGACGAGGGGATGTGGCAGCACCCCCTCGAGATGGTCCCTCATCCATCGCCACCAGCAGAAACCTTGCTCTCAGACCAGTGGTGGCAGCACCACGGAGCCCAAAATAGTGCTCCCTGCTGTCGAGTTCAAGGTTTAATCCCAGCTGCGCAGGCGGATTAGCAGCCGGCTGGAGCTGCGGGGTGGATTTGGCTTTGCGTAAGCGCCCACCCATGCACAGCATCCCTGGCCCCTGCCCCCCACACTGGGGACAGATTTTACTGGTTCACAGAGATACGAGTGTTGGAGGGTGGTTTTTTGTTTCCAGATACCTGAAGGCCAGATGTGATGGCCCATGTGTTATCCTGCTCCTCCATCTTGGGGTCCTGAGTGCTTGGAGGGGCACAGGGCTTCTCAGCACCCCACTGGGTCCCCATGGGATGAGCCCCTGTGGTGGCTGTGTGTCTGAGGAACCGTCCCAGCCTGCTGTGGGTGCACCCTGGGAGCACCCCAGGCTGAAGGCACCCAGCTGTCAGTCAGGCAGTCCTGGTCTGGGGTGGGAGCCGACAGCAGGGCTGACCCTCCCACTCCTCAGTAATGCCATGTCCTTCTCCCCCAGGTTTCAGAGGCAGCTGTCTGAGCCCTGCCACCCCTTCCCGCCGCAGGCTGGGGTCCCGGGGGACAGCCGCCCCATCTACCACCGGCAGCTGTCAGAGCCCCTGGGCCCTGCTGCCCCCCGCCCCCCTCAGGGATTCAAGCAGGAGTACCATGACCCTCTCTACGAGCATGGCGGCCCTGGCCTGCCCGGTCCCCCCGGCCACAGCTTCCAGCCCCCCATGGGCATCAAGCAGGAGCCCCGGGACTACTGCATTGACTCAGGTGGGTGCTGGGTGGGGTCACACCAGTGACACTCCAAGGAGCAGAGCATCTCTGCCATCAGCATGGCAGGTGCAGGGTTGAGCCTTGGGCAGTGGGTGCTGCGTCACCCTGGAGCTCCTGTGGTGCTGGGATGCTGCTCTGCCTTTTTCTTTCCTCTTTCCTTCTTTTCCAAAGCCAGAGGATAGAGCAGGCGTTTACCTGATGCCAGTGGTGTGGCCAGTGCTGTTGCCACAGGCTGGGGCACCCACGGCGCCTGGCGGGTCCCCCCTTGGCTCTGGCCTAGGGCCAGCTGTGACTTCTGCCTGCTGGACCCTACCAGCATCACGGAAAAATCCTCTAATCGCCTTAGGACCTAAAAATACCCCAGCCTCGGGATGGAGGGTGGCACAGCCAAGCAGATGGTAGGGGAGGCGGAGCAGTGCCTCCCTTCATGCGGGGCCTGTGAAAACTCGAGCTCACTTAGCCCATGCTCCAGTCTAAATTCCAGTGCCACCCCAAGTCATACTAGGTTTTTTTCCCCGATGTTGAGGGTGGATGTGGTAGACCAGGGAGCGTGGGGAGGGAGGAAGGTTCCCAGACTTCACTGCAGGACGTTCTCGGGATGAAGAATATGCTGCCGAATCCATGGTGGCACCCACAGGGTAATGTTATTTCCATTTCCCTCTCAGAAGTGCCTAACTGCCAGTCCTCGTACCTACGGGGGAATGTCTTCCCCAACAGCCATGACGGTGAGTGACCCTCCTGCTCTCCCCCATCATGGCCCCATCCCACCTCTCCCTTGTGGCGGGCAGCACTCCCTGGGCACCCTGAAAACACCCACGAGAGCACTGTGGGGCCTGTGAGAGCGGCGTGTGCCAGCCCCGAAAGCAGCTGGCGGCCCCTGTGAGCGTGCTGTGAGGGCACGGCAGCGCCGTGTAATCTGGGATAATGCTCCTGACAGAGCTGCTAATAGGGTTTGGGAGCAGTGACGGGGGCAGAGCTGCGCAGCGCTCAGCCACTGAAATAGCTGGGAATGGGTCTGCTCCCAGAGCTGCGGATGGGGTCCTGTGCTGGGTTGGGCCAAGCCAGGGTTTTTTGGGGTCCAGCCAGGGTAGTGGAGGGGCCCTATGCTCACCAAGGGTCTTTTCCTCGTAGGATTTTCATATGAAAAGGACACACGATTGTATTTTGATGACACGTGCGTGGTACCCGAGAGGCTGGAGGGTAAGAATCTGGCCCCGGAGGAGGCCTATGGGGGAACTGGGGCTCGTGGAGGAAGATGCGGGGATGCTGGGATCTGCAATGCCTGCCTCATAAAGCCAAGCAGTGCTGGCACTGTGCTCTTCAGAGCTGCTGAGAATCATCCCACGTGGCAGCTTGGCATCACTGCCACGTTCCATCTCTGTCCCTGACACCTACGTGCCTGCAGCACCATCCCCAGCACCTCTCCCCTCTCCCACCCCATGGCCTGATCCTGCTCAGGTGTCTTGGCACAGGGGTGACCCATGTTGTTGTACATGTCCCCTGCTGGTGACACAGCCTGGGAGGAGCAGAGCCAGGGTGTTTAACCAGGTGTCTTGGTGCGGGCAGGTAAAGTGAAGCAGGAGCCCACCCTGTACCGTGAGGGCCCTCCCTACCAGCGGCGTGGGTCCCTGCAGCTCTGGCAGTTCCTGGTCACCCTCCTGGATGACCCCGCCAACGCCCACTTCATCGCGTGGACCGGCCGGGGCATGGAGTTCAAGCTGATCGAGCCTGAGGAGGTAAGAGAAGTCCTGCCCTGGAGCTGGGGAGTTGCTGTGGGGATGCAGGACTGGGCTGATCCTGCCCGTGCAACAGCATCTTCCCACTTGTGCTTGAGGCAAGACACGTATCTCTGCTCTGCAGTCAGCTGTAGAAATTTGCCTTTAATATCTTCCACTGCCTCCTGGTGTGGCTGAAGCTGGCAGAGGCCACCAGCTGTGGTGGTGTTGTCTCTATGCTGTGCCTTGCTGAGACCCAGGTTCCGCCATGGCTCCCTCCTTCCCGAGCTGCTCCCATCCTTTGCCCTGGGTTTCCAGTGATGCCTTTTCCTGGTGTTAAAATCAAGAGTCAAACATGGTTAGAAGGGAAAAAGGGATTTTACCTTGGTATTTATTTTAAGGATCCTTAGGTGCAGACATCCACGTCGAATGCACCGAAATGCACACCGCAATGCACACCCCCAAAAAGATCTGGTATAACATTATAGGTCTTACTAATTAGCATATCTATCAAAAATTCCCCAAGAAGAGGCTCGAATGAGCCCCCCTCCCCCCCCAGGAACCTTCCCCTGGATGGTTCTATCTTAGTTTACAGAATGTGGTCTGGAGAGGACCTTGGGGTCTGGGGCGCACTAACTTTTACCTACAAAGCTTCTAAAATGTTCAGTCTCTTAGCCGAACAAACAAGTCCAAGAATGTAGGCAAAAAGCACTAAGAATACAGAAATTGTGAAAAGGTATAACAGGGGTATAAAAGAAAAGGCAAAAAGTCATCATGGCATCACCAGCAGCAGCTCTGTGCTGGCACACGGCCGTGCCGGAACCGTGCGGCTCCGCGGGAGGGTGACACAGAGGAAGAAGCTGTTTGGGGAATAATTGAGAGCAGCTGTAGCCAGCACCGAGCTGCGCATTGTGGGTAATTACCCATAATATCTCTTGCGCCATGCGTGGAAATTGTGGTATTTTGAAGCAGCTTTTTTGGCAGGCTCTCCCTAATCAAATGGCTTTTGATTTGACCCCTGACTTGGTGGTGGCTGTGTGGTCACAGCCGGAGCATTTATCATGGCAGGCTGGGAACCACGCCCAGACCACGGTGACACCTTCGCCCCTGGCTGCTGCAGCCCCCCAAACAAGCCTCTAGCCTGCATTTCAGTTGTGATTTCCTTTGAGGATCCCTGTTCAAGCCCCAGCTGGAGCCCTGATGGCTGCCACCTCTCTCCCCACAGGTAGCACGGCGCTGGGGCATCCAGAAGAACCGGCCAGCCATGAACTACGACAAGCTCAGCCGCTCCCTGCGCTACTACTACGAGAAGGGCATCATGCAGAAGGTGAGTGCCCCCCCTGCCACCCCGCAGCAGGGTGTGAGCGTCCTCTGCTGCCCCAGGGTGCAGCAGAAGAGGGATTAGGTCTGGTGTGAGGTGTGTGGTGCTTCCCCAGGGCAGGGGTAATGTTCAGGGCACCTCTCACGCCCTCCCTCCTCCTCGCAGGTTGCCGGCGAGCGGTACGTCTATAAATTCGTCTGTGACCCCGACGCCCTCTTTTCCATGGCCTATCCCGACAACCAGCGCCCTTTCCTGAAGACGGAGCCGGACTGCCCAGTGCTGGAGGAGGAGACGGTGCCGCTGACCCACTTCGAGGACAGCCCGGCATTCCTCCTGGAGAAGGATCCCTGCGGCAGCCTTCCCTACGCGGAGGGCTTCGCCTACTGACTCGGCCGGCTGGCAGAGCCATTGGCACTAGCGCATCCACCTGGGGCAAACACGGTTTTCTAAAGAATATTTTTGGCTGTTCATAAGGAAAAAAACCAACCCAACGACAAACCACATGGGTGCACACACACGAATTCGAGGAATTTAAAACGCCCCACGTGTGTTGCTGCCGAATTCCCACCCTTCCTTTCCAAGGGCTAGTGCACAGGACTGCCCGTGGCTGGCACCTCCTGCCATGCATCAGTGTGATGTCTTGGGGCGCCGGCAGCCTAAAGTTGCAGTCTCTTCCCCAGGCCCTGGCTCCGGCAGTGCCCCAGGACTGGGCTGCGTGGCTACCGAGCCAATTGTCACGACAATCTGCTTTGCATCGAGCACAATCCGCGTAGCTGCCTTGTGTGGTGGAAAGGGCTTTGATTTGCACAGAGAGGAGGGATGCGGGGGGGCCGCCCGGGCCAGCACCCCGGGGCTGATGTGCGCAGCATCCTACCCCAACCCTGAGGAGCCTTCTGCCTTCTTCCTGAGCCCCCCTCCCCATGTAACCCGTTGTTCCCATAGAACCTCCTGCATCCTCTCCGTGCCCTCAATCCTCCCCAGCTCTGGCAATGGGCCATGGGTTGCGTTGTGGGGGAGGAGACCCTGACACTAACTCCCTCTTCGTTTTTGGTTGGTTTTTTTTTTTTGGGATGTTTTAGGAAAATACTAAAGGTTTCTAAACTGATTTTTGTAGATTTTTTGTATTTTAAGGCAAAGCTATTTTTTGCAGCCCGGCTGCTGTCCCTGGAGCCCCTGGGGACACCCCCATGGCTTTCCTGGTGGCAGGGGGAGCCCTCGATGCCCATGGCTTCCTGGGATGGCTGCCGAAGGATCTGGTCCACTCCATTTCACTGCTCCAGTCCTCTTTCCCAGGGGAGCCAGGGCTGAACCCCAGTACAGGCTCAGCTGCACTCCCCCTGCTCGGCATGGCCTCGGAGCTGGGCTGTAAGGCTGAGGTGGGCAGGGATGGGGGGTCCCCCACCCCCCTTCCTCAGTACCCCACTTCCCTCCAGCTCCCCCCACCCCTTGCTGCACCTCCTAACACTCCTCCACCACTCATATATCCATACCTGCCTCTCCTGCACCAGGCTACATGTTTTGTTGTAAATGCTGTATAGGAATTTTTTCTCCTCATTAGTTAGCTTCGGTTGGAATTTTTGTTTGTTTTTTTTTTTTTTTTTTTGGTTGTTTTGGGGTTTTTTTTTGGTTGGTTTTTTGGTTTTTTTTTTGTCTGTTTCTTTTTTTTTTTTTTTTTTTTTGGGAAGTATGAAGATTAACTCTACGACGACTTGGTTGCTCTCCCCATGGTGGCTGCAGTGGCTTGTACCCATGGGGAGCATTTGGTTTTGGGAACCCCACCTTGGGGACAGGTTTTTAACCATTTGCTCGGTGTGGCAGGTCTGCAGTGCAGAAGGAGTTAATCTGAGGACTGATTTGAAATATCTTTATTCAAGCAGGGCTATGTATCTCCTGCAAAGCTGCATTACATTCTGTACTGTGTACAATAAAGGATCTTGCTTCCTGTTCCTCCCTGACTGCCTGGGCTCCTGCTTTGCCTGCGCCATGGGATGCTGCCTGGGTTGGGAGGAGCCCCTGGATGTGCTTGTGGGGTCTGTAGTGGTCCAGGGTACAGCCCATCACTTGCAGTCGAGCTGGGACCAAGTCACCAGGGCTGCTCTCTCCCCAGTCCCCCTGCCCTCTCCCCAGTTCTGCATTTGTTGCTCCTGGGTCTGGACACTGCCATGGCTTCCACAAAGCCACATCCCATGAGAGGATCCGTTTGGAACGGGGGTGGCTTCTGCCTAGTAGCTGCAATTTAATATTGCTTCCTCCCCAGGGTTTCTCAGTGAGTCCTCCCCTCCCCTGGAACCCCGAGCACCTGCCATTGAGCAGGGCTAAAGCTGGTGGTGACCTCTCAGGAACGCCCCTCCACAAGCTACTGACCGTGGTCCCCTCACTGTCTCCATTTCTAGCCTAGGAACAATTCAGGGCTTGCAAAAAGATGAAGGAGGTGGGTGGAGGGCAAAGGCTGTGCTGTGAGGACTTGATTCAGTTGAAGGGTCTGTGTTTCTCCTGACAGGCTGGAGAAAAGCTCAAACACCCCAGAACTGCCCACTCCCTTTGGCCTCAATTTTAGCTGGGCTGAGCCAGGGTGTCCACAGCCTCCCAGCCCATCCTGTGCAGGGCCTTGGTGTGATGCTGCTGGAGATACTCTGACACGTCTTCTCTTCCAGCTGATTCTCACTGCCCAGCCAAACCCCAGCCCTAGATGTGGCAGTGGAGAGGTGAAAGGTCCTTATGTGCCATGATGCTTTTTACATACCCACCCCACCTTGCCTGGATCCACTCCTGGCTGCCAGCCATGTTGCTAATGGGTCTTTAAGCTGCTCTTCCATCATGCCTGAAGTGATAAGCTGCATGGAGAAGTGTGGCTGTCTCCCAGCCCAGGCAGGGCAAAGCAGGATCTAAAACATCCAGCAAAACCAATTCATCTGGCATGAAGCCTTCAGGGAGCCAAATCAGCTGTTTAGCCTCAAGAGACATCTTGCACTCCCAACCCCACCCCATTTCAATATTCTGCAAAGCTCTGTCCTCTGCCCAAGGCTGCAAAACCCAGGTGATCTGAGCTCCAGACAGTGTCTGGTAATCCCACCTCACTAGGGATTTCAGCAGACTGAGTCCTGGTGCTCAGGATGGAGCAAGGGGAAAATGGGGCCACCGGTAGCGCGGCCGGCAGGCAGATGGCCAAGGGTGGCGGGATCTCAACCTGGTGCAAAGATGTGGGACCAATTATGGATGGCGAGGAAGAGGATGAGCAGATAAGGCAAAGCCTTTCAAAGCCTTCATCAAGCATCTTGTCACACCACAACCCTGACCCTGGCCCTGCAAATCTTACTGTGGGCAGGGCTGGGGCCCTGCGGGCATCTCTCACGCTGCTCTTACCGAAGGGAGAGGTTAGGAAGAGGTGTTTTTCTATTCCAGTTTGTCAGTGTGGGGCAAAAGGGGTTCAGGCCCCAAAGGGTTTGGTACCACACTGGCTTTTATTACTTAGGACACCAAGGATTTGCTCCTCATTTGATCCTGCTTTACATCACCCCTCCCTCTCCTCACTCTCCATGCAGAGGGCGTGGAGATGCTTTGGGTGCATGGTCCCACTCGTCCCCACCCCGAGGGTGAGGGACAAGCCACAGCCGTTCAGTGTCCTGCCTGCAGCCTCCCAGGGATGAGGACAAGGGCTGCCAGGCAGAGCAGGGGTTGGACTAGCATTAGCCAGGAGTTGGGGAGGTGGAGGGGAAGCAGGTGGGGAAGCGTCCGTGCTCCCTTCTCACCTCCTGCCCCATCAGATGCTGCTCCCAGGCACAGGGATGTGCCTCACGTGTGCTCCAACATGCCATGGGATGGGGAGCCTAGCTGGGGAGCACTGCTGCAATTGCCACCACTGCCCCCCAGGAGCAGGAATGGCTTGGGCTACCACTGCTCCATCCCAGGACTGACCACCGTGGTCCCCTCCTCCCCTACTCCTGCACCATTTGCCTCCTGCCTTCCTCCCACTCCTCCCAGTGACTGGGGAGGATGAAGAGGAGCAAGCAGACAGGATGGTGAACAATGAAGCAGCATTTTGGGGAGGATTCAGCTATCCAGACTGGGAAAAACCTTGATGCTGGTATCCAACCCTGTCTCCAGTCCTCCAGCTCACAGCTTCCACCCCTGTGTGGTCCTTGTGGCAAAGAGCCCATTGGCAGTTCGGGGTGAACAACAATCTGTGACACTGGGTAAGCACACAGTAAAATGGCAGCTGGTATTGAATGGGGACAAATGTGGTTTTTCCTATTTTCTTCTTTTCACAGTGTTTATAATGTGCCCCCAAGTTACCCCCTCCCTGGCATGAGAGTTTGGAGTTACCAGATGGTCCAAGAGGCACAGGTTAAAAATCATTTGGAAAAGAGGAGCCTGTAAAAGGGAGAGCATCATTACAACCCTCTACACATCCATAATTCATGGCGTACATTTCTGCTCTCCCTGTCTCAGAAGCATACAGCAGGACTGGAAAATGTTCAAAAAGCAGCAGAGACAGCCAAAGGTCTGCTATGGCTCTTACAAGGGAGTGTATAAATAGTCTGGCACTTCCTACTGGGGCAGGATTTGTGGCTCAGGGGCTTCATATTTAATAGCCCATGATGCAGTTTTCCATTGCTGCCTGGAAGAGCATTTTGGGGAGGAATTACTGCCCACGCAGCTTGTTCTCCTGGCAGGACCAACAAGCCCAGCTCTCGAGAACAGAGGTGCTGCGTGGTCCAGCACAGGCAGTGCGACACAGCTCCCACCTGGCCCACGTCCCACTGCCCATCACGGTGGCCTCGTGTCTGTGCTTGGCAGCTGGTTCTACCAGGGAGGTCACATCACAGCAGCTCCTCTCTTCCCCAGCTCTTCCAACACTCGATGTTTTCAATAAGCGGGTTGATTTGGCTCTTAAACACCTGGAGCAACATGAGTGGCTCCGTGTGTGGAGCCAACTTCAATATGAGTCAACTCCAGAAAAAACGCAAAACAAAAACAACCAAACCAAAACAACAACAACAACAACAACATAAATCAAGCAAGCAAAAATTTGGGCTGGTGAGTAAGGAAAAGGTGAGGAACTTCCACCCGGGGGTGTGCAGGACACTCAGCTCCCTTCACATCGGTCTGGCACCACCTCGTGGATGTCCATCTGCTGCTTCTGGCCACCACGGGGTTTTGTGGTAGCACATCTGCAGAGGTCTTTGGTATCCAAATGTGGTTCATACCAGTGGGCTGGACACTCTGTGGCAGGTAGGACTTCAGCCACAGCTTGTTTCCCACACCTTCTCTCTGCTTTGTGCTGACTTTCCTGGGAGATGTGTCACTGACTCCCAGCCACCCACTCCGGGGCAAGCTGTAGGAAGAGGGAGACCACTGACCCCACCTTCTCCTGTGCTCCATTGAGAAGAGAGCCAGGGCTCCACTAATACCCCTGAGCCTCAGAGCCCTCCAGCACTGAGCTCCCAGCCTCTTACAAGGCACTAACACTGGAATAAGCTTTTAAGTGGCTTCTGAAACCATGAGCCAATTGCTGAATTAAAGGCTCTCAGCACTACAGGGGAGGCTCCGTCATCCTCTTATCCTTAACCATGGCAGTAACTGTCTGTGTCATTCCTGTGTTCCACAGGTGCCCATGGACTATTCCCAACCACGGGTCACCTACACAGGTTCTTCTGTCCGGAGAAATCCTGAGGAAGGCATCCTGCCTAGAGGAAGGTGTCCCTGCCCATGGCAGGAGGGTGGAACTAGATGGTCTTTAAAGTCTCTTCCAACCCAAATCATTCTAGGATTCTATGGTTTCTTGGCCACTTTTTAGAGAGGCAAGCAATAGGACCCCAGAGACTCAGATTTTGGAAGGAGGGTGCACCCACTTCATTGCAGAAGCAGGAGATCCCTCCTGCATTGAAGGGCTGGGTGCTCACCTGGCTGGTGCTCAGCCCTCTGGCCAGGAGAGGGTCAGCCAGTGCACGGGTAAGACAGGGCAAAAGATGCAATATGAGGTTTTGTTTCAGCTGTCAGTGGAGCCAAGGTGAGAGGCAGAGCTGGGAACTTGTCTGGAGTACAAGGAATCAGCAGTAGCATCTCATTTAGAACGCTTCTTAGTTCAATATAAATAAAATCATCCTGGGCAGAACAGGCAACAAATGAGGCCAGAAACAATGAGCTCCCACAATACTGGCTCAGCACAGCTGTACCCCTGTGCTCCAAGCTGATCATCCATTGTCCTGCCATAAATTTTACTGGGATTCCCGAAGGGACCTGATAAAAAAGGCCTTCAAATGGCACAGCCAGGCCAGCCCTGTACCAGCCTGGGCAGCATCCCCGGGCCTGGCACCCTCCACATGCTGCTCCCTGCAAGGATGAAAGAGGATCTGCCAAGAGTGACCTGCACCCAGGCTTGCAGGAATCTCTTTTAAAAATTCATCTCTTGGTTTCTTGGCCACCTTGGACCCAGGAGAGGGCAGCAGCAGCCCAGGCTGCAGCCTCAGCTACCCTTTCCAAAGCTCCTCTTCATCTCCTAAGCTGCTCAGAGACAGCTAAGAAAGAAAAGCAGTGTATGGAGGGAGCAGTGAAGAGCAAAAACCCAGTGGGTGGGCTAGTGGTACTCTCCTGGGCTTCAAAATTGTTTGCTTTCAAGATGGAAGCAGAAAGAAAATCTTTCTTTGAAAACCTACTGGTGTGCCAGGGCTTTCCATGGCAGTCTTTCATTCTTTTGCTATCAGTGGTCCCTATGGATGCTTGTCATGGCACCAAAAAGTAAGGTGGCGATACTGGGAATGTTCCCAATAGAGGTGGGAGGAAAGTACATGCAGTGTGTGCCCATCACACTGATGCAGAGATGCTAAAAGCCTGTGAGATTCCCACTGTGGAGCTCTTATGGCTTCACTCAGAGCACTCCAGGGAGGTAAAACAAGATTAGCAGCACTCCACGGGCAGGCTGGCTGCCGTGCCCTTGCTGATTTTGTTGTCCCTGAAGGAACAGGAAGGGGAAGGCTGGAAATAGGGGAATTTTTTACTTGTCCACCTTGGCACTCCACACACAAGGGCTCCCCCCCAGCTCGGTGCACTGCTGAACACTGTGAAACTCAGGCTCCCCATTTCCACTGGCAGCATCACAGGTGTAGGTCAGCACCTCCCGGGGAAGCTGTGGCCTTTCCACCCAGCCAGGCTGGCAGCATCCTCCTGCCTTTCCCAGATGAGCTCACCGGGATGAGTCACGGAGCAGGTGAGTGGGAGGAGGACATCCTTACAGCCGCACCGAATTCCTACAGTGCATTCCCAGCCACCTGCTTTGACAACAGCCAGCCTGTTGTGGAGCCAGCCCGGGGTTTGCTGAGGCAGTTCCATTTCTGCCTGGCTTGGCCTGCCCCAAGGCACACGGGCGGCATCGTGCCCCACTCCTGACTCAGAGCATACAGCTGAGCCCTCAGCCGTGTGGCCTCTGTTCTCAGCAGGGCTCAACTCATGCCTTTTTTTTTTTTTTTTTTTTTTTTTGAGTTCACACCCTCTGAAATCAGAGAAGTGCAAAATTATTGCTTACCAAAGCTGTTCTCCTGAAATGAGTCATGAAAGAAGGAGCTTTGTCACTCTACCAGACAGAGCCCCGCTGCTTCTCTAAATTGGATGGCACCAGAGAACAGCTTGCTCCTCCCTTTGGGCTCCAACCCACCTGCACCCGGTGTTACCAGCCTCCCTCCAGAGCCTGGAGAGAGAATCTCCTGCACTATTCCCATCTCACCAGATGACCAGCCCTTTGCACCCCATTTTTGGGTGAAGCTCTGCATGATGTGGTAACATTTTGGTGAGGCCATGCTTTGCACCAGGCTAGCAGCTTGTCTAGGGAGCTACCACTGTGTGCACAACTCCTGCAAAATAGATCTCTTATTCAGAAAACTGTTCAGCCAGTCAGTGTAGCCTTTTCCTTCCATCCATCCATCCATCCATCCATCCATCCATCCATCCATCCATCCATCCATCCATCCATCCATTCCTCCCTCCCTGGTGGCACCAGGGCAGAAGCTGTGGAAGGAAGGAGCAGAAACACCATTTCCACACCCAATGCTCTGTCCATACCAGCTACTGAGAGACATTAAAAAATTTCAAAGCCAAGGTCTGAACCTACAAAGGCCACCAGATTTATGCACTACATACAGCCACCTTCCTTTTTCCCCCTCAGATGATGTCTCCTGCCCTAAGTCAAATAGAATGGTGTATTCTTGGTGCCCTAGAAAAGCCAGTATCGGGTATCTTCATGCAATTTGGAATTTAGTCCCTTACCTTGAGGTTTTGAACTTCTCCTTCCCAGTATGAAAGGTAGTATTCTTTGGAGATCACTACCAGAGAAAGGAGGCAGACATGGCTCTATAGGAAATGTCCCTTGTGTCTAGTGCAGGACCAGGAGTACATCTTAAGCCAGAGCTATTTTCCATGACTGCTCTTAGCTCCTTCTGTGGTCTGGAGGCTGACCTAGCTTCAAAAAGCCTCGCTAAGGTGTTTCTTGTTCACCTCCAGCCAGTTGTGGGCAGCTCACAGAAAGCTGCAGAGCACAGATCCCTGAATTTTCTTTCTTCGTTCTTGTCTCTCCTCTGCAAAGACTACCCAGACAAACCTTGGGAAGGAGCCTGTGGCCTGGTTATTGTGCACCTGGCTCTCAACTTTCCCTACAATGAAGCTTGCAAGAAGTGCACATCTCTCACGTGGGGCAGCCCATGCTCAACTTCTCCCAAGTCCAGCAGCTGTTGGATGAAAGCAGGTACGCCTCCAGTGAGATTTGTTGGCTTCTCTCTCTTTTTTTTTAAGCAATAAAACAAACAGATTCCATCCATCAGGTGAGATGATTTGACAAGATCTGGCCTGATTATTTCATTTTCTTTAAAATTGCTGCTCATTTGCAGCACTGTTGAAACATGTCAGAGGCAGCACACCTGCAGGCAGCCTGAAAGCAATGCCCACGGAGCTGAGCCTGTCAAAATGAACTCATAGCTTTGTCATGGAAGAGACACCAATGGACAGGATCAGCACAGTGATCATGATTTGAAGCCTGGGGCACGGTATGGTGAAAAATCTTGTAGGTGAAAAGAATCTGGGAAAAGCAGCAGAGGCGTGGGAAGGGAGCTGAGAAGCAGAGCTCTGTGGGCACCACACATATTTTACAGCTCCAAAGCTGCCAGAATGGCATCACCACCAATAGTGGCATCATCACCAGGAATGGCATTGTCCCCACTAAAGACATCACCTGGACTTTCTTAGTGCCAAAACCATGAGCCCAGTGTCAGAACTTGACTCTTGCTTCAGCAAACACAGCCCGTCCCAGCCTTCAGAGGAGCAGTGGTCACTGAACTGGAATCCTGTTGCATGGATCAGCCACAGGCAGGCCTTGGAGATGTCCAACATTCCCACTGGGTGCCTCTCGTTGTGACAGAGGTGTCAGTCTGGAGCGGGTTCATCCTTAGCCTGCTTCCCACAGGAAACAAAACTCCACCAACCGTGCTCGGTCTGTCTGTCAAACCCCACTCCCCACAACTTTTGAACAGTGGCTCTTTTGATAGACCTTTTCTTTTGTGAGGGAGATACAGCCCCAAAATATAAACACCCATGAGCGTCAGGGGAAGAGGCAGCTGGGTAGAGGTGGAAATCTGTCTCCTCCCAAAGTCACGGAGATGCTGCCATCTGACCACCTGGCACTACCACCTTCAAGTACCCACGTGCTGAAAAACCCTCATGGATGTTGATCCCATGCTGGGCTTGAGACACCAGCATCAGAGCTGCTGGGAGGGATGCTCCCCAGCACAGGGATCCTACAGTTCTGGCACATCTCCTTCCCTCTCCTGGTACAACTGTGTGGCCATGGTTAGGAGAAGGCATCCTTTGTGTACAGGCAAACACAAACAGGAGGAGGAACGTGGGTATTTGCCCCCCAGGGAGCCTGGGAGCCTGCAGCAGCTTCAGGCACCTGACTTCCTTCTTAAAAGATTGTCTTCGCTGTACTCCCACTCACCTTGCTCCACAAACTGTTTGCTGAGGCATTCTGTGCCAGACCTGAGCTCTCAGCCTTTAGGAGACACTGGTTTTGCAGATTGTTATACCTTAGCTCACATAAGAAACACATTCTTTCCACTTTTCAGCTCAGAATATTTCAGCAGTAGATAATTTCTCCTAGTTTGCCATGTGGCAGCACCTGGACCAGACCCTTGGTCAAGCTCTTGGGTCTGTTGCACTTTCATCCCATTGGGGTACGATGGAAATATTAAGAGGAATGAGATAATAAGCAAAAATATTCTTGAATTAGCCAATAATATAAGGATGCAGTAGTGGGGTAAGCCCAGGCCAGGAGGAAATGGAGGTGTCCAATCCCCACCAGTGCATCCAAGCTTCACCCTCTTTACTGAAGACCTGTGCAGATTCAGCAGCACTGTAGCACTATAATGCCAATTTTTCTCATGTGCAACGTCTTCCAGCCACGATCCAGGTGACCAAACACACAGCTGTAAGGGCTTGGTGGGTCGGGAGTGGTGCATTTGGCCCAAAATCTTTCTGTTTTGAGGGGAAAGGAAGAAATCTATTGCCTCCAGCAAGCAACAGAAGAAAAAGGCCAGCCTTGATGCTGTGGAGTATTTCAAGCATGGGTATCAATAATCACACCTGGTTACAAGCACCAGCTGTGCCCAAAAGGGGACTTTCTTCTATGACTTTATGTCTCCCAGCCTTGAAATATTATTCTCCTGCTGTCCAAAGCACTGGAGTATCCAGACACGGAAATATTTCTTTTAATCCTACATTCATTATCTAAGCACTGTGAATGCTCATGTGTTTGAATAAAAGAACATTTCCTCTGAGACAAGACCAGGCCAAGCACTGTGGGATTTTTGCAGCACTACCCTGGTTTTTGTAACTCGATGCATTCAGCCAGACACCAGCAAAGCAATCCACCTGACGTGTAGATTCATCCACTTCCAACCTGGCACAAGGAAGGTAGCCACCAGCAGTGCCCTCCTGACACATGGGTGCCATGGTGAAAGCAGTGCCATGGGAGGAGCAGTGTCCTGTAGTGCTGGAAAATTACTGGATTTCTCTAAAATGCCCATCCCTCTGTTTTGGCTGTGGGTTAAACACACCTTCTGGCACTAACAGCATCATATCCAAAGCCCTCATTCCCAGGACTGGCTGTGTACCTTTGCTCAGAGCATTTGGCTCAGTAGCTCTCTGGCCACAATAAATCATAATTCCACTCATGAGAGAAACAAGGAGAGTCTGCTCTCCTGACATGACAGGTTGGTATTTCCAGAAGTAATTTGGAAACCAGAAAATTACTCAATGTGCAGCAGGAATTAAAATTAAATATAGGCTGGAATATTTTTTTGTCTCCTAAACTAGGAGGATCTCCCTCTGTCTGGAAGTAGTATCTTAAATTAGGGTAAGGATTTAATAAGAGTTACTGCAAGTGAAAGAACTTTAAGATCCAGCTGACACCAAGGCTTGGGTCTAATTACGTTTTCTTCATGAGGAAATATTGCATAGCATCCTTGCTTGTCTTCTCTGTAACAGTCTTCAGAAGATATTTCATGGATTACAGGATGAAAAAGGATCATCAGAGAGCAAGTTTAGATTTGATATTAGGAGGCTGGTGAGGCCCTGGCACAGGTTGCCCAGAAAAGTTGTGGCTGCCCCCTCCCTGGAAGTGTTCCAGGCCAGGTTGAACGGGGCTTGGAGCAACCTGGGATAGTGGCTGCTACCATTGCAGCACCACTGCCAGCATCCCAGCCTCCCAATATCCCAACATCCCAGTATCCCAGTGGGGTGGGCAGAGGGCAGAGGTGGAGGACGTAGCTGGAGGACCAGCAGCTGCTCTTGAGGCTGTGCTGGCTGAGTGGTGGCAGAGAAAAGCAGGAAGAGAAGCTGAAGTGGGAATTATCAAAAATGGACACAAGTCTGTTCTTGCATCCGCTTTGCTTTCTGGAGCATGGTGTTGGCTGGGAAAGCAGTGTGGCTGCAATCCAAAGGGCACAAACCCCAGATTTCATTTAGAGTTTGAGTTTGTGTGGGTAACTCCACTCCATGGCTTCAGCTGCACTCACAAATCCATGTTTGTACCTGCAGAAGCAGCATCCCAGGTCTGGAAAAGCAGTCCAAACTCTGCTTCCTTCTGACGTGCCTTTCTTTTCTGGTTTGTTTAGTTTTTTTCAAGAGTTGCAACAGTGCCTCCTTTATTTAATGGCTTTATTTTTAGTACTTTATAGGACACACACCATCAGGGAGCCAGAGCTCTTAATTACAAACATTTCAGCATAATATGGACCATCTTGCTGTGTGGTGGATCTCCTCAGCATCGTGCTGCTGCCTTGGAGGCCTTCCTGCCTGTGGGCATTAGGGCTGGCTGGTAGAGGCTGGAACAACAGGGAGAAGGGTAATGTTTAGGTTCCCAGACTGCTTTTTGAGTCAAATAATGTATTTTCAGCAGGTTGAACTGTTACTAAAGGAGGAGATGAAGGTGTCAGGTTTTTTTCCAAACCTACTCCTTATGTTCTCTCAGGAGTGCCTGGAGAACAGGCACATTTGCAAATGTTTTTCCCCTTTTAGAGCTGTTTTTGTCAGTCTTCTGTGCACTCTTGACACTCCTGCTCCTGGAAATAAGGTGGGGAAGCTGGTGCCTGTAAATCCCATTTGTCTGTGCTGTGCTGTGTATATACACCTCTGTCTGGGACCCAGTGGCTCCTTGAGACAGCAACGTGCATGAGAGGTCTGCAGGGACATGACCCTGGGATTTTCCCCAGCTCCTCGAGCTCCAGACTGTGGGAATCAGCATCAGAGGCTGCCCACAGCCTCCCCAGGAGAGGCTGTTGCTCTCTATTACACCAGGCTCTTACAGCAGGCTAAGGCCTGCCCCCTTCACCTGCCCATTTTATGGGGGCAGGTTAACCCTGCTCTGCTCTCTCTGCCTCTCATGAGCTGGCAAAGGCCACTTTCAGGAGCTGTCAGCCATGCAAAATGGGATTAATCATAGAACCATGGCATGATTAAGGTTGGAAAAGCCCTCTAAGATCATTGAATCCAACTGATAGCCCAGCACTGCCAAGGCCACCACCGACCCCTGTCTCCCATGTATCTACACATCCTTCAGATCCCTCCAGGAATGGTGACTCCACCACTGCCCTGGGCAGCCTGTTTCAGTGCTTGAACACCAGTGAAGACTAAACTCTCTTGAACAGTGAAGACTAAACCTCTTGCTTGAACACCTTTCACCTAAACCTCTCCCTCCCACTGAGGAAGAGGCTGTTTGGTCTCATCCTGCCCAACATGAGTTTGATTGGTTTACCTGCATAGGTGACTATTCTCAAAGTGCCCACCCGACCTCAGAGAGTCCTGTTTGCCAAGGCAAACCCAACCCAGTAAGACAGAAGAAGGGATTTGTCAGCATCACCCAGATGTTTAACACAGCCATGTCCCTGCAGCATGTCCCACCTTCCTGCGAGCCTCGCACCTCCTCTGCACAGCAACAGGTGCTGGGGAAAGCAGCTCCCTCAAAGCACCCAGGGGAGATTGTCTTCTGTAGAGGGCAGGGATGATAAATCAGCATGGAAGAGCCAACACATATTTACATATTTACACCAATTTACAGAATCACAGAATCATAGAATGGTTAGAAGGGATCTTAAAGACCACCTCACTCCAACCCCCCTGCCATGGGCAGGGTTGCCTTCCACTAGACCAGGTTGCTCCAAGCCACGTCCAACCTGGCCTTTACAGCCAGGATTAATCAGAGAGGCTGTTTTGTGCTATCACTTTTGTACAGAATTGCTGCAACCACATGCAGTGATGCCCTCCCTGCACTTTGAGACTCATGTGCTGGGGCACTGCTGAACCTTGACCCCCCTACGCAGCTCTGTGCCTGCCACTGACTCACTACAGCCCCAGCTTCATCTAATTTTCATCACACAGCACAACCATGGGGTTTTGGTCTGGCTTTGGCTGAGCTGTCTTCTGCTATCTCACAGTGCCACCAGTGAGTGCCAGCATCTTCTCCTTCTCCTCTGAGCACCTTCAACACAGGCCTGGTCCAACCCCTCGGTCTGAGGCTCCTGGCCACCCAAGGGGCATACAAAATTAGGTGGACCCATGCAGCCTGGCACTGAGAGCCTGGGTTGGATATTCACTATTTCTTCCCAAGCATTGAAAACCAGAATTGTGTTCCATAAGTTAAACTTTAAGTCTGCTATGGTGGGGGAGACAGAAAGCAACCGTTTGTGCTTGGAGGCTGTTGTTCCACCATGCCCTGGCAATGCCACTGCAGAGGCTCAGGATCCTGCCTGCCTGCCTGCCTGTAGAGCTGCCACTGCCAGGAGTCCCTGTCCCAAAGCCAGCCTGTCCCAAAGCCAGCACCGTGAGCACCAAAGCCCTGGGGAAGGCAGAGCCTCCCTCTAACAGAGTCAGCCTGGGAGTGACAGGCCCTGCAAATGCAGAGGCTGACTGTGCTGTCCTGTGTTATCCCAAGAGGCTGGAAAATCACCCTGTTCACTCCCTTGGTTGCTCCACTCTTCCTTCTTTGCTTGGTTTCTGGTCATGGGATGGGAATGTTCAGCTCCACACATGGTAACAGGGCAGGGAGGGTCATGCACATGTCTTACTTCCATCAGACAAGTCACCCATTATTTCACTCCCTCACAGCCTGAGGACATCACTTCGAGAGGTTTCTGGAGTAAATTGGAGGCACTTTGTTAAATCTTTCAAGTGAAAGATAGCAGGATTAAATTCCACTTTTGATATAATCCTTAACTCTCTCTTCAAGGGAAGTGCAGCTTTGCCTCCAGCCCTGGCTGGTGCCTCCATGCTGAATCACACTGATCCCAAAGTAAATAAAGCTCTTTGAAGAAGGGCAAATGTTTTCTCAGCTGCTCTTCTTCCCTTCAAAAGCGGGGCTGAGTGAAATTTTTATGTCTGCAGACAGAAATATATGCAGTCAACAAATGCTTCTTGCTAGGAAGCTGTCTCCACAAGATAACTGGGTTTTGGAAAGTACACTGAGAATCCATGGGATACTCCCGGACCACACTGCTCTCCTTACAGCTTTCACTTCTCCTCTCCTTCAGTGCTTTACATTTTACGAACTCCTAAATGAGCTGATTTAAATCACTGCACATGAATCTTGGCATGTAGACAGTTCAGGCTCCTGGTGTCCTCAAGACTTTGTTTTCGCTCAGCCCTGGAGCTGTGTTTGCCGTGGGAGACAGCAAACAGAAACAGCCCTTTGTCATGAGAAGCTGCAGTGATCTGAAGGGCCAGAACCCTGGTGTGGGGCCAGGCTGCCTTCTCCCAGCTGCTGTGCCCTCATCCATCCCTGGATGGCTGTGTGCTCCTTCTCCTCCAGCTCCAGTTCTGAAGCGAGGGCTGAAGCCCAAAACTGACAGGAAAACCTTTCTGCCAGCTCTGGTGGCAGAAAATCCCACTCAGCTGCCCCACACATTCTTGCTCCATCCAGTCTTCATCCCCACAGAAACCCTCACAAGGCTGTGGATGCAATGTCAACACAAGCCATTCTACTATTTATTTTTATTAAACTGCTTAAATTTAAGCAAAGCTGCTGTGCAATTCCTCCAGTCTTCCCCCTGATGTGCTGCAGGGTTTGGGCAGGGTGCCTCATAATTTAGCTCAAGCTAGTTCCAGCCTCCAGTAGGTTTATTGCTTGTAATAATACACAGCCTGGCCTTGACTGTGTGAATTCATTGCTCTCCCCCAGAGACAAAGTGCTGGCTTGAACACGTTAATATTTTTAGTAGTGCTGTTCTCCTCCTCCAGTTAAGCCATAAAACCCAAGGGCACACATATTCCAAGCACCTTTTCCCAGCTTCAAGTAATCTACCATTAGCCACAGATTACAGGCTCACAGCACGCACAGGCCAGTGAGTGCCAGCAGCGTGTACCCAAGCCCTGAAGGCAGCAGCCTTTCAGCAGCAGGAGAGGCTTTGAACACAATCCATGCAGTTTGCTCCCTCTCAAAAGCCAGCTATGCTTTCTCTTTTCCCACCCTGTAGAAATGCCACGTGCCAGTCCTAACCAAAGGGAAAACACGCCAGGCAATGGGGCACAATGCCATCGAGGGGAGCACCCAACTCTGCTGCAGCCACAGGGCTGCCTTCTCTGGGGGAGAAAACAACCTGCTGGGTCAGGTGGCCATGGGGATCAGACACCTTTACCCCAGGAGCAATGCCAGTGAGCTGAGAGGGAAAGCTGACAGCATAAGGCAAGGGAGTTAGTCTGCAGAAACTTGCCAGGCTTAAAAAGGGCAGTCTGGCCACTTCTGGCCAAGGAACTGAGAGCAAAGTATGTTCTAGCAGCTTAGCGGTGATTGAATTGTTCTTTTGAAGTGTCAAGGAGATCAAAATAAAAGGCTATTTTCGGGTTTTTTTAAATCCCCTTCTTAAATTACCAGAAAATCCTGGCTCAGCTCTGGTGGGAAACAGGTACAAAGTGTCCCTGCAGTCGCCACTGCACAGCCCCCGACTCACACCTCCACATTAGGAGTAAAATGGCAACACCACAACGTTGAGAGGGCTTCAAGATCAACTTTCAGGTGGTTTTATGTTCCCTGGACAGTGTCACAGAGCACTGGGAGAATGGATCTGCATAGCAAGGACCAGAGCAGGGTCTCCAGCTCCTGCCTAATGAGAGTTAGGTGAGACACTGTGAGGGCTGGTCCTACAAAGTAGCCCATCCTCTCAGTTCCCATCAGATTGGTGATGCTGAAGGTCCTTGGTGCTGCCCATAGTCCTCCAAAGTCCAAACCAGTTGCCCTTGAGGTGGCTGAAAGGGACTCAAGAGCAAGCCCAGGGCAAGTCACACTCCAGCAGGGAATGGGGAATAAAAGTTTATCTTGCTTAAACACAGAGCTGAACAAAAGCAAGAGGGAAGGTCACGAGATAGGGACAGAAGTGGAAACTTGAAACAACAGGGAACTGTATTTGACACCAGTAGAGAAGTAGAAGCAAGTCTTCCTGCAGTGATGGAGGAGACAAGCTCCAATGCTGTCTGCTGGCCTATGGGCAAAGAGAGGACATTTCTCCTGACTTAAAGCTCTGAAATATGCTTGTAAGGAAGCTGGAAATTCCCTTCCCAACTCCTTATTTTCTTCCTTCTGTGAGAGAGGAAGCTTTTTTTTCATCTGACCTTGCCTGGACATGGTCTGCATGTCGTGTGATTGACCCAGGGGCACTCCATTTCCCACAGACTCTGCTTGAACATGCAATGCATTTCCAGGTCCTGGTGACAGTGTAAAGTTCAACTGAGGATTGCTCTGTGTAGCTGGGGGCTCATAATCCCAGTGGGTCAAAATGTTTAAAGAGGTTACAGGCTTTTCTGAGGGAGTATTGAAACTCCAGCTGTCAAACCACTTGCATAGAAGAAAATTGTAGACTCAGCTGGCAGTACATTAAATTGCTGTTTCCTTGTCATTAATCTAGTAGCGTGCATTGTTTTCACATTGCCATAAGAGAAGAATTAATCTGTGGCAAATTTATGCTAAAAAAATTATAAATAGTAGGCCTAAAAAAAAAAAAAAAGGCAGTGAAGAAATTCAAGGGGACACACATTGACGAGAGCCTCATCAAGAAGGCTCTTGGCAAAGCCCTTGGAATGCCTTCAGGGTCTGATCTTTTCAGAAAGCCATCTAAGGGACTTGCAATCTGCTTCATATTCAGTTTAATCGTGCACAAAAAAAAAACCCACTTGCAGACTTTGCACATTAAAAGCAGAATAAAAAAAAAAAACAAACAACAAACCAGAGCTTTTTCTCAGGGTCTAAAAAACGAGTCTGAAAATGAGGAAGTTTGGTGTTGCAATTTCCTGGGAAACTTCAATCTCACCCCCCCTGTCGCTATTGTTCTGTACTTTGGTCTATAATACAGATGCAAGTCTGGTAAATTAAGTGCTTCACAGACTGTTTTCTTTCCATTTGCAAGAGAAAAAGCAGTGCAGGAACACAGGTGACATCTGCTGCAAGACTGCAGACCACTTTCTCTAGTTGCTTTGAAGAAGGTGAACCTGCTGCAAGTGTTTGCTATGGGAGAGGTACAAGTAAGGCTGTGGTTGGGGCAAGGCCATGTGTAGGACACGATAAGCCCTTCTCAAATGCTTATCACTGAACCTCCCAAGCCAAGAGGGCTTTTCTGCTTCCCTCCTTTGTGATAAGGCAGATATTTCTGTTGACTGAACGTAGGTTCACTACAAAGAAACAGAGAATGAGGTTGGTGTTGGAGGGGGAGGCTGGTGGGATAATCCTTACTGGAGCAAGTTCTACTGTGAACAAAGGCGAGCGGAGGCTCGGGTTCCCCCAGGCTCTACTCTGCTGTAACCACAGGCAAAACTCTCCTCTGCAAAATATTCCACAGCCACAAAAATACTTCAGATGCCCTTTTCCCACCTCCATCCAACCCTTTCTTCCTCCTCCTGCTTCTCTCTAAGCACCTGCCATGCCGCCACTTGACCTTTTCTCACCTGCTCCCTGAACCCCCAGTTTTTCTGGTGGGACAGAAAGGCAGGAGACAGCTAAAGCTTGGCTGGATTCTGCAAGCCCCTAAGGGGGTGAGCAGTAGCCATCTCCCCTGTGCTGAGAGGTTTGTCCCCTGCCCCCGTGACTGCTGCCCTTCAGCAAAAAGGGATGAAACTGGGCAGTGGATTGAGAGTTCACTAGGGACAGGGAACAGCCCCCCAAAACAGCTGGTGTGTAAGTATCACTTAGAACACTCAGTGTGTGGAAAACAGCTCAAAAAAATTAAGGCAGCTTTTACTACAAGCAGATTTTCTCAAGCAGACAGTTGGAAACACTGGGGGAAAAGAGTGAGATGGTTAGTTTGGGGGTTTTCAGTTTTTGATGCTGCAAGAGGAACAACAGACAGGCTTTTGGTATGGAGGAGCACAATAGTACTAACCTTGGTACTTGTTTTCCTCTTGGTTTTCTTTAACAACTAAATAAATTAGATCTACTCCTAGGACCTTCACCAATCATTTAAAAGGAAAATGTTTATTAGGGTGATAAACAACCAACCCTGATGTCTCCCATCAGGTAGGACTGGCGAAAAGAGAAGAGGGAATAGAAAAATCACAGAGCCCCAGAACAGCTGAGATTGTAAAGGACCTCTGGAAGTACTCCAAAATGACTAAATATTACAGATAGGACTGAACACAACATAAACACCTGTCTGTATCATGCTCAATACTGTTACTTCCTAAATGTACAGTGCTGTGTGCAATTCTGTTTGCTCAGTTGTTTATTTTGGTGACAAGGCTGGTGGCGATGTGGTTATTACAGGAGTGAGAAGGGTCAAAGGACCCTCCTTTAACCCCAAGTGCAAGGTGGGCAGCACACTGTTCAGCTCTTGTATGGATTTTGCAGGGACTAGCAAATGCAAGGAGACAGAAGCCAGAGCAGTCTGAAACCTGCTTGAGGGGAGCTCCCCCACCTCTTCATTATCAGCAGTTTCCAAGGCTGAGCCTTTGTCTGCCTCTGTAACCCCCTTCCCACCCACACACATTCCTTTCCAGCAATGCTGCTTTATTTGGCTTGTCATTATCTTTTTGCTAAATCCACTTAATCGGTGCATTTAACTCTTTGTGTTCCTTAATAGATCCTCTGATATCACTTGTTTACTGAAAAAAAACCCCAGCAGCCTTAAGTACTACATTTCAAAACAGCATCTAAATTGAGACAGGTCTTGCCAGCCCCAGTGTCGAACTGTGCTGCTCCAGTAACTCCCATACATTCCACGAGACACAAGGCAAGCTGGACTTGATGAGTTGTGAAGCTGTCCAAGTCAAAGTCTGCACACAGCTGGGGTATTTCCAGAAATCCAAAGTCTCCTTTTCCACAGGCTCCTTTAGGACAACAAATCTGCACCCCCCTGCTATGGACTATGAAGCTTTTAGTGCCTCTGTTGCCGACTGGAGGGAATCCTCTCTCTGCTGCTCAAAGGCGATTAGTGTAGTTCCCCATGTGTTCTGTACCTGCTCTGCATTTCCATAGCCAAATCTACCAGGAATCTACGGAAGAAAATCCTAACTGTAGGTCATGCCAGCAAAACCCCTAATGCCAATATAATCACGTCAGGAAATCAAAAAAATTTTAATGTTCCTCTGGCAATTTGGTTTTATCTGGGGAACTGCCTCAAGTTTTACACACTTAAAAATGCCCCAACCTCATGGCACCATCAGCTGTAGCCACACTGGGAACTTCATCAGTATAACCCACCCCAAAGTGTCCCTAGCCACTGTCCAAGGCAGCACACAGCTTTGATGTGGAGTGGGAGGCTCTCCCCTTCTCAGTGAGTTTTTCTGTTGAATGACTGGAGATGAGGGAGGTTGCTCTTGAAGGGCTTTGATCCACAACAATTGCTTTACTACTGAAAATGTACTTGTAGACCAAGCTGGTACAGCACTCTTCACTGAGGGTGTAGCACTAGGGGTAAAGCTGGGCCTGGCCCCCATATGCCAAGGCATCAAAGTGCAAAGGCCTAGAGCAGAAAAAGCAAAAATGTGCAAGGCTCTAACTCCTACACATCCTCTGCTAGGGTTCCTGCTGGTCAGAGCACAGCACTACTAACTGCGAGTACAGACCTGGCCCACAGGTAGTACCCAAAAGTAAAGGTTTTGCTTTATTCTCAGACTCCTTTGTAACTCCTGGAGGAAGAGTGAAGCCCCTCTAAATGTTTGGGAGGGAAATCAGGGAAAAAACCCAGCAAAACCCCCTACAGTGCCACGTGTTCTTAATCCCTGTTTTTTTTCTGTGCCTAGCACCACACTTTAGGGAGCAGGGCACTGAGCAGGGAGTCTCCAGAAGGCTTTGGCAGAGAGGAGGCTCCACAGCCCTTTCCTGCTGATGTCAGGGAGGCCCTGCATCTGTTGGTAAAACCAGCATGTTTCTGACATGGCAACCACATGGGTTAAATTCCAGGCATGATCCAGGCGAGTCACAGTTTTAACATGTTAACATGCTCTACCAGGGGAAAAGCTGAAGTATTTTTAGCATGGTCAGAGTGTTTGTCTCTGAACTGTTCTGGCCTTTTTTGGAATTGTTAACTCTGGTCTGGAAACAAATACAATAGCCTTTGCAATAGTGAAATACCACTTATTTTCTTTTATTGTTTGCCACAAAGAAGACTACGAGTTGTACTTCAAAGAGATGAAAAGCAGAAACATACATCAGCTACTTTCAGCACAGCTCACTGCTTTTACAATGCCAGCCAGTTCACTTGCTGCTTCCCTCTTTCTGCCCACGGCTCCCAGCCTTTCCTACTTACATGCTTAGCTCTGACAAAATCTCCGTGGAGAAAACATTTTTCTTCATGATGAAATTCCACTCCCAAGTTGTTGCTTGAAAGCATTGCCCCTTGTTCTCCTTTTTGACTGGGGTGAGTGCAGCAAGAGGAATCAACAAAATATACATTGCCCTCTCGTCCTGCCCCTCACACAGCTACTCAGACCAATCTCCAAGACGTGTCAGGGAGAAGCATCTGTTGACAGAATGTTTGGTTTTATCTCGTTAAAAACCCACCACGCTGTGCTGGGGCAGAGCCCAGCAAGTGAGTTAGGGCTAAAGGAGATGAAGTTTAAGCACAAATGTAACGACAAGAATCAACACAAGGCAAGTCTGAGGACTGAAAGGGAAATCACATGGAGTGAAGGAGGGACTCTTCCCCTCTCCTATTTTCTTATCCCATTTCAAATAATATTCCCTTCCTCCTCCCCTCTGCCTGGTGCTAGCATAAGCATGCAACAGAGCCATAAGGAGCAGCCATCTGACAGTCCCATGCTCCATGTGGCTGCCATCAGCGTGCCCAGGGACCAGCAACACCTAGGCCACACATGCAAGTTACCCAGGGAAACAAGATTCTTGGAAGAATTAATGGTGAGAGAGGCTCGTGTGGCTGCAAATAGGAGACTGTGGTTGATCATCTGCTCCCAGTTGATGGGAGAGGAGAACAAGCCTTTTATTTTGTCCCAGTTCTTCTCTTCCTCCTCTTCAGAGACTGCCATTACCAATCTGGAATTACTTCTCCAGTTACTTCTTGCTGCTTCTGGAGTGGGAGAGAAGATGGGGCAGGAGGGTTGTGCCTGGCAACTCAGACTCATCTCTCAGGCAGCAGGACGAAGAAGATGGCCTTGAGGAAGTGACCAAAACTGCAAACAGCGGCCACGAGCCAGTGGGAGCGAAGGCTGGGGTCAGTATTCACCACACATTTTGTGATGTCTGCCTAATGAGGAGGGAAGAGAGATGGTCAGAGAGAGATGCCCACATCAGCCACTCCTGCAGGCTGTCCCAGCCCCACAACCCACAGCATCGCACCACCACTGCTGCAGCACCAGATGCTGGCTCTGATGCTTCCACACACTGAAAGTTATTAAATCAGGCTCAAGAGCCCTGCAAAATACGCTTTCCTAACTCCCCAACAACGAGGCAAAGTGTCCCCCTTTTCAGCCACTCCTGGGGAAAGAAATGCTACAGGAAGATTATCCAGCACTTTCCATTTTGGATCACTAGATACAACTTTCTTTCCCTGTTCAACAGTCCTAGGAAGCCTTAGCAGTATCAGCATTCCCATCCTCTTCTGTAAAGCCAGATGCTTCCCAGAGGTTGTCCTGTTAAATATCAGCTCAAGTTGCTTGTACGTTTTCTCTTGCCTGAATGCTTTCTTTGGAAGACATTCAAGCAAGCCATCCCCCAATTTAAACCTAAAGCAATGCAAGCTTTGTAGCTTTGTTTGTGGAAATACATATGCCAGCAGAGATGCCTCCCAGACGTGTGGGCCAGATTTAAAGATGGCTTGGGCAGCCAGTTTCAAGTATTAACAAGAAGAGAAGCTGGCCTGCAATGATTAAAAAAACCCAAAAACAACAACCTCCCCCCCCGTCAAATTGACAGAGATAGGTTCTCATCTGGCATGGGAAGGAGAAAATGGACAATATCAAGAGGGTGAAGTGAACAGGACAGAGGTAGAGAGAAAAATGTATTTTCTGGTGCAGGAATCAGAATTAAAAAGCTTTGCCTGTGATATAACTGAGTTGTGGTTAAACTCCAGCCTAGCACAAGATGTGGACTGTGGTTGTGTAACGGGGGGTGCACCATTAGCACATCAACCCCACGTGGTTTTCAGAAACAGCTTTTGGGTGGCAAATGAGAACAATAATCTCACATAATCACACAAGGATGGCAAATGTTCACAGCCTCAAAAGCTTTTTCTTTATAAGCTTTGCTCAGTAGTCTTCCAAATTCGCCTTCTGACCTAAGTCTCTCATTGACCAAGCACAGACAAGGCAGACTCTCATCCCTGAGGTGTTCCTCCCCAAAGCAGGACACTAGAGACGATGAATGCTCCCATAATCTTCTCTATTCCTTCTGCCTGTGCTCACAACATGCACGAGCCTTGCCTGACCAACCTTGGTCATCACTAGAAGAAAGGAAAAGGGGGCTAAGGGACAAATCCCAGAGTCTGGCTAGTGAGTACAGCCACACTAACCACCCCCATCATCGTCTCCAGACCAAAGCTCTGCTGACAGCAGCCTCCCACACGTTCCAGCAGTTCCTTGTTCACCGTGTCTGGAGGGCTGGCACGGGGCTCCTCACCACAGCGCTGATCTCCTGGGAGCATCAGGAGAAGCTGAGCCCGTGAATAACTGACAAGCAGAGACTGCAGGAAGAAGGAACACAGGCACACAATGGTGGGAAGAAACAGGATGACAGGAGAAAGCTGAGCCAGCACCAAGGTGTGGAAATACTGCTGCCTATAGCTAAAAAACACAAGCAAACATAGCAAGCAGAGCCAAGGCAGTTACCAGGAGATGCTGCAATGTGGTACAGGTGGTTACAGGTACTTTATCTGTATTGTGGAGGAAAGCAAGGTGGGTCTCTCTGAATACTTCCAGCGATGGCTTAGCACACTCACCCTATTTGCATCTGAAAAAAGCCTGAACTGATTCAACTTGTCAAATTCTAGTGACCTGCATGGGGTCATGTTTAAAACACAGTTGTGTCCTACTGTCCCTTTAGTTTGAGAGAAGTCACGACCTGCAGGTACCTGTCTGAACACATATATTAGGGTACCTGACCCATGAGAAACATAAGCTCTAATGGGCTTTAGTGCCTCACATGAGCCAGTACAAGGCCCAAATACACACACTGGGTTGATTACAGCTGTAGAGGGTTAACTGCCAGATGAGAAAACGTGAACTCCTTAAAGCCCTGCTATGTTGTCCCAAGGCAATGACCTCACTGCTCTAACTGAGAGGAGCTGCACTCAGAAGCATTTACAAATTTGTATGGGGCTTGCTTAGATAAGCAAAATTGCTCAGCTGTTTAACAATTGCCTGTTGTTATCCAAATCAAGCCTACCTGATAAGGCAGTGGAATTGAAAACTTCAAAGCTACTTACGTCTTTTTGCCTTATCAGGCACTGATAAACTGTTGCAATGGCAGTTTGATGTTCTATGTTAATTTTTCAAACAAATTCAAGTCACATGCACTGCTTTGTAGCAAATGCTGCTAAAAAAGTTTAAATCTTTCTGTTCTACTGTAAAGCCACTAGTGAGGCTGCAAACTCTTCCCAGGAAGAAATGATGTCTCAAGGGTTCTTTCTTGTTCCTTCTGTGAGGTTTGGGTTGGGTTTTGTGGTCTTCTCCACCCTGTGGAAGCAGCATGGGAACCTGCTGCTGAATGGAGAATTTCAAAGGTCTTTCCAAAGTCTCCATGGTGCCTTTTCTGTACCAGCTCAGGGCATGGGGGTTACTCTTGGCAGTCTCAGCCTAAGGTGATGCATAAGAGATGGGGGCCATGTGAACAAGGATGGCATGCCAGGACAAACCAACACAAGCCAGGCCAGGCAGTGGGTGAGAGGGTTCCAGCAAAAAGCTGTTCAGTCTGGCCCGTGAGTGAACAACGCTGGGAAATTCCTTGCTGCAGTGCCTGGATCAAGAGGAAGAACATTTGGGGAAGCACAGCACAAGATGGCAGGAGGATTAGCAGCCTTTCCCCAGACTGAAGGATCCCCTCGTTTCTAGAGGGAAAGTATTTCCTTTTCACAGCCCAGAATTGCTGATAAGGGGGTTGGAAATGGGCTGTATCAGAACAACCCAGCAGCCTTCACAGTCTTGTGCTTGATGGGGGGCAGTGAAGTTGGCTTCCCTTCCTTAGGGCCAGATCCCAAGAGCAATCAGCATAAATTCAGCAACCCAATAGGAACATGCTGCCCATCTAAAGAGGGATGGCTGGCAGAAGGAGCCAGTGGTGGACTTTCCTCCTCAGCTGCACAGAACCACAGCTGGTCTGGGGATGGGTTTTGCAGCTTGTTTGCTATGCAACAAATTTTACAAAAGTATCCTTTTGGAACTATCCAAACATTGTTTTGAACACTAATGAAGCAATATAAAAATTAAAATAAGATGTTCACTTATCAGAGCACACAAGTTTTACCAAAAATAAGAAAAAAGTACTTGGAAACCAGAAGGGGGATGTGTTCCTATGCAACATTCCTGTTTTAATGAAACTAGATCTTAAAAAAAACCAAAACAACAATGTTTCAGAGAATACATTTCAAGCACCTCTACAGGTATGCAGTTAAAGTAAGCCTCAAATGATACTGAGGCAGGGATTGGCATTCACAGGCAGGAACAGTGTTACTTAATCCCAGGATATCCTCTTCACCTGCCTCGGCACAATTAATTTTTAGAATACAAAATGAAACAGATCAGGGCATTCAAATCAATGGTTACTTTTAGCCCAACCAAACAGTTCCCTGAGCCAGCTGGCCTCGAGGTGACACAGTTTTAGAGAGGACAGGGATGATTTAAGGTAGGATTGGTACTTAATAAGTGCAAGGGATCCAAAATCAGAACAATGATACTTTCCCAGTTGCTCTTTGCCAAAAAAGGTGTCTTCACTCCTGAAGAAATCAGGTGCCTGAACCAGCTACTGACACAGTTGGGAAGTCTCAGCACAAAGGAGCAATGCTTAGTTTGGAAAAAGACATCCCCCTCTCTCCAGATCTGTGTGGGTGAGGAGCCTGACCATTTCCTGACGGCTCAGGAATAAATTTCACCTCTTGGAAAAGAGGGAATTTGCTTCTGTGGCTCAGTCTGGAAAGAGTGCATGCCTTGGGAACAAGATGTCCCATGAATTCAGTGGTGTCACAGGGCAATATTTTTCCCCAAGAAGAATCTGCCCAGCAGCACACTAGAGGATCCAAGGACTGTCTGTGCCCCTGCCAGACAGGCACATGGAACCTGGTACATACAGATATCACCCAGCTGCCAGCCACTAACACAGCCAGCCAGTTCTTCCAGTCTGCTGGGGAGGTCACTGGAAAGGTATCTAGCTATGCCACAGCACCAAAATAAAGTTCTTACTATGAACGATCCTCCACAGGAACCAATGCTCACACTGGGTACAGAGAGACCAAAGAAATCTGATGCACAGAGGTGAGATGAGAATTAAGCTGGCAGGCCTCATTTTTTGCCAGTTTCTAGAAAACAGCCAGCCAAGAGTATCACAGAATCTCAAAGAATGGTTTGGGTTGGAAGAGACCTTAAAGATCATCCAGTCCCATCCCCTGCCACGGGCAGGGACACCTTCCCTAAAAACAGCCTGCTCCAAACCCCATCCAACTTGGCCTGGAACACTTGCAGGGATGGGGCAACCACAGTTTCTCTGGGGAACCTGTGCCAGTGCCTCACAGGAATTACCCCTGCAGTGTCCCACTATGACTGGCTGTTAGCTCTGAAGAAGATCAGGAACACAACAGGTGCTGGTGGGTCAGGATTGAATTATTATGGCACAGCTATGCAGGAAGTTGAGGACAAGAATAACTGATGTTTTTGAGGATGGGACCACAAGGCAGTAACAGAGTTATCTAAGTCTAGCACAGGTGTAAGTAGGACAGAGGTGGCCACAGCACAGTGGAAGAGACTCTCACACAGCCTCTTTCTGCATAAAGCTTCAGGGAGTGCACTCTCACTTGCATTAACTGGGATATTTTCTGGTCTGGACATGCAGAAACAAGTCTGATGAGACAGCATTTCTTACCCAGCCTCCTCTCCTTTTCAGCCATGTCACCAAGGTCTTGCGGACAAACTCTCCCAGGCAGTCAACGATGGTGTGAACCATGGCTGGCTGCGCGTGCCGCACGCAGTCCACCGCCAGCCCAGCTGCCACGGCATAGAGAGACACCACCTTGCCCCACGTTATGCCTGTGAAAAGAATAAAGGTCATTCATATTTACACACACACTCAGTTCAGTCTTGAATAATCAAAGGAAATGACTCTGCTTCATTACATGTGCCCGTGCTGCCCGCCTACAGCCACAGTTCTGTGTGCTCTCCACACGGGGGAAAAGAATACTAGAGGAGCAGAACTGGGGAAGACTTTCCACATAGAGAAGTGGAATGAAATAATCTGACCTTAGTATGGTTTAATTGCCTCTCAGCACTGGCTGCACAGCTTTGGAGAAAGCAGCCCAAAGGCACCATCGGGATTGGGAAGATGTGCACCACCATGTTTTGTATTGCCATTGGCTCTCAGCCATGCACATGCTGCCCAAGAGGTGATAAAATTCAAATAGTTTGAACAACCTGGGGTTTTTTGTCTTCAACAGAAAACTTAAACACCCTTAGACAAAGCACTCCTGGTTTTTTCTAATCACTGTTCCAATGTGACACTCAAAGCATACAAGATAAGCATCTTCAGTTCTATCATGGCACAAAAGAAACAAAGGGAGGCAAAGCTACAGGCCCAAGAGGGTTTATAGAATCATAGCTGGAATAGAGGAGTCATAGAATCCTGAGCTGGATGGATCCACAAGGATCATTGAGACCAGCTCCTGGCCCTGCACAGACACCCCAACAATCCCACCCTGCGCCTGAGAGCGTTGTCCAAAGGCTCCTGGAGCTCTGGCAGGCCTGGGGCCATGACATTCCCTAGGGAGCCTGTTCAGTGCCCAACCACTGTCTGGGGAAGAATCTTTTCCTAATACCTGATCTAACCCCCATGACACAGCTCCCTGCCATTCCCTTGGGTCCTGTCGCTGCTCACCAGAATGCCAAGTGCCAACCCATCCACTTGCATTCACGAGGGCAGGTGTCCTCTTCAATGTAAGGACTAGGCCTTAATCTCCACCCAACAAACAGGTAGCTTCAAGGATTTGGCCTCTCTGTCTACTTAACATTGCCTATGCTAGCCCACTGAAGACAGTGCAGGGGTGGAGTCAGTCAGTTACCTAATCTCCCAGAAGACAGCCTTCCTGCCAGGCTGACCTGCCTGCAGCAAGAGCTCCATGGAAGTTGTCCCAGCAGTAGTCATCTTCCTGTAAGCGTTAGCGAGAAGCGCGGGAGCTCAGCTCTAGGTACCAGCCAACCTCCAAGGGGTTCCCCAGAGCCTTACCAACACCACTGGGCATAAATCCTTCATGCTCAAACATTGCAGTCAGCTGCCCCTCATCAGGCTTTTATCAGGACCAGTGACCTGGAAACACAACCCTTTCGCTCCCATGCAGAACTACGGCTGCACAACGGCACATCCCCCCTGTACTTTATTACCTGCAATAGCCATATTTATCAAGCACACTGCCAAGTGTTTTACAGTGTTAGGTCTCTATGGAATCTGTCCAAAGTCTCTCCCAAACAGAGCCAGAAGCCTGGTGAAGTTCTAATATTTAAAAACCACACTAAACTGTTCTTGCAGGGTTGCAGCAAGAAAGAAAACAGGTGAGAGGATGAAAAGATCTGTGCAATGACTTGATCTATGGATCATGAGGGGTTAAACACACCATTAGAAAACTGGATGTGCTCAGCAAGCAAAAATACGATTTATATGGCATAAAGAGTCTCCCTCTTTTCTTCGTTGCACTCTCAGATCCCCAGGTAGCCTGAACCAACTCTGGGATGGAGCTCCAGCCTCCTCACAGCTCTTCTCACTGCAGCAGAATGAGAACAGTGAGAATATTTCTTTGGAAAACATGCAGATTTCAGAGCATTTCCACAATTCTTACACTTGGTGCTTCAAAAGAGACACTCACACTAACACTTTTAGGAATTGCTTGCTTTTCTTTTCCTTAAATAAAAAAACCCCCTAAACTTTAGAGGAACTCTTCAAATGTCAGCCACAGGAATACCTTTTTAGACTGAAGAAAATCCATTCAGTGTTACAAAAAAAGCCCCATTTTTCATGACTAATGTAAGATCAAAATCTACAGATGAACCCTTTGTGAGGCTCTGCAGCAACAGTAACAGCATTAGCTCAAATCCTCTGTGATCCTCTGTCCTTCTGCAGAACCAATCCCGAGATCAGAGGAAGTTATTAATGCAGCTGAAGTGACTGTTCTTCTGGTTTTATTTGCTGAGCAGACCCTGCAGTGTCCCCGACACCAGCGCTGTCACTCAGGAAGTTCACTGCCTGTTTGGCATTCACACTATTTATCTGCCTTTCTCACATTGTGTGTCACCATGACAGCCAGCAGAACGAGCCAGGAAGAGTCTATGAAACCACAGAGGACTAGACAGAGGGGTTCTCCCTGCAAGAAAGAGGCTGTCCGAGTGCAGGTCAATACAGTTCTACCTAATGAAAGAGGCTTTACAGGGTTACACTCCTTGCTGATGGTATCTATCTCCAGGACTAGAGCCTCAGCTGGCTTATATTCAGCTTTGGTATAAGTCAGTTTTACAGTTCTCCATCCCTGCAGAAATATGGTTCCTTGCATCTTGAGTTACATAACAAAAGTTACCCAAAATTCCAGGGAAGAGTTCACTGGCTTATTCCCAAGCTTTTACTGACAGCACTCTTTAAATATCTGAAGCAAGTCCATTAGCTCTGAGATATTTACATGGCAGTAACAAACACTGACATGACTGAAGTCACTCTGGTACAGAAAGACAGCTCCAGTCTTGGTTAACTTTGTTTTGAACCCGAGTTTCTCTTTCCAACAGAAGAAAAGTGTATTCTACAACCTGTGAAAAATAAAGGCTCAAGAGACCCATGACTTCCCCAGCACACAGGAAAGCAGTTTGCTCCATGGCACATCAGTCCAGAGAGGATGGAGAGGAAGCCCTTCAGCTCCAGCTTCCCTGCCAAGATTGTTCCATAGTGGTACCTGCTGCAGGATTTGCATGAGGTGAGTGCTTCCCTGGCACAGGGAGAGAACCCCTCTCCCTTTCACTGGACAGCAGAAAGAGAACGAGCTCTTTGTTAATGCTTATAATGGTGATGGATATGGAGGGCTTAGGGGTCACATCCTCTTTCCAGAGCATGCCCATAAGGGTCAAACCAATCCTTCAGTCTGCCTTTCCTGTTACTAGCAGAGCCGGTCCATGGGGGCAGGACAGGAGGAAATCCCTTCCTGATTTCCATTTGTCTGAAGTCCTCTTGCCACTGCTGGAGGCAGAAGATGGAGACAGCAGGCTGGGCTTCTCACTCACGACAGCAGGGCACAGCTTATGCTCTTGTTCTCATTAGACATTGCAGGAAGCAAGGGAAGAAACAGGCATCTCCAACACCTGGGCTGTGCTTGTGGCTGGGCCCCCCTGCCCAGGAGGGCTTCAGCAACCATTCAGCCCCAAGCAGGAGAGGGCAGGGGAACATGCCCCAGCAGCCCTCCTCTGCACTTTCCCAGGACCAGCTCCATTAATTTTTCTCTCAAGTACTCCCTTGGCAGGGGCAGAGGAGCACATTCTACTGAGAGGACAGTGCCTCTGTCCCCCATGCTGTCCAGGCCGGGTTCAAAGCGACACTAGTGTGATGCATCTCTCAGCATAAGCTGGAATCGTGTCTGGCCAGTGCACATAAGAAGCAAAACCACATCTTGCTCCAAATTCCTCAAAAGGCCTGGCTGTCATCCACACCGGGTGAAATGGGCACTCATCACCAAGCAAGACAATCCATTCACAGCTTCCCACTGCGTGGATTAACATGCACAGGAGCTAACAACAACAACAGGGAAGGGAAAGCTGGTCTAAAAAGGAATGGTCAAAAGAGAGAAAGCTCTGCTCACAGACATGGAACAGAAGGATATGGAAAAAGTTAAGGGAAAAACAAGGGCTGCTTAGAAGGCATTATAAAAAATAAGAAATACAAGTTGCATTCTCTAGGCCAGCCATGGAGCTGAAGGTATGTAAACATTGCTGAGCCCAGGGTAAAATGAATTAGCAGGAGAGGAATGCTCTTGAAAGTGTTCCTGCTCATATGAGCTTTTCTGCCCCAGGGGAGAGATGAAGAAGCCATGAGACACGGCTGTGCAGTCTCAGGGCACCACACCACCCGAGGTTATTCAAATAAACTTCCCTCTGCTCCACTCAGCATCAAAGTCTCGCTCACAAATCAGACCTTAAAGAAACACGATCCACTGCTACACTTCCACAGCTGGGAGAATATAGCCAGACACAATATACTCTGGTGGAGAGAAAAGCTGAGGGGGTGTGCACAAGGCAGGAAGCTCAAGTCATAAGGCCTAAGCGATGAGGGAGCAGCAGGATACTTTTCCAACAGCATTTCAGAGAAACCCAGAATGGTCTGGGTTGGGAGGGAACTCAGAGCACATCTCATTCCAATCCCCTGTCATGGGCAGTGTTACACCTCAGTCACTTAATTCCAGGTTTTGCTCTGGGTAGATGCAAAGGAGAAAATCCCAACCAGACATTCTCAAGAGGTAAAAAACACACAAAAGTTGACGGGCAAACTATAGGAAATTAAGGAACATTGGCAAAAGAGTAAATGCAACATAACATCACTTACCATTGCATAGACTTAGCCCACTGAACATAGAAAACCTTTAAACCCATTCAATATCATATTCCGTGAGAAAAGAGAAGAAGAAAGGGAGAAAAACAGAAAGACAGGAAAGATATAGGAAAACAGACAACTCCTGGGCTCCAGTGATGTAAAACTCCAAGATGAAGGTAGGGTTAAAGGACAACGTGCTTGCCTTGTGGTCAGGCTTCTTAAAACTTTGGCCCATCCTGGGCCTTCCTCCCAAGTGGGACTTGGGGTCTCTCGGCCACTCAGGGACTGGGGAAGGCAACACTGGGGGGCTGCCTTCAGTGTGCCATGGCTGACAGACACTGCAGGGTTGGGGGGCACAGGGGGCAGGGCACTACCTCACTAGAGCAAGGCCTGACCCACCCCCTCCCATGCATTACAAGCATCCTAAGGTGTCTCAAAACAGATTACTTTTTCCAGTCTCTGACAGGCAGGGACACCTTCCACTATCCCAGGTTGCTCCAAGCCCCATCCAACCTGAGCTTGGACACCTCCAGGGAGGAGGCAACCACAGTTTCTCTGAGCAACTTCTGCCAGGGTCTCACCCTCCTAGGGAAGACTTTCTTCCTAATATCTAATCTAAACCTACTACCTGTTAGTATGAAGCCATTCCCCCTTGTCCTGTCTCTCCAGTCCCTTGTAAATAGTCTCTCTCCAGCTTCCTTGTTGGCTCCTTCAGGGACTTGAAAGCCACAGTTAGGTCACCTGGAGCTTCTCTTCTCCAGGCTGAACAACCCCAGCTTCCAGCCTTTCCTCTCAGCAAAGCTGCTCCATCCCTCCTCTGATCGTCCTGGTGCCTCCTCTGGACTCGCTCCAGCACCTCCATGTCCTTCCTGCACTGGTACCCTCAGGCTGGAGGCAGCTCTAAGTGGGGCAGAATCTCCCCCTCCCCTGCTGCCCATACTGGGGGATCAGCCCAGGACATGGGTGGTTTCTGGGTCCCAGTACACAGGGCTGGGACATGTCCAGCTCTCATCCACCAGCACCCCCGAGTCCTTCTCCCAGGGTTGTTCTTGACCTGTTCATCCCCAGCCTGGATAGATCCCAGTGGTTGCCCTGACCAAGATGCAGCATTAGCACCTGGTCTTGTTTAACCTCATGAGATTCCCATAGGTCACTTCTCAAGCTTGTCCAGGTCCCTCTGGATGTCATCCCATCCTTCAGGTGTGTCAACAGCACCAGTTAGCTTGGTGTCACCTACATCCATTTGCTCCCGCAGGGAAAGTGCTTTCTCCTCAGAAAGCATTAACCCTACATTCCTGTTACACAGGGTTCACTGCAGCCCACACAGTCTTGATTAAAAACCAAACCCAGTAAAAAACAGGCTGAAAGGTTTCAAAAATCCCTCATGCCTAGCAGCTCTTACCAACAGGACAGAACTGCTTCCTTTAAGGAAGGAAAACACCTCTCCCTTTTCCACTTCTGTTTCTCCACCAAGTGACCTCTTCCTTCTGGCATTTGTTTAAACACCTGAGGTAAATGTCAGCTCAGCCAGGCCCCAAATCAAAGCCTGTTCAAGTCAGGGGAAAGTCTCTTGCTACCTGCAGAGGCAGCTTTGGACCACACACGAGAACCAGTGGTAACATCACAGAGATGATGCTGTTGCAGATCCTTTACCATCAAAAGCAGATCAGGGCTCTGCAGTGCTCATCTCCACACAGATGGGCTCTCCTCACTCCAAATAACTAATGAGTCATTTGGAAACAGGGGAACAAAATACACCTTGAGCCTTAGCATAGTCTCTTCTCCCAGCCATGGGACAAAAGGAAATGGCCCCAAATCGCACCAGGTGGTGTTTAGATTGGGTATTAGTAAAAATTTCTTCACTGAAAGAAGAAGCATTGAAACAGGATGCTCAGGGCAGTTTTGGGCTTAGTCAAAACCTGTAGACAGTGTGGACAGGAAGTGAGCATAGACAGAGGTACAGTGTGAAGCCTCAAAACCAGACCAGAATGTGGAAGACAGACATGTAAAAGATTAAGGAGAAAACCTGTCCAGCAAAAAAGGGTCAAAATCCCTTGCTTCCTTGCTGGAAAGGCATTGTAAGTGACTGGCGGGGCTCCCCAAGCTGTCTAAACACTGTAGTGCCAGATTGTAGCTGTTTTCTTAACAAACTTGGTAATTGGCATGAAAACTCAGAGTGAACTTGAGTATCTGGTTTCCTTTGCTCAATAAGAGCCTCTTTCCTCTGAACTATGATTCTGGCTCCCAGCATCAGCAGCACCCTGAGCTATGATTCTGGCTCCCAGCATCAGCAGCAAGAGCTGGAATAAGGGAGACTCCCATGCAATGAATCTTCTGCAGTTGCCAATGGTGAGCAAAGAAGCTTGGAATGAATGACCTCCCCATGCAATGAGGCAACAATCACCTCCTAACGAGGAAGGGCAGGAGGTGCCTTCTAGAACAAGACAGAACCTACACGAGGATATTACAACCCAGGACATCTCCCAGCCAGAAGACAGCAGAGAGGAGCTCTCATTAAATCATTAAAGGAGGGCACACTGCCAAACTGCCCACAGCCCTTTGAGAAACCAGGCCCCACCCTCCAGGCTATCCCAGAAACACGCCTTCTCCGAGAGAGGCCCTCCATCCCGTTCCTCCCACCCAGCCCTGTTTGTGGATCTGTCTGGGCACTGTACCTGCAGTGAAAATCTGTGCAGCCACTGCCAGGAAAGCATCCGACACCACCGTCTCCGAGTGCAGCGAGATGTTCAGCTGGCGGGCGATATTCCGGTAGACATTGGGCCGAATGTACTCCAGCTCATCCCCTGGAAACAAACAGCCAGGAGTCAGCACACAGCACCAAGTCCTGCTCTCACCATGGAGGAGTTATATGGTTGGGTCACTCGAGGGATGCCTTCAGCCAAAGAGGCTGAACCCCAGCTCCACCTGAGTTTAAGCAGGCAGCAGGTGCTTAGGGTGGTTTAGATGCAATTCCCTATCACCTGCACCCTCTTTCCCAATATGCCCTTTGCCTGGGACTCCTAAAGGGAGCAGAGGCAGGCAGTTGCCCTGTACCCCTGGTGTGGCTGCAGTAATCCCTGATATAAATGCTGTTCCCAGGCTGGCTGCCTGCCTTTCCTCCAACACAGGAGACAGGCCTCAGATAAGCAAAGCCATGTCACTTTATTTCAGAAGTGAGAAGGAGGCATGTACATCCATGTGAGCTTTTGAGAAATACGCCCTTCCTCAGCCCCTCATCGGGCTTGTACAAAAATGCCTGAAGTGCATGAGAGTGACTCAAGAATGCTGAAGGCTGATGAAAGCCAAGGATCCACCCAGAGCTGCACAACATTAATTAAACAAAGAGACTTTCAGCTATTTTATGCTCACACAGGCACTTGAGAGTCAATCTAAAGTTCTTTCTCTCCTCCAAATGGTTAAAGAGATGCTCATTTGCATGGCTGACTGCTCAGCAGTAAGATACCTGAGACACAGACATGTGCTTTCACCTCCAGAGTGCTTTCTGCCCAGCTGGGAAATGGCTGGAGGTGTTAGGCCAGCTTGAAGACCAAGACAAAAACACCAAGGACAAGCAGAGAACCTCCTCCTAAAGCACTGAGCTATGAAGCTTGGGAAACAACAGTAAAGCCTTTCCTTTGTAGCAAAATAAAACCGTTTTTGAGTAGTAGAATTAATAAAGCCTGGTTTCCAAGGGATTTCTCTCTCTGTAGAGGTTCATGGATATTTAATGATGGTTGCACAGCTGCTGTAGGAGCATGAAACAATGCAAACACCACATGGCACCAAGGCCCTTTGTGCATGGAGAGCCCTTTTTGGCTTAGCTTTAGGACACGCTGTGCTCTTCTCCCACACAAGGGTGCTCCAGGAAGAGGAAGAGCTATCCCAACAGCTTTATATCCCCTTTATATCCCACTGCAAGACCCAGGTGACTTGGCCCAGCCAGAGGGCAACTGATGATCCTCGAAATTTCATTTATATGAGAGGTAAAAAGGAAGATGCCACTGCAATCAGGAGATTGTTATAGAGTCATTAGCTACTGATCCTTAATTCATTTATCTGGCACTCAGCACAGGCAAAACCCAGCTCTACAGAATTCCACAGCTGAGCTCTCCCAGCCCTTTCTGAGCGTGGGATTGTCCCTCTTTGATGGCAAGAGGAAACCTGCCAACACATGGTCAGCCCTGATAAGAGGAAACCTTACTTGGACTGTTCAACAGCTGTTTTCTCCTCACAGGCAGCACACAGGCTTCCAGCTAAATGTAAGGAAATGGGGATAGCCCTGGTTAGCTGAGAGGGAGGCACAGGAGGCTGGGATCAGCACTTGGTAGCCTGCCACTGCTACAGCTTCTAACAAGCAGTGCCTGGAGGCCCCAGATGAGATCAGGGTTTGGTTGGAGGCACATATGCCCTGTTTTGCAGGAAGGCACAGGGCATCCGGGGAAGGAAAGCACAGGAAAGCATTCCCATGCTCAGAGAGCCTCCCTGCCCCAGCAACCCCAGGACATGATACACTGGTGCTGGGCTCCAGTGCCCTTGTTCTGACACCCAACTTTGCAACACTTAGAGCAATTTGGGGGCTTCTCCTCCTTCCTCCAGTGATTATGGAGGAATTAGCAGGGCAGCAGTGAGAATTCCCATGTGGAGAAGATCAGTGCAGTGGTCAAAGGGCACCTCCCTGGGCCTTGGCCAGAAGAAATACAAGTTCAGATAAACCAGGCCTCTGACACACGAAGCAGGTTGGCCTGGGGTGCCTCATTTGGCTATACCATTAGGTTTTACCATGTCTGACTCATTAATTGCCCTAATTAGCTGCTAAGCCTCACTGAGTTGATGGGGTCTCCCTCCCTATGACCTCCAACTGCATCGCCTGTGCCCAGGACCTCTGCTGGCCCACCAGGCAGTTCTCTGTGTGCAAGTGGGCTAGGAAATACTCCAACTTCCCATCTCCACAGGCTTCTCAGCACTATCATGAAGGAAAAAACTCGTCTGGCTTGTTGCATGGCTCAGGAAGTGGCCAAGGATTACCATTCCTGGCAGGTGGCTGGATAGCAGCTGGCCTTGTGCTGGTTAGAGCATCAAAGGGGAAAATAAAGGGATGGACCATGTGGCAAGTGGAAAAAAGAAACAGGACAGCAACTACTCTTCATCTTAATCAGGAGGACTGCTCACCTTTCTGGTTGCATGGGTACCACATGGTGCTCTCCAAACAGATTTGCTCAGAGAAGGCACCAAGTTCCTGGGACTATCAGCCAAATCTTTCCATCTGCACATGGATAAGTAACAGGAGAGTCATCCAGGAGACGCCTTCAGATCCAGTGCGCCACCTGCTTGCCCTTTAACATGTTCCTGGCCGCCCACAGAAGCTTGAGTTGAAAGCAAATAAATCTCAACCCCCAATCCAGGTGGAGAAGAAAGGGAATACAAATAGACAGTGAGATTGACAGAAGAACAAAAAAATTCCCCCAAAGACCAAACAACCACTGGAAACAAAAACAGAAGTTAAGTCAGCATAGAAGAGAAAAAGTGAAAAGAATGAATTAAAAAAAAAAAAAAGTCAGTTAAAAGAAACACAGCTATGCCTTAAGAAGAAACTTGGGATAATATCAAACAGGTAGAAAGGGGAGAAAGTAGGGACACCAGCCCTGGTCCTGACTTTGTTAGGCCCAGCTAATGATTACTTCACCAGACCTGTTTGAACTCTGATGTAATTAAATCAGATGCAAATGCTGGTGGTAGTTTCCAAGCCAGATGTGAACTAATACACCAGCCTGAAGGTGAAGAGGGATGTTGGAAACAACTTCCAAGAACAAGGATGTAGTGTTCCCAAAAGACAAACAGCTAGACTTGAGCACACAGGATGCTACACAACCCGAAACAAAAGGCCAGGCAACTGTCAACATTTAGAGGGTGCTCCTGGTACAAGCTCTAGAGCATGTCTTCATGTCACAGCCTCCAGGTATGACCTTCAAATTGCTCTCCCTGAAGCCCCCAGAGCTGCTGTGCTGTGAGAGTGGCACTGAATGGCAGTGTGTGCCAAGCAACATCAACCAACTCCTTCCTGCTCCAGCAAAAAGCAAGAAAACTTCGGTCTTGCTGAATGACTAAGGTAGACCGTTAAAGGACAATTAAACACACTGTCATTTAAAAGCAGCTTTTATAAAATCTCCAACAACACATTTTCTAAGCAACTACCCCCAAATTAAAACTGGGTGAGCTACTGCTGAAGCCCAAGTCCAGCGGCAGCAGTGCCCTTAAAGATGCCAGATGCATTGTGGCAATCAAGTCACATCTGGAGAAAACACTGCAAGACTGGTTAAAATGCCCAGCTGAGAAAAACTGCTCTAAGTACCATGAGAATTGTTACACAGGTGGAGACCTGTGCACACAGAATCAGTTTGCTGCTTTCTTGGACTGCATTGTGATTTTGAGCTGTTGCAAGTCCTCAGAGGAAGGGCAGCTTTGCAGAAACCCTGTGCTGAGCTCAAAGAGACTGAGGAAACTCAAGCAAAGGAACTGTTTAAGCAAGATCACCTAAACCAAAACTAAATGCCAAAAGCAGAGAAGAAGAATCTCTGTATCATCACATGAAAAGCCTCTTCCAGAAACCTTAGTCTGGTCCGAATTGCTCCATACAATCAGAGGTCTCCCATCCCAGCAGGACTCACCTAGTCGTAGCAGTATGGTGGACACCTCAGCCAGCTTACCCCCAGGCACTGGGGTGTTGTACTCAGGTTTGCTCCAGCTGACACCTGCTTGAATCAGCCTTGAGTTTATGTAGTCTCTGCAGAGAGCCTTGGCTTGGGACACAAGCTCTTTGTCAGTGGGAGACCTGTCAAAAACCTCCATCACCTCTGCAGCAAAGACTGAGGAACGACGTAGCACTTCCATCTTCAGCTGCTGAACCCACACCTCTGCATGCACTGACTGGAAGGCTGAGCCAATGCCTTCGATGAGAATCTGCAGGAGTTGTCTAGTAATCCTCTGTCCTCAAGGTCTGTCAGAACTCCCAGCAGCTCTTCTCCACAGGCCAGTTTTTCATTTTAGCTGGTAAAAAAAAGCATCTCTAAGTCCTCTAGCATCACAAAGATGTAAATCAGAAGCTCAAAAATACAGTTATGCTAAAGTCAGTAATATCAGATTTGCAAAACATTTGTCTCGGTCTGTCTTACAGACAAGGGGCAAAGTCTTGAGTCTTTCAGCCACTGACTATCCCTGGCAGCATGGTCCACAGAAGGGCTGCAGTTTTGAACTCTCAAGGTGTTTCCTCTTTTCCCATTCAGATCTGGCAGTTTTAGAATTACCCCTCAGAGAGACTAGACAGTCAGAGCATGGAAACACTTCACAGAATGTGCAGACAATCTCAGCTTGTTTCAATTAAACTGGAAAAAAAAAAAAAACCCAAATACCAGTTACAGTAACCTCAACCAGATGTCAACAGACATTCCAGCTCAGTAGGTTATGGATCTTTCTGAAGAAATGGCACTGTTGCAAGAACAGGGATATGGGAGCATTTGAAATGTCTTGATGGAGACACTAAACCATACTCTCAGTTTAGGTTTTGGTTGTGCCACGCTTTTTCCCAAAGCAATGAGCATACTACTTCTTGAAAACATCTAGCAATAGCAGAGAGAGCAAAACAGAAAAGTAGATTTTTAAAAAGCTTTATGCTGTGAATGCCTAAAGAGAAACACCAAAATGCCTTCAGAGGCACCTGAATTCATCTGCTGATCTGAGTTTTTAACCCAGTGCTGCTTTTGAAGTCAGACCAGTCTTTATTCAGATGTTAATAAATGTATTTTTTCAGTCTGCAGTTTCTGACATCTACTTACAATGACGATTTTCAAACAAAATACAGCCAGTTATTTCAGTTTGTCCCAAGGAAAAATATATTTACCTCTCATGTTGCACTTTTTCCCCCTCAGTGATTTCTTTTTGGGTTTGGTTTCATGTTTCTTTAGAAGATCTGCATCACTGGACACCTGGTTTAGGATTCATAGGTTACTGTCACACCTCTCTGGAGAGCACCAGCCTCCTCTGCTGTGCTTTCCACAGGGCTCATGCCAGTGCCTCCTTCCCCATCTCTGTCAGCCCCGCACGCCGGCTGCACTCCACCGGGATCCTTGGGGTTTGCTCTCCTGCTTTTAAGGGACCCAGGCGCAGAGGACAGCTTCTGGCTTTAGCCTTGTAAGGAAGATGAAATAACCGGGAGGTGGGGTTGCTATACCCAGAGAGAGACGCTTTCTCCTCCCCTTTCCTCTCTCTTAAGGAGGCTCTCTGTTGTTCTTCACTGGGCTTCGTTCAAGGACTCGACTTCAGGGTGAGGGTGGGAGCATCATTTCTGGACCAGGTTACCCCAGACAGCAATGAATGCACTGCTGAACCAGGAGTAATTCCTGCTGGATTCCCAGAGCAGGTTTTGCAGAGTTGATGTTGGCCAGTCTTTTTCATATGGTAGCCAGGTGGGGGAATTACACACTGTCCTATTCAGCTGTGGGTTAGTTCTCCCATTTCAATCATCTCCATCATTTTGGACTACGTCCCTGCCCATGGTAGGGGGTTGGAAAGAGATGATTGTTAAGGTCCCTTACAAGACAAACCATTCTGTAATTCTGTGATGATTTTGTGATTAACATAGAGAGCCACAGCTCAGGGCTAAGGCAAGCAGTGCTTGCAGCTCCCCCAGAACTACGAGTAGTCTGGTTAAAAAAATGAAGTGGGTTTGTTGATAGGAAATAGTTTATCCAGAATGAAGTGTATTGCAGGAACTTGCCCACTTAATCTCAAAGTGTTATGAAAAACATTTCCATGAGTTCCAATATATTTATAAATTAATTTCAACATCAACTTCTTGTTGCAACATTATCATATTGATGCCACAATGCTCAGCTTTCTTCCATGTGCATGTGTTATACCATTTCATCTCAATAAACCACATACAAATGTTGGCTTTCCGTGTTGTGATTTGAAACAAAAGAAGTTTTAATAATAGAATTTTCCTGCGGCCAAGAAATTCTACCAGACCAAACACAAATTCTCCCCAACAAATAACAGTTTGTGTAGCAGCAACTGGGCACTTGGCATGTTCGAAACACACTCTTTCTGGAAGGAGGTCAGAAGTGAGATGAAACTGCTGACATCTTGTTGCCTTCAAGAAAAGACAGAGGCAGGTACACCTCTGCAAGGTGTTGATCACATAAATCCCTCCAGTACAACCTGCACCAGTGCTGGTCTCCAAACTGAGGGATAAAAAGGAACAAATGAATTGCATGAGAAAATCTTATTATGTGACGTATTGAACATTCTGGCCAGCATCCAACACACAACTCAAGCACAGATTAACACAAAGCATGTTGGCTGCTGTTAACTGGATTGCTGGAGCCTGCTTTGCTGTCTTGGAAAAGGGGTGAGGTACCTCATACCCTTCAGCAACAGATCTTCTTTCTGAGCTGGCTTTTTCAGGGAAAGGAGCAGGGTTAAGGAGAGGTACACGCATGCAGTGATGCCAGCTGAGACCCCAGCTCAGCTCAGTGTGATCATAGTAAGGTGGCAGTGGTGACTGTGCATCTACAGCACCAGATGTGTTTGCTCCAAGGTTCTCTCAGAAATTTGTTTGTATCCACTAGCCTTATTCAAATTTAAATACAGACAGAGGCTTGTCCCACAGAAGCTGATAGCAAGGCTCCAGAGATTCTGTGCTACTGCCCACCCCTAACCCACCTATTCCCTGCAGAGTGGGCCTGACAGTGTCTTGGAAAATTGTATTTTTGCCTTTGCCATCTTGATGGCTGAAAAATCATTAAAATTATGCCTTAGCTTCCTGCAGCAGCTGACAGCTTGACACATGGGCCCTATCTAAACTGTCCCTATTCAGTAGGGCTATGAAATGAAGAGGAATGCTTAAATATCAGTATTGCTTAACTAACGCTAATTTTCCCCAGAAATCTGGCAAATATGCCAGTGCCACAGTGCTTCCCAGCTCCCCGTGAGTGCCAATCTCATCCCACATGTGTTCCCTGCCCAACTGTCACAGCATGCAGCACCCCCTCAGCTTCCACCCTGCAGCAAAGACACAAAAACTAGAAGCATGAGGGTTGTGTATAAAAAGCTAAACTTTGTATCACAAAGCCCCCACCCAATAGTGCATGGCATTCTACCCGTATTATTTACACATTAAAAATACAGTTTCACACTGAATGATGCCTCTGTAAGTGAAAACAGATGAAACCACAGCATACAGTGCTCAGCTGACCACAAAAGAAAAGGGCATTACAATCCCAGGTGCTGTGGGTGTAATCAGAGCCCCTTTTTCCATAGAATGTTTATGCTTAGGGACTTGATCTATGATGGGGAAAACCCCTGTGGCAAAGGAATGAGAGGAAACAGTGCAAAAACAGTTTTTATCACCCCAAAACACTGTTTCCACTGCGCTGTTCCTGCCATGACAGTGTTCTGGCTGGAACAGGCTCCACACCACAGCTCCTGTCTCAGGTGGGGTGACCAAAACAGCTTAGAGCACTCCTTTAGTAAAACCAGGGGACCACAAAGATATGACTATATTTTATAAGCATGTCAAGTGGGAACAAACCCTGGAGAAGGCACATCAGCGAGAACACAGCGATAGTTTAAATGTGGACAGCTTCTACTCAATATTAAACAGTTCAACTGCTAGAGAGGGAAGTCTCTGGAAAGGCCTTTCAGCAGTTGTAGTTGAAGCAAAATAGCTAGTGAATTGTGAGCACACTGCAGAGGGTCTGCATGACAGAGATGCCTGCAGGAGCATGACAATAGCCCCAAAGGCCAAGGAGCTCATGCAACATTATGTTCCCACAACCTGGCTCTGACTGGAGCTATTGTTGTGTCTCACCTTGCAGAGCCTATCCCAGCCACTTCACAATTCCAGCAGAAACTACACACAGAGATCCCATGTTATAAACACCTGCAGAGTGAGGACTTTGAGAAGCAGATGGTTGCCAAAGACATACAGTTACTCTTCAGAGAGCCTGGGAACCAACCCCACTAGCCTCTACCTGCTATAAGAAGGAGGTAGATGCTCTGGCAAAACTCTGGCACTGTAGCCAGACCAACTCCTTCTACCAAACCAAGCCTGAACCACCTTTTGCATCGTCTCTCCCACTTTTAATGTGCAATCTTAGGTGATTTTTGCAGCAACACGTCAAGTCTGTGTTTGTGAAGTTACCACTTACCTCTGCAAACACACAATGCTGGGCTTTGTGCTGCAAAGCTGTACAGGAGGGCAGGAAGGTTGGACAAAACACTTCTTTTTGCATAGAAATATTTTTCCAGCTTCAATTGGAAAACAATACATGGAAGCAGCAGCTTGATGGGACCAAGTAAAACACTGAGGCTTTTTGAACCTTTTCCTTGTTTCTGAAGGCCTTGATTCAAAGCCTCCTCAGAGCCATGCAGTGAGTGGAATCACTTGCTTGATGGGATCACCTTGGAGTGTCACAGACCAGACCAAAGAGGCTGTGTCACAGTCAACTTATTTTCCACAGCCTTTAGACAAGTCTCCTTCATGAGGATACACATCTAGTGACTTAAATGCATCAAGTGTAGCACTGATATCCAGTGCTTTCATATCTTAACCCACTGCCATCCCCACTGTCACTGTAGACACAACTTCTCTGTTATCCATATGTTTTGACAAAGACAGAACAGAGGTATGGTGTACTCCAGAACTGATGTACAAACTGGGCAAAGGGGAAGCTGTAGCAGGAATTTAACATTAGCTTCATAGAACATCTCTACCTATATTCCTGAATCTTATTCTGGTAATGTTGTCTGAGAAGAGTTTAACCAACTGTTGCTACTCAGGTAGCATTCAATCAGCTGCTCACAGCAAGACAACAGCTTCTAGCTACATCTAGGACTTTGATGAGGCTGCATCATCTGCTTCAGAACCTACTTCAGTAAATAGAACTGTTTTGTTTGTCTCCTAATTTGCTTCAAAGTGACACATTTTACTGAATGGATCAATCAGCCAAGAAAGCAGCAGACACAAAGAAATAAAAAATTTTAGGTCGTTCAACAACTATAGCTTTGTTTTGAAACACAAATAAAATATTTACCACCAAAAGGGAAAAAGCAGAAAACACCTACTGAGGTCACTGTCCCCAAGAGATCAGAGTTCTCTTCCCTTTCAAGCTCTAATCAACAAAGACAGAGGGTAAGCCTTTGTCTCAGTCTAGCAACTGACCACCAACAAGGTTTAGGAATCAGTTCACACTCACACATGGGATACATGCACATGGACAGGTAAAGACAGGCAGGTGCCTCTGCTTGCAATGATCCCAAAATCAGAGAGCCTGAAGTGGGTGCAGGCCCTTCTGCACTGGTTCAGCAGCATTTATGAGCTCTGACGCATTTATCTGCAGCTGCAAGACGTGTGCTGGCACACAGACGTGTCCTACATAGGCAAAGGGATTGCTGGATCTGATAACACTGGGCAGGACTCTACCCTGTACACATCTTCATGCCCTAAACATGCTCCAAGGGATTTAGACTCAAGTTTTGCATATTCAGAATGTAACCCTACTTGTAATTAAACCCTTGGTGACTTTTGGAAAGCCTCTTCAGGCTCTTCAGGCTCAGCCTCTACTTCTGGGCAGGGCAGCAGCTATGGCCTTAAAAAAGCTGTCTTTTCAAGGTCTGAGATGAGACATCAGCCTTACCTCTTTAAGTCTGCACAGACCAAATTCAGAGTGCATGGTTGCTTCATACACAGTATTATATCTTACAGCACCTCCACTAGGATGCAGTTCCACTCTGAGTGCAGCAAAACATTTCTAAACATTTGATACACCTCTAGACTTTGTGGAACTCCACATTGGCAAAAGTTTTCTTCAAGGCTGCATTGGTTAACAAGAGTGACCCCTCTCACTCTGTGGAGCAGTACAGGGATGTTTTCCTCAGCAGCAGGGTCAGCTACAGCAACCTTCATGTCCAGCTGCTCATACCAATTCCTAAATCATCCTTCCAAATTGCACTGCGATAGTTTAGGGATTGCTGGCACTGTGGACTGGTTCAGGGGGCTGGTTGGTTATTCTTCATCTGGATGTGATAAACCTTCCATTCAGAGTACATCTGCAGAGAGGTGTTGGTACAAGCAAGGTAGTTATAAGCAAAAGGAAACAAATTCAGCTTTTCCATCAAGTAAAATGCCCAGGAAGCTATCATACTAGTGTTGATTGTCCATGTAAAAATGCAGCTGTGATGATCTGGAGCTTCCTAGTCCACTGCAGAAGACAGTGAAATGCTGAAAGAAGGTAATCAACAGATCCTCTTGTGAGCCCAGCATGTCTGGGTTTTCCTGCATTTATAAGATGAGAGCTTTCATGGCTTCTGATGGAAGAGAACTTAACCAGAAGGAGGGGGAAGAAAAAAGAAAAGAAGAGATGGCAACATTCTGTTACCTGACATCAAGGTATCCATGTCTGGCACGTACAATAGCCAGGACAAAAGCAACTCCTTCCTTCAGGCTGAAACATGAGCTTGACCAAGCAGGTGTCCAAAGCAGGGTTAACATGCATTGGTTGACCATGAATTTCATTGTCTCCCTTACTTCACCCAGAAACCTTTGGTCTGGAGTATTTACATGACTCTGAAAGGCAGCTGGGTGCAGTAGCTGCTCTAAGTGTTTGGGATTGGGTGATACACATGCCCACCCATGCTCAGGGAAGAAGGAAAACCTCACCATCGTTAGGAATCCCTTCTTAGGCTCCCTAGTGCATTCTGGTTGGAAAATAATTGTTACAGGTCTTGGACCATCAGTTCAGCAAGAGCCAGGAGGCTCTTAGTGCTAGTGCATCACTTTGCACCGGCACAACAGCAGCAAACATCTGGCCAGATGTTAAAAAAAAATTGCCAAAGGTGCTCAGGGTGGACCCACTTCAGTCAAAGTGATTCAAATCAATCTTAATCGTATTTAGGAATCAGCAAGCAGGAAGTCCTGTTTTGAAGTCACTAATTTTAATCTGGGTTTATATTTGTTTCTACGAGAAGGCGAGTCAGACTCACCTGTTTACTTGTTTCTGAACACAGTTCATTGCTATGGTTTCTCTCTCAGCAAAAAAGGAGGAAAGTGATGTGTGTTTAAGCAATTTTACAGCTGATACCAATCAGAAATCTGAATGTGTCCAGGGTGTTTTCTGCTTAAGCTATTTTAGCTTCCTGTTGCTAGTGTATGCACCCTCAAACATTAAAAAACCTGCAATTTAAATGCAAGGAAAATAGAAATAAAATCATGTCTTTAAATGCTAAATTAAACTATCAAACATGAAGTTGAAAAGGGTTTTGGAATGCAGAAAAGCACTCAAGACCAAAAAAAACCATAACACAACCGTTCTTATACAGGTACTGAACTGAGTCAACTGTTGAAATGAGTAAGCAGTTGGAGACCAGAAACCTTCTCTGGGAACAAATTCAAGACTTCTCAGATGCTGCAAGCTCAGAGAAGTCTTTCTTACTGAGCTAATGAGGAGCCAGAGAGGTAGATGAAAAAACAAAAATCTACTACATATTAGGCAAGATTAATTACTTTCCACAAAAAGCCTGAAGAGCCACCTCAACATAAGCAATGTTGGTTGCTTATATTTTACAAGTCACTCAAATTTATGCCTTGCTTTCCATCACTTCAGAATTTCAACAAATCCTCACAGCTCTGATATTTTTGTTTTAAAGCAAAGAAAGGGCTTAAATTGGACTTGATGATCTTAAGGGTCTTTTCCAACCTAAATGATTCTATGAAATATTTACTTACCTACATGAATAAACTCTAACTGAAAAATTGCACTAAAAGATCCCTTTAGCATTCCACAAATTTCACCTGAGCAATGAACTCATTGCCTCAATTGGCAATGAGTGCAGTGTCCCACAGGTGATTTAGGCAAGAAACCAGCAATACTCTAGCCAGGTTAAATCTGAAGTTTCTCAGCAGCAAGGAGGAGGCTAATAAGTAAAATAGAATTAGGGGAAGTGTTTTCAAAGAATGAAGAAGAAACTTATAAAATTACAGTTCTGGGAAGAGAGGCATCTCATTCCAGTGATCAGTCTCAGGTGAAGCATGGAGTTAGTTCAGTAGCTTCAAGTGAAGTGATAGTGGTTTAAGGGGGAGTCAGTGCTGTTCAGCATCATTACCTGTGGCAAAGACAGAGAGAAAAAACACACAATCAAATCCCAATTTAAGAACTGCTGCATTGGATAGGAGAAAGCAATGAGAGAACACTCCCAGGTAGTTTTTCACTGCCACCAAGACCCTAGAAGCAGCTAAACACATCCCTTTCTCTGTAAGGAAGACAAGCAGCCACTGAGCTGTCTTGTACACTTCCTGCCAAATGTTTGCTGTTTAAGGTACAGTGGTGCTCCTAGTAGAAGCCTCAAAGTAGGGTAGATGCACAGCATGAGTAATTTAATAGACAATCTGGATATAAAAGAAGTAGATGCTGGTCATCCTGAGTTATCAGAGCAAAATCAGCTTCATACAGACCTGCACAGGGTTTGTGTTCCTCACAGCTCCCAAGGCATATCTTCACTTAAGGTCTGATTTCTCATATCCTGGAAACCACAGAGCAGTTTCTTTGGATAGAAGCCAAGGCAGGATAAAATTTCTTGTTGGCATTAACATACACACAGTATTTTGTTAGGAGAAATATAATCCTTGTGACTTCAGTTCTAGAAGCAGCCATGAGTTCATCAGTCTCCCACTGCAGTGGCCTGGAGCGATTTACATAAATTATGACTGAACTGTGCAGAACCTCATGGGACAGAGCTGTTAATGGTGGCTTTGGCCCAGACAGCAGAGGCCAAGGAAGTGTTCATGAATGTACAGAAGTTTGCTGCTGGCACTAAGTCCCTCAACACAAAGAGGCCTAAAAGAGCAGGGAGCTTTGCATTTTCTTGCTTTACAAGAGGACAGAAAGCTCTTCAGAATCCTAATTCTAGCAACTATTCACTCAACCAGGTAACTGCATCTTCCTCTTTTGAAACATTTCTGGACAAATCTAGTTGAAGATGTTCCTGCTCTTGCAGGAGGAATGGACTAGATGACCTTTAAAAGGTCCTGTCCAACTCAAACTATTCTATGAAATGAAAGAGGAGTCTTTCATTAATTGCTAGTTTTCCTTTCCACAAGGTGTGTTGGGAGTTAATGGGAGCATGAATTCAGTTCAGTTTAGTTCAGTTCTTTCCTCTGAAGTACATGAATCTGAATAATTGGTTTTATTGCTATATTTTAGTTTAATGGCTTGAAAAACATGCATTGACAAAAAAATGCTGTCAGAAAGGGGAATATCAGCTGTCAAGTCCTCTCTAGGTTTTTGCCCATGAGACCTTGCATGCTGAACTGAGACCCAGGGATCAGCACTACACTGGGTTTACTTCACTGTGCTTCTCCACACACAACAGAAACCCTGAGTTTCTTTCCCAAGAGCCTCCAAATGGCTTGCACATATTGGCACCAGCCTCACAAAGCAGCAGTTAAGGCTAGTGGAAGTACAGAAAGTGCAATGCAAGTTTTCCAGGGGAAAGCTGGAACACAGGGGGGTCAGGAGCACTGTAGAATGAGTTAGGTGATCATTTTGAATTGCAGAGATCTTTGTAAACACAAGTGTGACCACACTGTGGTTTTACCAGAATTACAACTGAGTATTCCTGTTCCTAACTTGGACAGGAGTGAGAAAGTAGGTGTTTGGCCAATCTGCACAGGCAACAGGCATGCAACCAAATAAGCAAAACAAGCTTATTTTCTTCAGCAGTTCTGGATAGTGCTAGCTTTCTCCTTATTTTTCTAGGTGGATAACTCAGAGGGGATTCAACCACATTTAGCAGCTCCAGTTTAAAAGCAGGTCTGACACTGAAGCCCAATGCTATGCTATCAGTTCCAGCAGAGCATTTTTCCCTCTGTTTCAAAGAGCCTTTACAACAATTTTCATAGGTATTACGTGCTACCAGACAGGAGTTACCCCTGAAGTACTCAGTGAGTGCCAGGTCCATCGCCCAAATAAAGGATATGCCAGCAACTATCCCTTACAGCTCAATTAAAAAGGGGTCTCCCCACTCACCTGCATACAGCTTCCAGGGCAGCCAGAAGAAACTAGCAGGAAAGCAAAAATCTCTGCAGAATCACATTAGCCACATCCATTCCTGCCTCTGCACAGCACAGAGGCCTGCAAGAACCCAGAATTCAGCTCAGTCCTCTTGAACTGCCTGCTACCACTACCCAGAAACACGACTTGGAAAAACAAGCATTCCATGCTCTCGGCTTGGAAGAACCTTCATTTAATTTAGGGATTAGTGGCTGTGGGAAGCAAAGGGTTGCTGAGCCAACAGGAGCCTCAGCTGCACTCTGAGCTTTACAGCTGCTCATCACTCTCGCTTATTTCACTTTGCCAGCAGGATTGAGAGATAAAGGCTCTTTTCTTTGCTCAACACTCAAGACAGCCTTAAGAGCCACAATATCAGCAGAAAATCAGCCCTGTGCAGCCAATATTGCAAGATTTGTAGTGATACAGTCTGAAAGCAGGAAGGAGACTGATGTAACTTTAAAAGTCTGCTGCAGTCTCCATACAGGCACAGATCTGAAGAGCCATCATCAGAGCCAATGGATTTCCACAGTACCAGCTCAGACTGATCTATCTTGTAAGGGTATGGATTTCTCTTTGAATTCTCCCTGGCTTTCCTACAATGAGCACTGTTTAAGGCCTGGAGCAGGATGTTACTGCCAAAACAAAGCAATCACTTCATTCTTATCAATAGCTGTGATGCACCCAAATAGAGCAGAACCAATACATCCTACGCCTTACACCAAAGGGAGGAGCAATTTAGATTCAGAGGGCTCTCTTCTCCTCCTTTCCTTTGCTGAATTCAGGTAAGCTACTGCTGCACTTCAAAATCTTCACCAAAAAGAAAGGTGACTAAGAACATCCCCATTTAAAACTGTCAATGCAGCTTGTAAGCTCAGGCAGAGACTCTTTTGGCATGAGCTTGAGTAGCATCTGCTATACAGAAGCTCAGGGGCCAAGTCCAGACACAAACTATAAACCACAGCAAAGAGTAAAACTGCCAGTGAGCCCAGCTCTTGCTTCTTTCTGCACAAGTGCATTCTTTCCTAGGGCTTGAAAGCTCCACTTTGTGCTGGGCAAAACCATATGCTCTGGGAACGTGACAGATTCAAAAGGATCCTCTGAGTGGATCCTCTGTCCCTAGAGTGGTACTGCTTAACTGCATCATGCAGCAAGAGTGCTCTTCCACATCACTGCTCTCCACAATACCACTCCAGCCACAAAATCACTCCAGCCTCTCAGTATCCAAACGGAGCCAGAAATAGCTCCTCTCCAAACAAGCACCGCAGCACCCAAGACAGTTGTTCTGCAGCACATTCTACAGGAAAGTTTGACCCCCATCTATCCTGCTAAGTAATTCTACCTTTAGGAAGAGCACTTAACACCCAGCTCTCAGGCCTACCACTCTTCTCCACAGCTCTGTTTATGTTAGGAAAGAGCTACCACTTCTTGGGGCTCTCCAGGCTCAAGGTGCCTAAGCTCCTGCTGCTGCAAAATATCGTAGAATCATAGAATGGTTTGGGTTGAAAGGGACCTTAAAAGTCATCTCGTTCCAACCCCCCTGCCATGTCCTTTAGCGACTCCAAAGCTGAGGTGCCAGACCTAATATCACCCAGCCACCATGTCCCCAGCCACTTGGCAGCTGTACCCATCTCCCTGCACAGTTATTGTCACCCTCCATGGTACACTCCACTCTCTGCTGGTTTACCCTCACCGTGCCTGAATTTTTCATGTGGTACGCAGGGCAGCCAGAAGAAACTGAACCAGATTTGGCCCCACTCACACAACAGGAAAGCTCAGAGTCCCAGGACAGAGCCTGGATCACCCACCCTGCTGCTCTCTCTTTTCCAAGTGAGATGTCTGCTTTAAGGCTGAGTGAACAGCTTTGAGCTCCTGGCTTTGAGCACCGCTTCATGCACCGGCACGAAGGGCTGCAAGATCCACGCAGGGAAGGGATGAGCAGTGACAGAGCAGCGGGGATTTGGCAGGAGCAGTGCAGCCGTTTGTTGCAAGCGACCGAGTGCGGCTGCCGGGTGCTGCAAGGAGCCGGGGCTGCAAGGCGCTGTTGCCACCTGCTGGCACCAACACAGAGCAAACCAGGTTGGCTTCCAAAACCTCTGCCCCAGAGCCATCAGCGCTCCCTGACAGCACGGTCAACACGTCGAGGGCGCTAGGAGGGCTCTCCAGATCTGCCGCACACGTGGGGAAGCGGGGAACAGGGTGGAAAGGCCTGAACTGCTCCAGGACTCAGCACCAGGCTCGTGTCCTCATCTCAAACACGGACCAGCTGCCCCATACCCCAAGGACATTTCACAGCAGGCTGTACCACACTGCTCTGCCCAGCTCTCCCAGGGATGCCTGCGCGGCCTCTGCGACAGCAGTGTCGTGACAAGTTTCTCAAGAGGGACAGAACAATGTAAATCCGGGTATTCTGAGTAATTCATACAGAAAAATCTATCAGTGCTTGAACCAACCATGAAGATTCTCGGAAGATTCCAGAGCAGGTAGGATGTAGAGCACTAGCTCTTGACGTCCTTTCCTCAGGGTTTGTTTTGGCCATAAATAGCCAGAGCAAGCCTGCAGTGGTAGCAGACACTGTCTACTGACTAGCATTCTTTGCTTTTATCAGTACAGAGGGCTCCAGACTAACAGTCCCTGAGAGGAGCATGTACAAAGGGGGGCAATGGAGCTGGGGCAGCATCTGGAGTACAAGTTTTATGAGGAGCAGCTGAGAGAGCTGGTGGGGGCTCAGCCTTCAAGGAGCTCAAGCAGGACCTTCTCCCTCTTTATAACTGGCTCATAGGAGGGTGGAGTTAGTGGGGGTCGGGCTCTGGTCCCAGGAAACAAGGGAGAGGACAAGAGGAAACAGCCTCAATTTGTGCCAGGGGAGGTTTAGACTGGATACTTAGGAAAAATTTTTTCCCCAAAAGAGTGGTCAGGCACTGGCACAAGCTGCCCAGAGTAGTGGTGAACTCACCATTCTGGAGAGATGGTGTAGATGTGGCACTTGGGGACATGGGTTGGTGCTGGGGGAACAGTTGGACTCGATGGTCTGAGTGGGCTTTTCCAGCCTATAGGATTCTGTATCCTACCACACATTCTCATACCCACCCACCCCCTCACCCTTTTTCTGTCTGACCCAAGCAGGTATACAACAGATGGGAATACAGTAATACAACTGCAGCATTTTACCTTCAAGCAGGGAGGCAACTCTGAGATATCTTGCTGAAAAGTTTCTTGTTCTCAAAAGCATAGGTATAGGGTAGGGAGCACCAGGAGAGAAGGCTAATTCACTCTGTACTTCCTAGAAAAAGGAAAAGTGGAGTTACTTTAGTGGGACATTTAAGAACACATCAGTCAAAGTTTCTTGTAACTACTCACACTCTTCTTTGGGCTTCACAGAAGCAGAGCCAGGTGTGTCAGCTCATTGGGCAAAAGCTGTAAATAGCTGGGTCAAGATTTCTCTTTTATGTGAGAATTATAGGGGTTATCTCAAGCAGTGTTTATTCCACTGTCAGCAGAAAACATCAATTTTTTGAAATAATTACCTTTTTACAGAGAGCATATTTAGCAATTGTGACTGACACATCTCAAATAAAGGCTCCAGTTCTGCAGACAGGAACAAAGCAGACTCCATGGGTACACAAAACTTGCCATGGGAATGGGGACTGCAGCACAGCTTACTTGTAAGTAGCTTTCATAATTGACCTGGGGTGTAGGGGCTGGGTGTTGAGCAGAAGACTTATTTAAATACTACATTTTTATGTCACTAGCTTTTAACTTAATTTTTTGTTTATTTGGCAGGTTTATCCCTTTGCTTTAACAGGAAGAACTAGAAAAGTGAGAAGAAAAAAATTGAACTTACCCTCTTGAAAATCATACAATAAAGACATCTAAAAAGCAAGAAGAAACCCCAACAACAGAAGAAATGCCATACAACAGATGCCCTTGGTTTTCAGCCTGATTTCCCCACAGCATCAAGGCTCAGGCAGCCACTCAGCACACACAGCAAATATGACTTGTCCCTACTCAAAGCCCTTGACCGATTTTAAAAAGCATCAGAAGAAGAGTAGGAACCCCAAAAGCATGAAGATCCTAAAATTTTATGAAGCAAAAGGTAAGAACAGGTAAGAACTTACTAACACTGCCATGAAGGCAAAGGCTAACCAGCAGCACCAGAATTAACATAGAAGAAAGGGACAGCAGCAAGGCTGGCTCAGCTCTGAGAGCCACCTGCTCCATCAGCAACAGGGGACTCCCTATCATGCCCACCTGCTCCAGGAACAAGGTAATCCTCCATACCACCCCAAGAAACCCAGGAGGAACTTACACTGACAGCCAGAGCCAGGAGACAACACCGTCCTACCCAAAGCTCCCTTTCCCATAGCCCTGTTTCCCAGGGCCAGGTGAAAGCTGTAACCCTGAATACTCAGCGACTGCAGTCTTGTAGGCTTGGGCACTCCAGCATGTAATTAACTCTCTGATGCTTTCCTCTAGCTGAAATACCTTCTCTTTTGCCCTTGCTTAGCTGGCTTTTTCCAAACACAGATCTCCTGGAGGCAGGGACCAGGTTTCTTTCAGTGGAGGTAGATGGTGCAAAGTGCAGGTAACTTTGGGGTACTGAAGTAAAAATTTTATCTATGTTTATAATTATATATATACAGACACACAACTTGTAGTGCGATTGTACTGTAGTCACAATTGCTAATGTTAAAGTAAATGAAAAAAAAAAAAGAGAGAGAGAGAACTGCCTGCTAGGAATACAGCACTGAGTGAAAACCAGGGAGCAAGACTTTGGCTCCAGTTTATATATTCTGGGAATCAAATGGAGGTGGTGATGGATACAAACAAGCCATGGACAACCATGGAGAAGTCAGGGACACCTGCTTCCCCAGAGTCAGCATTTGTTTCTGCATTCTTCTGAGCACATTAATAATCCTCTCCCCTGCAAAACAGACCCAGAAATAGCTGCCTGACAACAGAGCAATCATCTCCAAGCCTTGTACTCCCAGCTTGTCCAAACCAAAGTGTCCAAAGTGACCAGCTACTGACTCAAAACTGGTTTCTTCCAGGTGGTGGCCAGACCAAACCCCCCCCCCCACAATCTCTCCTGCCCATCCATGGAGCAATACAAAGCAGGCTGCCTGTGGATCACAGATGAGGAGAAACACCAGCCCACATTTGAAACTCTCTGTCTCCTGTGCTTCTGAGCCAGCTTTAGCAATTTCAGAAGGAAATGCCACGCTAATCCCATATGACAATCACCTTTATGAAAGACTTATCCTGAACAGACAAAACTAATTGCTGCTCCTGTGTGTATGTTCAGACTTGGCTCATTAATTAACATACACTTTTTTTGGCAAGACTTCTGCCCTCTGGCCTGATGCCAACAGTGACTAAATTAATGACTGTCCATGTGACAAGAGGTGGAGAGCTGAGGCATTGGATCATTAAGTAACACACACAGGAACTCAAACAGGGAACAGTTCACGCCTTGGTCCTTGCTACACTGGAACCAGAGCAGAACTTCATTCTCCTTCCTTTCCTGCTTCACATGAAGCTTTGATTTCTCTGTCTCTTCATAGCTCTCCTAAGTCAAGGTGTCATGTTGGAATAGGTTTGTTTATGAGACAAGACAATCTGAGTTTGTGGGGCTAGAAGGCTGGTCCTGCAGGTATAAACTCAAAGCTCCAGCAACCCAAGGATCCTACACGCAAGACCTTTGTGAAAAGCTTCCAGTGAGGTACGGTTGATTTAAATACAAAAACAGAATCTCATTGCAGGAGTTCTTGATACCTGTGCTCCATCTAATTGATGTTTTCACTCAAGTACCTCAAAGTGCTGGTTGATTTGATCAGGGACAGGGAAGCAGAGGGAAGGGAGACGGATGGGGGAGGCAATGCAAGAGGGAATAAGAGGGATGTGAGGGAGCTGCTGGCTGCTGCCCAGACCCATCTGTCCATGCAGCGACAGTTCCCAGGGCTGCTCCTCTTGCTACAACTCACCTGTGCTACAGAGCAGCACCAGCTCACCAGGTTGTGACAAAGGCGTTGTGTGTCAGCGCCCGGGAAAAGCTGCGCCTGGTTTGTTCAATGCAGGGAAGAAATGCAGGGCCAGCTTTAAAGCTGCCTGGCAAGAGGCTGACAAAATTGGTTCTTGGGTTTGTTTTCTTTCCTTTGAAAACGTTAATCAGTCACTGACATTACAGCACGTGAAGTGTCCCCCCGCCTCTCCTCCCGCTCTGCCCGCTCCCCTGAGAGCCGGGCGTCCCGCGGCGGGGTGGGGGGCACCGGGAGGGCGGGGAGGGCACAGCCCCTCGCCCTCATGAGGGGTACCGGGCAGGAGAAGAGCCGAAGGCGGGCCTGCATGGCGGCACCCGGGGGACTCCAAGGCACAGTCCCGCAGAGGCTGGCGAGAGGAAAGCCCCGTGAGACGGGACTGGGAGGACAAAAGCGACTCCTCCCCGCCAGTGCGCGGGGGCCGCTGGGCCGGGCAGCGCCCGCCCCCCAGGACTCCCCGCCCCAGCCACCCCCGCGCCACCGCCCCGCCCTGCAGCTCCGCCCCGCCGCTGCGCGCGCGGCATCCTGGGTATTGCAGTCCAGGAACGCGGTCGCGCTGCCGGTTGGCGCGGCGTGGGGACTACATCTCCCGGCATGCGGCGCGGCGCGGCCTCCCCCACCGCCGCGCCGTGTTGTTGCGCCCGGCCCGGCGCTCCCGCCCCCCCGCCGCGCCTGGTGTCCCGGGGCAGCCCGGGGCGGCGGCGGCTCCGTGCGCCAGGGCCCGGCATGGCGCTCCCGACGGCGGCGCAGCGCTGCCCGTAGGTGCGGCGGCGCTCAGGGCCGGGCGGGCCTGTGCGGGCTGGGCGGGGCGGCGATGCGCCACAGGGGGACTCTGAGGGTGCCGGGCGGGGCTGGGGGGGAGGGGGGGCGCGCTGAGTACCCCCAGGATGGCGAGGGGAACGCGGGAGGGGGGAGATCTCTGAGGTGTGAGGTGGGACGAGGTGTCCGTGACGGGAGTGTGGGGCCGCACCGTGGCGGGGGATGCTGGGGTCGGGGGCCCTGGAGAGGGCTGGACCGGGGGTGCCCCGAGGGGGCTGAGCTGGGGGGCCGGGCTGGGGCTCAGCTGTTGCTGGGGTGGAGGGGAGGGCCGCTGAGGAGGACAGAACTGGGGAGCAGCGGAGAGGGAGCGGGCGGGATGGTGCAGGGTTGGGGCTCCCTGAAGAGAAAGGTGTGTGCTGAGCAGCTGAGCTTTGCCTGTGGCTGTACCGGGGACAGTGGGAACGGAGGAGTGCTGCCAGGGAGAGGATGGCTGAGGAGGAGCAGAAGTAGACGATGCTGTGGGCTGTGCTGGGGAAGATGCTGCGAGTGGTGGTGAGGGAATAGAACTGTGGGGTTAACTCTAATACTGGGGAGCGTGCTGAGGTGATGGTAGGGAAGATGGAGCCTGAGACGTGGTCAGTGTATAACATTAGAGTGAGGTTCCTTGACACATCTAGAAGGCATTTCTGTAAAGAATTGAGAAATGCTGTGTGCAAGGAGGGGCTAGCATACTTAGAACGTGTTGGCAGGTTCAAGGAGAACTTCAGGGAGGGAAAAAAGATGCGGGTAACTCTTCAGGGGAATGAGCCAACTTCCAAGAACCTCACATAAGAGCTCTGTGTTCTTGCTTGTTACAGGTGACCAGTAGAGAAATCATCACTTTCCTGCTGTGCTGCCACATCCTAATCCTCCCTGATTTTGCAAAAAACCCATTCTGTCGGCATGGCTCACCTGAGAGAATTTGCTAGCCAGGTAAGTGGTGATTAAAAATTTATTTTAAAGCCCTCTTCAAGGGTTTATATAAAGGTGTTTGCTCTTGATGTGAGGGTTTCAAACAAATAACGAGAAAATCACTTTTTGCCACTCTTTATCTCTCTTGCACAGGTCTCAGCTTACTCCTGTTAGCTGACTGACCTGTGTCTCACTCTATGCTGGTGTTGGGCTGATAGTGTTGTATTGCCAGGCATACAGAAAGCGAATTCTTCACCCAGTGTGGAGCCTTTCTCTGGGATTAACTGTGTTCTTTTTAGGGAGGCAGGAGTCATTGGCTTTATGAGTATTTTTGGAAGGGGAAGTCTAGAAATGGGAACAGAAAAACTGTGTGTGCTGGCTCTGCCAAACATATCTTCCTAAAGTGTTCATGGCATTAGTGTCAGAAAAATGGTGCTTGCAACCTTGCTGCATAAGAGGCAGTGATATTTGATACTGGGCTGTAACTCTTCCGAGACATCTCAGCCTCCGTGGATGTGATAAAAGCTGCTGTTGTGACGACATTTTCATAAAAGGAATGTGGAAAGATGATGCCAGGGTTTGGGACTAAAAGCTAAACCACATTAATAGTATGGGCTTGCATCTTCCCTCTGAGTTTTGTTGTGGGCTGTGTTTGATTGTTGGCACATGTCAATGCTGAACATAGGTCTTCTAAAACCATGTTCTGTGAGTTTTGGGGCATTATTCTGTTCTGCTCCTAGGTGTAGAATTACTAAGAGCTTTAGTGGTTTGAGATAATGCTTTCTCTGAACCTTTTTTGATTTAAAATTGATTTGCAATGCACCTTAGTTTACATGCTGTCTTTCACGTCAACTGCTTCCCCAAAGTGCGTATGGAATTAAATGTAAATATAGTGCCTGGCTGAGTCACTGTACAGGGGGAGAAAGGGAAGGATACTGTCTGGTTAGGGCTGAAAACTGAGTTCTGTAGCTGCAGAGGAGGTTGCTCTGAAGCTTTTTTTGTACACAGCATTCTCTCATGAAGCTTATCAGCATTCTAGTGGTTTCAGCTCTGAATTTATTATGGAAATGTTAGGCATTCTCAGATTGTGCCATCCCATGACTCTGTCTGGTCTTGGAATAGGAAACCAATCTGTGTTGTCCATTTTCCAGTCTTTTCAGGAATCCCTGGTGGAACCTCGTAATCTGTGTAACTGAGGCTTGCTGTGAGGGCAGTAGAAACTGGCCTGAAATTCCCTTCACTTAGGGGGAGATTTAGGGAGCAGTGGGAGGTGCTGTGAAAATCAAGAGACTAGGACTTGCATTGGGATGTCAGAGGCTTGACTTGTTTCTGATTCTCAGCTCTAGTGCTGATGGGCACTTACCTTTGGCCAATGCCCAGGTTGCTCTGCCTCTGTGCCTCCATTTCCCTGCCTCAGCTGGTTGTTTCCTCTCTTTCCTTGGCTCCCTTGTGCTGTGTGCATACAGCACTGCAGGCCTGGTCTTGGTCTGAAGCTCTTTCTTCCGGGTGATGTATTTGTGTTAGTCACTATGTTTAAAGCTCTGACCTGAGCTCTGTTTCTAGATTTGCTGTTCCTTATGTGACCTTGGAGAAGCCATTTAGGGTTTTTTGGCTAAGTAATGCTTCACTACCTGAAGCAAAAGAACACTGTCGGTGAGGAGTTGGGAGTCTCAGACAAACAGATGTGTTTCAAAGTGTTTAACAGAAACTTCCCTCTTTTTTATACTCCAGTAATTCAAAACTGTCCCAGGTTTTGGCAGTTGCAGAGAGCTGTGCACAGATTTCATATAGACAGGGAAGCTTTCAGATAGTTCCAGATAGGAAGCTGGTTTCACCAGAGAGACTGTTGGTATCCCATAGGTGAGTGTTCAGTATGCTGGCTGGGAAGTTGGGGAGCAGAGGAGGTAATGAGGGAAAGAGGAGAGCAGATGAGTTCTATTAAAACCAACTTCCTTCTTCCACTGTGTTTGGCAGAGCAATATTATGTTTGTTTGTTTGGCTGGTTGGAAAGTGCTCGAGTCAGAAATAACACTAAATGCGGCTGTAGTTCCACATAAACCCTTTGAAGTTGCCACATTCCTGGTCAGCTTCAGCTTGTAAAGTGTTGTGGCCTTGACAATCTTCTGTTACAGACCTCTCCCATATAGAACAGCAATTCCAATTCCAACCTGTCCCAGATTAAGGAATTCTCATTTCCAAAAGGGTTTAAGCACCCCTCAGTGTTTTATGCAACAAATGCAGGCGTGATTCTTGCTCTTGAATATTTTGAGAGTAAGATCCAGCTGGACACAGCCCAGAGAGAAGATCTGCAGCTGGTTCAAATGGTGTTTGCTTCTGTTTCCAATATGCAGCTTATCCTTCCAGATATCCTTCCAGGCATAACTTTGAAATGAGGGCAGATACTTACCCTTCTTCTGTAGTACTTATCCACATCTTCTCAAAGACTGTGGGTATCATGTCTCTGCAGCTGGAGGTGGCAGAGCTGCCAAAACCATTCTTTCCCCATGAAGCAGTTGATGTTACTGCCAGGCTCGTCTCACAACACACTGCAGTTCCTAATTCCTGATGGCTGCAGCGAGTTGGTCTGTTTTAAAACATGGTATCATCAGTCAGGATGGCAAACACTCCCACACCTGTCAGGACAGAGCATCCTTCTTTCCTGTGCTGTAAGATTAGATCCCGGAGGGCAGAAGTGGAGCACATTACTAGGAAATTGTCATCATCCCTCTCATACTTGTTCCCTTCCTGCACTTACAGCTGAGATAGTGCATTGTGTGCTCTCCCTCCACAGCCTGCCCAGGCGTGCCTGAGCCATCTCTAATGCCTGACTGACTGCTCTAGCAGTGGTGAGGAACAGCAGGAGGCTTTTTGCTTCAGAACTGCTGTGTAATGAGCATTCAGTCAAGCACAAAGTTACGATGTAGTGACCATTCCTTAACGGCTTTACATGTAGCAGTAGAACGAGGAGCAGCCCCTGCTAACCTGGAGCTCCATTTTTCAGCTCTGGTGGGTGCTGTGGATGTGGAAGAAAAATGGAAAGAACCCAAGCTGGTGAGCAGTTGCAGAAGTGACAGGTGCTAATAAACTGCTTTGGGTTATCTGTGCTCATTTAAGCTGGTACAAAACATTTCATCTGGATTCTGTTGCTTCCTACTAATGAAGTTTCCCAGGTGTGTTTGTAGCAGTGCAATTCCAGAGCACAGATTTCCAGCCAAGGTGATTCTCTAACAAGATGACTGGTACTGAGGTAATTCATGTTTAGGAAAGGGACAGATGGTGCTTGTTACACCTCTTACCACACTGCTTTGCAGGTGCAGATGTGTTGGGGTAGGGGAAAGTTGGGCTCATGGAGTGCATCCTTCTCTCTCCTGACAGAGCAGTGCAGTTCCATAGCTCTCCATTCTTGGTGGAACTGTGTTTGTGCTGCTGTCTGATGAGTGCTGAGGCTTTTATGCCCATGGATCTGAGCATTTTTGTTTGTCAGCACATGTCGCCATGTGGTGTCTCAAACTGGATTTTTTTAATGGACAAGGGCTTTTGAACAATGTCCTGCAGCCAGGACATCTTAGTTTGTTGTGGGAATTCAGAATTGCTGAAAGTGCTGCCTGGAAATTTCTTCTGCGAATGGTAGTCCACAATGGTAGTTCACCAGGTGTTCTGTTGAGCAGACATTGACCTGCTTGAATTGGGGATGGGCCTGTTTCCTCCTCCCTGGTTACAGAAAGCAAAGAAATTCATCAGCAAACTGTGCTCCTCCAGCAGTGTCTGGGGACTGTAACTGTGGCTGGAATGACTCTGTACCCCCTGGCCCTATACTGGCTCCCTGGGTTCTGTCTGTTGCTGGGTCTGATTTCTTCGAATTTGGCCACTGCACTGAGGGATGTTTGTCCTCAGGCCCTCCATAGAGTCAGGCTCTTGCCCTGTCACCTGTGAGCTCTACAGCAGTTCCAGGTCAGTACTGGGAAGGTAAATCCAGTACCTACAAATGAAGTGTCCTAATGTGTCCACCCTAATGGGAGTGGGCCTGTCTCATCTGCCCATCAGTTCCATTGTTTTCCTGAGTCCCTTGAGCAAAATTTGTCTGCCTGTCAGGAAGCTTTGTCTCCTTCATTGCACCTACCTGAACTGCTTTGTTCTATGGAAAACAGGATAAACCAACATCCAAGTCTGGAAGCTTGTTTATGAAGCTGTCCATGATTACAGAGCCTGCCACATAAAGTGGGGGTTGTCCCAAAAGCTGCCTGCCATAGCTGGTGCTCTAACGTTTGATGTCCTGATCTGGAGAAATCAGTCCTGATTCTCTGATGTGCCCTACCAAGCTGAGGGGGGAGCACTTACTTCCACACTGCTGTTTCTTACCTCGTGGAAAAGTTACGTGGGAGGGGAGGAAGATTTTCTTGAAGGTTTGCTTCCCTGCAGTATTCATGTGGATAGGGTTTCTTTTCCGAGCTGAGTGGGTACTTCTAGGAGATGATCCTCTTTCTCTCCCTTCTCCCTGGTTTGTGGAAGTGGCTGGTGTGTTGAGTGGCATTTTTAGGGTGCAGTAGGTCACTGTGCACAGTAATGTCTGGGGCACTTTCTTGCCCCTTCCTCCAAGTCGGTCAAGAGATGGAAACTGCTCCTGGTCTGTAGTGAGCCTGGACTAGTCAGACTGTTCTCCCTGCCTGCAGTCATCATTCTCATGTTGTTCCCTGGTATTCCTCAAGCTTAAATTCTCTTCCCCCCACCTCCCTCTCTTCAGTGTCTGCTATGTATCTCCAGTTCTTTTTGTCTCTGAACATCCCTTCTGGTCTGTTTCCAGTGCATTTGTTCAAAGTACAGCCTATTTGGTGTTGCTATGGATGCCAAAGGATATTTGGTTATCCTTCTGTATCTTGGACTGGAGTTTGTGTGGAAATCCTGTTGAACGAGCTGCCTGTAAAGATCACCTGGGCCTGGCTTAGAGCAATGCACTAGGCACAGAAGGCAAACAACCTGTGATGACAGACTGGCTTAATCATTAAGCAGCACCTTGAGCTGCTCAATGATGGCCTACTGCTAGAACCTGGTGTGAGATGGAAAAATGCAGCTTCCCTGTTCTCTGATAAAATCTGCCAACTCAAGACGCTTGTGAGGGAGCAGTCTCACTGAGTGACGTGTTGGAGGTGAGACTGAGAAGTTCTGGGTGTGGAAAATTCCTTCTAATGGCTTGGCTGCTTCCTAAGGTCAGGCCATATTTTCCAGGGTTTTTTTCAAACTATTATAAAAAAAGGCAGAAAAATTAATCACAAAGAGCGTTTCAGTAGCATGAAGCTACTAGTAGCATGAAGGACCTCCTGGTGTGCTGGTGGACTGAATGAAGCAGCATGAGAAAGTGACTGTGATTTGTTCCCTTTCTTATCCATACTCACCTTAATAAAGAATTCACTGTGCAGCTGCTGTTAAAGAGTCATTATTTCTCTGTTAGTAACTGCCTGGCTGATGTGCTTATCTGATGAAGGAGATGCTATTTGCCGTTGCATCTGAGTGTGCTAGCCAGGGAAGAGGCTGGTCCAGAAAAGCAGGTCAGGTAGATGGAGTGTCCATTCTGCTCTCCTGCCTGCTCCTTGCTGCTGACCTTGCAAAAGATGTGAGACTCCATCTGGAAATGTCTGAGGAGAGCTGGGCTGGGTGCTGTGTGGAAATCAGGCTACAGCAGAGAAGACAGTAAATCTGAATTCATATTACTGTAATATTTCATCCCCCAGACAAGTAGGGAAGGATGCAAATCTTTCAAATAATTTCAGTCTTTGAGTGCAGGAAGGCTAACAAGGGAAGTGTTTTTGTGGCCTCTTGCTTGTGCCTGTTTTCTCATCTGGATCTCCAAGAGAAAGCTGGTTCTGGTACCCCTTGCTGGTCTCTGTTGAAGGGTGAACAGGTGCTTGCTCATGGAGCTGCTTTGGCACCAGTTAGTGCCTGCAACTGAGCAGCCCTGTCCCAATGGAGCTGCCACTTCCCATAGAGGTATTTGCTGACATTCTCATGCTGGGCTTCCCTCCTTTGCCTCCCCACTGTGGTCTGCGGGGTCAGAAAGCCTTGGATATATTTCTGTGCTAAGTTTCTAAGACCGTTTAGGGTATGTGAGTTGCAGGTGAATTTATCTACGTCGTAGGTGCACAGATATGGAGATGAGCTGTATGGGTATGTGTGGTGCTCTGCAGCCCGGGAACTTAATGGAATTTTCCCATCTCTACTTCATGGTGTAGCACTCCAGGGTGGATCCTGAGGAGCTGTTCACCAAGCTGGAGCGGATCGGCAAAGGATCATTTGGTGAAGTGTATAAAGGGATCGACAACCGCACCAAGGAAGTGGTTGCTATCAAGATCATTGATCTGGAGGAGGCTGAGGATGAGATCGAGGACATTCAGCAGGAGATTACGGTGCTCAGCCAGTGTGACAGTCCCTACATTACCCGGTACTATGGCTCCTACTTGAAGGTAGGACAAACCATGGTGATTCCTTGCCAGTAGTTTGGGAACAGGGAGGGCTCCTCTGTGGATGCTGCAGTGGATGGTGGCACAGGGCACTGGAAAGTGACGTGTGAGTGGCAGCATGGCAGCAGCAACAGTGGTGGCTCTGCTCACTGCATTGATGTGCACTTAATAGCAGAGTGGGCTTTGAGACACTCGCTAAGGACATGGAAATGAAGTGCCCTGTACTGTGTGGTACCAAGACGAGGGCACTTCACTGGAGAGCAAATTATTTGTTGAAGACTGAACTTCCCCTGGTCTGACAATTCTGGAAAGGAAGTTGATGGAATACTTTTGAATACTAAAAATAGCTCAGTCTGAAGGCAGTACCACTGAGGGATTTACACCTCTGAAAAAAAGAGGAGGTTGAAAGTACTTAATGAGAAATGGTGAGAAGAATATGGACTGGGTCTATGAAGGAGTGCTAATACTGCTTCCATTGAGAACAGGTTTAGGAATCCCTAATGGAAGCTGCTGGTAGTGTTGATCAGAAGTGGCCTAGGCAGGCTGGCTGCTGGAGATAGTGTTAACAGTGGGACTGCAGCAAACAGTTCCTAAGCTCTTTGGGTCCTGAATATTCCTTACATATTTTTCAAAGGCCATAATATATTTTCTCAGCCTTCTGCTGTAATTTCATGGACCTGCTGCTTATGTTCTGTTGGCCCCCTGTGAACCTCAGCACGGAAATCTCTTCTCTGAGGAGTGTCTTGCTGATTGTACTGTTCAAGCTGGCAGCCCTGTTAATGAGATCAAAGGCTGCAATGCTCCCCTGCCATTGCCGAGAAGAACTTACACCGGATGAGCTGTTGGAGAGATGTTAAAGGGCTGCATAACCTGGGAATAAACTTATCTATGGGCTGGGCAGTCTGGTGCCTTCAGGGGCACTTGCTCAGGTGAAACTGCAGACTGAAAGTTAGAAATGTGCTGGAGGCAGGTCCACCTCTCTAATGCTGTGTCAGCAGAAAAGAGGGAGCAGGGGGCTCCTTCCTTGAGCCCCTGAGAGCTGCAGTGTGCAGCATCTCTTAGATTGTGTACAGGACTACTCTTGTGTCTTGCTGCTTCATGAGTGTTTCACTTTCCTGTCTGCTTTTATTACTGTCTTTCCTCTTGAGTTGTGCTCTTGCTTGCAGGGCACTAAGCTGTGGATAATCATGGAGTACCTGGGAGGAGGTTCAGCCCTGGATTTGGTGAGTAAGTGGCAAGTTCTGGACTACAAAAAATACTGACTGAAGACTTGGTTTGTGCAATCCTCATAAGCCAGACACTTGCCACGTACCATCTTTTTGTCAGCCCTGTGCCCGAGGGATAAGCAGTGCAGGACAGACATGTTGGTTATGCTTATCCCAGGACAGAGGGAATGTTTTCATGGAGCTCAGCTGTCCCAGCACTGTTGTCCAGCATGCTGTGCTGCTGTATGAACACAGTGAACTGAAAAGTGACCAGCAGCCAGTTGGTTTTGAGCAGTGCAAATCTGTACTTCACCTAGTCAGAGTTATGGTATTGCTCAGTGCTCACATAGCTCAGTAAAGACATGGTCTATGATTAAGTTACCCCCAATTTTAAGAGAATACAAATGCAGAATGTACCCATAGGCAAAGGTCTGCTGCACTGTATTCTGTCACAGCATTTTTCTCTTCTCTTTAGGACAGTAATGCCCATTTTTCCAGAGCAATAACTAATCATGTAGGGAAAAGTGCTGAGCCTACAGTGACTTGGAGGAAAGTGTAGTGGGAGGATGTCATCAGCAGAAGTTATCTGAGTGTCAGAACCTCAGTTATTGCACTGAGAAGGCAGGTCTTGGTTAGAGGAGAACTGATGGAAAGAAGAAGAGCTTTGATACAGTACTCCACAGCCTGAGGGTTGATGTCTCAGAGGCTAAAATTCACTACTTGTATGCTAGCAGAGAGACCTGAACAAGAAAAACTCTTAATGTTCTGTTGGCCAATATATTTCCAGGCCAAAGTGAGAGATGAACTGCTGTTTGTTTGGGAAGCCTGTAACAAACTGATAGAGAAGCAGAAAATCCCCCAAAGTTTTTCCATTGAATACTGCCAGGTGCAAAGACCAACATTCTGCTTGTAGAATGTGCACCAGGTGTGCAAGAAGGTGCTTCCTGCTCAGTATGACCTGCTTGGCCAAGGTTTCCAAGTAACAAACTGAGAGCCTGGCAAGTCCAAGGCATCAGTCACCTTCTTTTAAGTTATCTTTCTGCCTTTAATCAGCTGAAGCCAGGACCACTGGAGGAGACTTACATTGCTACTATCCTGAGAGAAATCCTAAAGGGCTTGGATTACTTACATTCAGAGAGGAAGATCCACAGAGACATCAAAGGTAAGATTGGAGAGCTCAGTTCCCTTTCTTGTAAGGGATGTTAGTAATACAATACTCAGAGGTGTTATATTCCACCATAATCTGCAAGGTTTCAAAGACTTTCTCAGTGCTGCTTTTCTTGTTGGATTGCTGTTTTCTGAATCTGATGCTTGTCACTGTATCACAACTCATGCTTTTCATGTCTTTAGGGTTTAGAGTAACAGTAAGGATCTGTAGCTCTCCTCTGGCACTTGGAGTTTGGACAGTCAGGGAGCTAAAGCAAAGGAGTCAGTGAAAGGCATGCTCAGATATTAGCTGACTTGTGTCTGGATATTTGCTTTGCTGCTGGACCCCAAGGGTGTGTGTGCTGGGTATTGCGGTTATAGCTCACAGCAGAAGTGAGCTGTCCTCATGCAGGGTTCACTGCCCTAGAAAATCAGGGCAGCTTGTGCCAGCTTATCCTCTTGCTGGTTTTTATAGTCACTGGCCACGTGCTGTGTAGAGAGAGCTGGCATCTGCCTCCTGAAGAGCAGTGTCACAGCAAGCCCAGAGCATCAAAGTGCTGCAGGAGGATGGAGGGACAGCGCTGTGGAGCTGGGCTAGTGCCGGATGCTCGCTGCTCCGACCCACTGCAGGAGGGGGTGTGAGCAGGCACGGCGCAGAAACCTCATGCAGGGAGATTGGGAGGAAAGATTTCATTGTGTATGTGAGACTGCACATTTCTAGCACTGCACAAGATGTGTAGGGCTGTTGGCTGCCAGTGGTGGGGAAATGCTGAAAGTTGTTAGGTAAGGTCTCAGAATGAAAAGTCCTGCGGAAAACCCCCATTCCCAAACCTACACCATGTTACAGTCTTATGAGTGAGTGGGAACTAGTACAAGAGTGGAACTTGAGCTCTTTAGAAGGATCTGCTATTTCACCTGTGCTGAATGCTACTCTGGAAAAAAAATCAAGAGCATTAGAGGCTGTGTCGCCCTCCCTTCTTTGCGTGGCCAGGAGTCACATTGACTTGATGGTGTGGCCCTTCACATCTACTCCCTGGTCCTACCTCAGCAATAGTCCCCTTCTGATCCAACAAAGTGCACGAGCTTGTTCCACGTTACCCAGTGGAGTTCAAAGCGTGAGGATGGGTCTGAGGCTGGAAATCCAGGCTGAGGGTTATCACTGGTGTGAAGGAGGATGGCATGGGAAGGCTCCACTCAGTACTCAGTTCTGTGTGGGCTGGGGGTGATTCAGAGGCCAGCAGATTTAATTGCTTATTTGTGTGTCCAGCTGCCAACGTGCTGCTTTCGGAACAAGGAGATGTGAAACTGGCTGACTTTGGGGTGGCTGGACAGTTGACAGACACCCAAATCAAGAGAAACACCTTTGTGGGGACTCCATTCTGGATGGCACCAGAGGTCATCAAACAGTCTGCTTATGACTTCAAGGTGAGCTGGGAGCAGGAGGATTGCTGCTTGGGGCTACTATACAGGAGGTGGTGCTAGGGCAGAAACAGGGATTGGAAGTGCTGCTTGCTGCAGGAATTAGTCTTTTCTGTTATGATGCAGGGTCTGCTGGAGAAGTTTGTATATTAGACTTGAAATGCCACATCTGATTTATGTGATTAGCTGTCTTAAAAATGTGCTTTCATGTTGTAGAATTGCTCCTTGCTGTTCTGTGTTGTTCTTCGTCTCTTTTCCAGGCAGACATCTGGTCCCTTGGGATTACAGCCATTGAACTAGCAAAGGGAGAGCCTCCAAATTCTGACTTGCATCCTATGAGGGTTCTCTTCTTGATCCCCAAAAACAACCCTCCGACACTTGAGGGTCACCACAGCAAGCCCTTCAAGGAGTTTGTGGAAGCCTGCCTCAATAAGGATCCTAGATTTGTGAGTATTGCTGCCCACCTGTGAATTTGGGTGAAGGTCAGCAGAGGTCAAAAATTCCTTCAACAGGAAGGTGCCAGAATCCTGGAGAGAGAGAATTGCTGACCTTACAGGGTGGACACATGAGCCTGGCAGGATTTCCTCATGAGGGGGAGGTGGAGGGGCGGGCACTGATCACTCCTCTCTGATGGCCAGCAATGGGACCTAAGGGAATGGCATGAGGCTGTGTCAGGGGAGGTTTAGGTTGGATATTAGGAAAAGGCTTTTCCCCCAGAGGACAGTCAGGCACTGGAACAGGCTCCTAAGGACAGTGGTCATGGCCCCAAGGCCGCTAGAGTTCAAGGAGTGTTTGGATAACGCTCTCAGGCACTTTGCTGGGGATTGGTAGCATTGTTGGGGGCTGTCCTGTGCAGGGCAGGAGTTGGATTTGATGATCCTTGTGCAGCCCTTGCAGCTCAGGATATTCTGTGATTCCAGTTGCAGTCAGTGAGTTGTGTGTATAGTGTGCAGAGATGTTAGATGTGACATGCTTTCCTTATCTGCTCCAGAGGCCGACAGCTAAAGAATTGCTAAAGCACAAGTTCATCACACGCTACACCAAGAAAACCTCATTCCTAATGGAGCTCATCGATCGATTCAAGCGCTGGAAGTCAGAGGGCCATGGAGAGGATTCCAGTTCTGGTGATTCCGATATGTACGTGCATGTTTTGCATGGAGGGGTGCTCCTGCAGCCCCTGCTTGCCCCGGGGTAGCCTACTGCAAACAGCTCAGGTCCTTTTCCCACCTGAGATCTCAACTTGGAGCTTTTGTTTGTGGGAGCAAATGAGCGCTGCCTGAAGAGCCAGGCTGTTACCTCCTGTTCAGTGGGACCCCGTTCTCTGCTCTGGTCTTCACCTGTGGAGCCTCTTTGCTGAGTGTGAGGAATCAGGGTACTGACACGAAACAGTCTGTGTGTAACTGGTAGAACAGGGCTCTTGTTGCCTGTATTTTATGCACATTTCATGAACTACAAGAGCCCCAGGCTTTGGTAACTGTGGCAAGAGCTGTGTATGTGTGTATGTGTAGTCAGGGGTAAATCTTTGCACTGCCATGCAGGACAGTCAAGTTATGGGCCTTGGGTGGGGAAGGGGCACTTCATTCCCAGACTGGTGTCACAGAGTTGCTCTTCACCTGTATAGTGGCAGTGACTTGAGTGATCAAGGACTCGGGGAGACTGGCTTATAACATCTAAATCTGGCCCCTCACCTTGTGAGTTTGGATTGTCTTGAAATTCTCCTAAATTTAACTAGCACTAGAAACTTCTTCAAGCTGGCTGGATCAGAGAAGTGAATGTGGTTGTTTGGAAACATGATACAGTACTTAGCTCAGATCTCTTTGATGCTGCATATGTGCTGTAGGGACTGAAGTGGTTTCTCTTCATAATTTTTTCTGGGATAGGGAAAAGCCTGAAGGCCTGCAGCAATATGGCAGTCAGGTGGGGAGAACTTGTGACTCTGGGGAGTGTGGGCAAACCCCCAATGTATGGAACTGAGGCTTTGTCTTGACTTTCCCCTTTTCATTTGCAGTGATGGAGACGCAGAAGATGGAGACCAGGGTCCAATCTGGACATTCCCACCAACCATTCGCCCCAATTCCTTGAGCAAGCTGCACAAAGGAATGGCTCTTCATGGTTCCCAGAAGGTCTGTGTGCTGTGTGGTCTTTCTGAAGTGGACTGAACTAGCACAAGCTTTTGGATGTCTTGGGGAAGCCACCAGGCACTTGTCTTCTGTTTAAATTTATTTCAGTCTGGCACCTAGTGCTCCAGAGGTGCCTCTTCCACATCATCAGGGTACTGTGACTTGTGGCTTTCCCAAGATCTAGTGATGGGATTGCCGTGGAGGGGCTGTGAATTCACCAAAGGCTTAGTACTTCATGTGCCCTGGGAGCTTTTGCCTGTGCTTGTAACTTCTTTTCTTGCTGCTTTCCAGCCTACTGAGCCCATCAAGAGGCAACCACGGTCGCAGTGTCTCTCCACACTTGTTCATCCAGTTTTTGGGGAGGTGAGTAGAACCTTGCTCTCTACTGGTTGGAGATGAAGAGATACCTAACACAGATAAGTAAATAAGGAAAGATTTGGAGAAGGGAGGTGTGGTGGGGTAGCTAGTAGGGCTAAGGGAGTCTGAAGCATTTGCACCAGTGCAGAGGGCAAGACCATATGTGGGGAAAGTGAGTGTGTCCCTGGTGTGTACTGAAAACACTTGTGTTTGGAAGAAGGGCATTACCCTTCTGGTAATCTGTCTTCTGGTGAGGATCTGATAGAGAAGTATTTGTCTCCTGCCTGCATCTTAGGCCTGCTGATGCCTAGGCAGCTCCAGACTCTGATGTCTGTGGCTGAAGTGCAGCTCCTGGTAGAGCAGATAGGTGCTTGAGCTGGCCCGTCACTGTGCATGTCCCCTGCCCTTCTGCTGTGCTGCTGCCCACAGCAGAGTTTCTGAGGGGGAGGTAGGGTGGGTTAGAGCAGGAATTGGCTTTGCTGGTTGCTAGGCCATTTCTTGATCTGTACAGACTGCTGTTGGTAGCAAGCCAAGACCAAGGAGTTCCCTGCCACCTAGCCTCTAGAAGGCAGGCAGAGAAAATGTGTTCAGAAAACCTACTCAATTCCCCTGCCTTGTGGTCTGGATGGAGATGTGGAGTTGAAGTAAGAGCTGCCATTAACGATAGGATGGTGTCTGTATCAGCAGAGAGGTGACAGCTCATCTTTCCAGCTGGGTGATGTTGTCAGGGAAGAGGAGGATAATCACAAGGGGGCTGCTGGCTGTGAGCTCTGGTTGCTCTTTCCAGCAGAAGGGTAGGAAAGGAGATTATGCTTTGGAAGAAATCAATTAGATGCTGCATGTCAGGGTTCTGTTCTTGAGATGCTGGTGACAGACACCCTTTCTCTGGTCCTGAGGAGTTACTCTTCTGGATCCTGATTGCATGGCCCAGCAGAGAGCTGAGCTTTTTCCAGGGATAGTTTCTGGACTTAATTCTCTTTTCTCAGGTTTACTGCTATGTGGAAAGAGGGTTTGCTGCATGGCAGGAACCAGAGGTCATTTGGAAAACCAGGCTCTTGACACTGCTTCAGTTGGAATTGGGAGTTTATCTAACTGGCCTCTTCTGTGCTCCACAGGGCTTGACTTTCAGAGGTCAGAGCATGAGGCCAGTGACCTGGGTCTTGTAGGCCTAGAGCTATGAGATGAAACTGCATTAGAACCATGTTGGTTTGTTTGTGCAGCACAGTCACTGATGTCTGGGTCTCTGTTCAGTTTAGGAGCCTCCTGGGGCAGAGTGCTCAGGGCTGTGACTGTAAATGCATTTTTGTGCTTCTCCTTATAACTTTGCTGCACCAGTTCCAGGCAGGAAGTGGCTTCTCGGACATTTCATTTCTGCTAGTTTGACTCCCTTGCCCCAGTTTGTTGATCCCCCTTTCCTTTGATTAGACTTTTGCTGGCTCTGCAGATCTGAGTGAAACTGGAAGCAGGAAAGGTTCCGGGCAGTCTCTGAAATAACCTGGCTTTTGTGTGCAGTAGAGAGGGCTTGAAAGAAAACTTCTCCAGGTTGGAAATCTGCTTCACTGCTGGTTGCATGTGTTATTTGCTATTGGTAGGAAACTAGAACTGAAGACTTTGTCCTCCTCACTCTTGTGTGATTGCAGTTTAAACCAGCTAGGCTTGATCCCCTCTTTCCCTAAAGGGGCTGAAGCTGGGCTTTGTGAATGGAAATCTGACTGAGATGTTCTTTGTAATCTTTCCTTTACCTTCCCTGCATGTGTATTACTGGATGTTAATATTGAAAATGGCCCATGAGGAGTCATTCACAGGTGTGGGCAACTGCAAATCTGGAAACATCCTGGGGCAGGGAGGTAAAACGATGTTTGGGCCTAGTAAGGCTGAGCTCATTGCAGTGCTCTAACTCCCACAAGCCTCCAGAGAGCTCTTCTGCAGTGGGAACAGAGAGCCCAGCACACACTGCTCCCATCATAGGCTGCTGGGCAAGCTGAAGGTCAAGGGCTTGGCATCAAAGGCTGATGATAAACTGACAACTTACCTCCAGGACAGACCCTGTGCTTACTCTGAGGTGGGCAGCCTTTGGTAGGTAGACGTCAAATTCTTGGTTTTAGCATCACACCTATTTTTGGCTGTGAAATCTGTATCCTTGATGTGTAACTGAGGTGCCCCTCCGTGCCCCTGCCACTTCTGACTGAGCAGAGGTGTGCATGGGTTGTTCCCACAGCTTTGTGGTAGGGAACAGGTGCCCCACTGAGGAGGCAGCAGCCCTTTTTGGCTGGGAACTGTTTGTTCCCAGCAGGGGCCTTGGTGCACAGGAACGACTGCAGCTGGGGATTAGCATTCACATTGTTCTGCTTTCCAAAGCACGGAGAAAAGGTGAGCTCCAGCAACAGGATAGGCTGATCCTAGAACTGAGGCAAAGAACTGCGAGGCTTGTGTAAGCCCTTTAATCAGCAGGGCCTAATGAGAGCTTAATTGAACTGGACAGTGGTAAGCTGGCAGATGTTGCTGGTTCAACAGGACGCTTGATTGTTGTTCAGCTCCTTGTGTGATGGTGCCCTGAGGAAGGGGCTGTCATATCAGCAGCTTGTGGGAAGGAGATGGGGAACTGCTGCAGGGGGTGGAAATGTAGGATTTCCAACAAGGGACTCCTTCAGGCTCAGCACCAGTGACCTGTCAGGCATTTCTTCTCAACAGAGGTGTAGCTATTTCAGATTAACAGCTGGAAACATGTGCAAGTAGAGGCCTACTCGGAGTGCACTGACCATGAGAGATGTGAACTGAGGCAGATGCTGCATGGGGAGGGCTTGGTGCGTGGACTTTCTTTCCCTGCCTCCCTGGGTAAAGCTCTCTTAGAGAGGAATGTTGGAGATGAAGGTGCTCAGGATCCCTGGTGTGGCAGTTGTCTGCCTTGGCCTCCCAGTCACTAGAAGCAACTCAAACTTTTTTGTGGTTATTAAAAAGGGGTGGTGACTAACTCCTGGCGTTGGATATATTCTGCCCAACCTGCCTGTGAGCCTGTGTGTGTGTCTGGGTGCTGAGCTGTCATGAGCAGCAAAGGTCATTGTACTGCTTCAGATACACCTGGAGTTCTTTGTGCTGTTGGTGCATTTCTTGTAACATTTAGTTACAAGAGTACATCCTGTTAAGTAAGGACTTTGATTGCCATAAGTACCTGGAGGCAAATTTGAACCCCAGACAGTGGACTTCTACTTTCCTGACCAACAAAAGTTCATTTTTGGTTCATTTAAGTGGAATATGGGTGCCCTCCTGCACCCTGGTGGAGTCATACTAAAAGGGAAAGGGCCTTAATGTCAGTGCTGCACTTCTCAACCAGTGCTTTCTGCAACAAAATAAGGACCTAATGCCCTGTTTCTGGGTTGCAGCTCAAAGACAAGCACAAGCAGACTGGAGGCAACGTGGGAGCCATGGAGGAGCTGGAGAATGCCTTTAGCTTGGCTGAGGAGTCCTGCCCAGGCATCTCTGACAAACTGATAGCGCACATGGTGGAGCGGGTCCAAAGGTGAGTGTCCTGCGTGTGAGCTGGGGTGGAGCCAGCACTGAACCACGTGGCTCTTGTGCTCCACAGCTGTGCAAAGGTCAGTGCCAAGCAGTCAGGACAGACAGAAGTGAATATTCATGACAGCTGCCCTGATAGTTCCTATGGCATTTCTTTTAATTGCTTTCATTTAATGCAAACAGTTTGTCTGCTTCAGAAGTCAGGTTTCTGTAGTGGTGATGTATGTTGCAAGGCACAGAAAGATGCTGCTGTTCACCTTCATTCTGCACATATATCTATATACATCTGATATCCTGCTGGTCCCATTACCCAGGCAGCAAGGACTGTGCAAAATCTCACTGGGATCACTTCTGGGATAGAAAGTTTCTGTTAATAAATATCTGTTTCATTGCAAGGAATGTGCTTCAAAGCACTATGTGCAGCTAGTCACTGCTTGCCCAGCTTTAGGTATACAGGAAGGTGTACTTTTCCTGGAGAGAATTATTTATTGAACCAGTGAAGGAGTGTAGTCTGGTAGAATTTAGTTCTTTGCCGGGTCAAACTTGGCTCCATTGGTGGCACCAAGTCCAGTCAAATCCATGTGTTGCAGGCACTAACACAGCTAACCTGGTCACAGATTTATCAGGCTTTATTTAACATGATTTTGGCTTTTCTCCCTCTCCCTAAATCTCACCCTTTCCTTATCAAGAGAGAAAGTTAACATTTGGCTCCTCCCTGGTTAGCAGGCTGGAAGTGCTTTATGTGACAAAAGAAGCTGTTCTATGCTCTGGCTGCCCCTGTAAACACAACCCAAGCTCTACAGTCTTTACACCCTTGAACTTAGGCTTTCTAAGCCTTTCTTTCTGATGGGTTAAAGTTTGTGCCTTGTAACTCAAGTACCCATTGAATTGAACAGAATCATTAAGGTTGGAAAAGCTGTCCAGGATTGAATCCAGCCTTTGACTGATAGCCACTGTGTCTACTAGACCAGAGCACTGAGTGCCACATCCAGCTGTTTCTTGAATGTCTCAAGGGCTGGTGACTCCACCACCTCCTGGACAGCACATTCCAATGCTTGACAACCCTTTACATGAAGAAATTCTTCTTTATTCCCAACCTGAACCTCCACCAGTGCAGCTTGAGGTCATTCCCTCTTGTCCTGCCCCTTGTTCCCTGGGAGCAGAGTCCAACCCCCACCTGGCTGTCCCCTCCTGTCAGGGAGTTGTGCAGAGCCATAAGGTCCCCCCTGAGCCTCCTTTGCTCCAGGCTGAGCTCCCCCAGCTGCTCCTGGTGCTCCAGCCCCTTTCCCATCCCCACTCCCTTCTCTGGACATGCTCCAGCCCCTCAATGTCCTTGTCATGAGGGCCCAGAAATGCTCACAGCACTCGAGGTGGGGCCTCACCAGCGCCCAGCACAGGGGGATGGTGACTGCCCTGGTCCTGCTGCCACACTATTGCTGACACAAGGGCAATTGCTGGCCCTCTAGGCCATTTGCACACATGCCAGCTCATGTTCAGCTGCTGTTGAGCAGCATCCCCAAGTCCTTTCCCACCAGGCAGCTTTCCAGCTGCTTTGCCCCAAACCTGTAGCAGTGCAGGGGATTGTTGTGGCTGCAGTGCAGGACCTGGCACTTGGCCTTGTTGAACCTCACACCATTGGTCTTGGTCCAGCCTGTCCAGATCACTCTGCAGAGCCTTTGCCCACCCAGCTTGGTGTCATCTGTGAATGTGCTTAAGGGAGCCCTCAATCTCCTTGTCCAGATCATGGATAAAGACACTAAACTGGACTAGTCCCAACACTGAGCCCTGGGGAACCCTCCTAGTGATCGGTCCTAGCTGGGTGTAACTTAATTCCCCACCACTCTCTGGACTCAGCCAATCCAGCCAGTTTTTAAGCCAGCAAAGTGTGTACCTGTCCAAGCTGTGGGCTGCAGCCTCTCCAGGAGAATGCTGTCTGAGATCATGGACTACCTGCAGAGCCTTTCCCTCATCCACTAAGGGGGTCACCTGGTCATAGGAGATCAGACTGGTCATGCAGGACCCGCCTGTCCTAAACCCATGCTGTCTGGGCCTGACCCCCTGCTTGTCCTGTCAAGCAAAGAAGAGCTGTAGACATTAAGGACCAAATATAATGGCCATCCTAGAGGGATTCTGTTTCTACATCATTCAAGTTTCCAAGCAAATACACCATGGGACTGTGTAGAACCCTCATCTAATAATCACTTAATGCCAGGAAGAGAACACTCATTCTGCTGGCTGACCCATAGAGGTCACAGAAGGTGTCCTGTGATATCTGTAAAACCTGAGCCTCTGACTGAGCAGGAGGTGCTCATGGATGTGTGGGGGTGACTGCAGACAGGTAGTTGTTTCAGCATCATTCACTTCTGTCAGCCTAGAAATGACACTGCTGCATGGGGCAGAAGCACAAGATACTTGTTTTTGGGGGGGGGCTTGCAAAACCTCAAAGACCTGGTTGCTTTCTTACCATAAAACACCAGTGCTGAAAACTTCTTATTAGGTGCAAACTGAATCTTGAAAGCCTGAAAAAGTGTCAAACCACCTTGGCTTTTTGTTAAAATGCTGGTTTTGTCTGTCAGGACTTTATCTAGTAAAAACTGGCAGTGGGGACAGACCCATGCAGCCTGACCCCTTCCCCCATGGACCTGCTGGTGGGTGCCTCTGGGCACCATTCCAGGTGAGAGCTTCAGCCAGGCAGTGCTGAGCAGTTCTCCCTTGTCAATTCTTCCCTGCAGGTTTTCACACAGTCGGAACCACCTGACCTCTGCCCGCTGACACTCACACTCCCTGCTGTTGTCGTGAGGGGGAAGGATTTTTTCCAGCTTCATAAGAACTACATCTCTAATCCAGACCACCATCTGCTGTTGGATGTGACATTGTGATGGACTCCAGGACATTTCAGAGCCTTCATGTTAGCCGTGTTTCCATGATAACCCAGGGTGGGGTTTGCAATGCAAGTACAATTTAGACCTTTTGCAGAACCCGAGATGGGCGGTCTACTTGTTTTTACAATGTAATCAATGCAGTTTTTAATTGTTTTCCTACAATGGTTGTGTCCATTTTGGCTTGGTTTGATTCACAGCTTGTTTCTGGTAAATGCCTGGCTGCTGGGAAAAGGGAGATTCTCTTCCATTGATGTGTTTCAGAGGCAAGTCTGATGGGTTTAGTCTCCTGCCCTTCCTAAAGAAGCATTTGTGAGCAGTTGTGTGTGAGTACAGGGATGCTGGGAAGCTCTCCAGGCATTTAGGGCCTCTGGGAGAGTGAGACCCACTCTCCAGTTGTTCTGGAGGATCACTTCAAGCCCTTCACACACAAGTAACAATGCTTTCCAGTGCTGCAGCAGCTGAGCTGATACACGGTTGCTCTTTCCCAGCCTGTCATTTCATTGGAGGATAGGTTTGCTGATTGTTCTGGTTTTGGCTCTGGGACATCATTTTGTATTAGGCTTTAGTTCATCTCCTTCAGGCAACAGCAGAACTTGCCTTGGATCTCCAGGGAGCAGAAGGCAAAGTGGGTATGTTTGCTCTGGGAGCTGGTGGAGTTCCTGTCCTTGGCACTTCTGGCAGCTGAAGCAGCTCCACAGGCAGACTGGGCAGTGCTGGTCTGAGCTGAGCAAGCCCATGTGGGGCAGAAGGGTTAAAAAGGGGAATGGGGGGAACACAACAGCTGCAGGCATCAGCAGGGCTTTGGTCCACAAGGCAGAGGGACACTACAGAGCAGGTTTTGATGCAAGAACCTGTGCTCTACATGAAGACATAAAGTGGATGGCTCATAGCAGTGTGGTGGGGCTGGGGATTCCCAAAAGCTGCTCTAGGCCTCCCTCTCCTTCTCAACCTTCCCTTTCTGGCTCCTTCTTCAGCCTGGGATCTAGACTCACTGCAGCCAGGGCTCTGCTCCAGTTGACAAGCTGGGGTGGTGTTTGGTAGCAGAGAAGGTAAAGCATCTACTGCTGCGTTGGCTGCTTAAGGTATTCCAGCAGAGCCATCCCCAGGAGCTTTGCTTTCTGTATCATACTAGTTTATAAAGCAAATCTTTAATTCAGGTAAGCACACAGATATTAAATCTACACTTTAAAGGTCTAGAAAAATAGACTTAGGAAAATAACCCTGGACAGCTGGTTGCTTAGAGAGCTGCTCTCTAACTGAAAAGAGATTCCCATGAAGTCAGCAAGAACTCAGTTACCCAGACCTTCCTGTCTGAGTGTTTGGATGTGGATGATATGGCTCATCCCAGAGCCACTGAGAACAAAGGCTGGAGCTGTTCAGCATTTTTTTAATGACAGGCCACTTGGTTATAAACAAGGCTTGATTTTTGGTACTTAGATTCAGACCTGCAGACTTTAAGTGCTGGGCTGCAAGTAGCTCAGGAGGACCATACATTCCCTCATCCTGGTGTATGGTGCTCACTTTACCTTATGACTGTCCTTTATTTGTCCTGATGGACAAATCCAGGCTCAGCAACGCTATGAACTTGTACAGTAGAGAAGAGGTGCTGCTGTTGGATCTCTGCTGCAGAGCAGTGTTCTGTGGTGAGAGCCAGCTCAGAGCTTGCAGTTAGGAAGAACAGAACAAACCCACTTTTCCCTCAGGAGGAGAAGTTAATGTAGAGACAGGACACTTGGAGAGGGGGAAGGCAGAGGCTGCAGGCCAGCACAAGGGCCCCTGCTGCTTTTGAAGTTGCTGTTCACAGCGGTAGCAAACCGTGTTGATAAGGTACCTGTATTGTTACTCACATGCTCTGCAGTGTAATGAGGAAACTTTTTAAAGGAAACAATCCCCACACCCTTCGTCCAGTACTCAAAGCAACAATGGGTTTAGTTTTCAAAAACGTTGAAAGGGATCTGCCACTTTCAATAAAGTAACAAAACAAATGAAGCTGGTGTAACTGTGTTATTAGGGGAAGAGGATCGGTTCCAGCTGCTTTTCTCTGCATTCTTCTTGGTCTTCCCCTGAATTTTCCTCATGCATCTGTAACAGAGACCCCAGAGACAGAGCCAAGTACTTTGTGTGCAAGGATTACAGCTGCAGGCACATCAGCCTTTCCTGCTGGCACTCCTGGAAGCACACGCTGTTGGCACAGGTACAGCTGTGCACTGGGGGCACACTGCAGTGTGGTTTTTTGCTGGAGTTTGTTTAGTATTTGCAGTCTTTAGAGTCAGGCTCGACTGGCAACAGGGTATCTCTGCCTTCCTCTGTCTCACTTTGCAGCTGGGAGGGGGCCCGAGTGGTGGCATGGGTCACCCAGGGAGGTGGTGGAGTCTCCATCTTTGGTGATACTCCACTGCACAGATGCAGCCCTGCATGAGCAGGGATTGAACCAGACAGCCCTGAGCCTGTGTGACCTCAGGGACAGCATGAACACTCTGGAGATGCCACTGTAATTGTGTGTAAACCCTTGTGACTGTCCTTTCCTGGGCAGCAACAGAGGCGAAGGGCTCAGCTGATGCTGTGACCAACTCTGCAGTGCTCCTCATCTGTTTATGCCTTGGAGCCAAGTGGAACTGATTAATGTACTTCTGACTGTGCTTTTTGGGGGGGGGAATTTTGCTAAATGCCACGTGCTCAACTCAGCAGGCTGTTGCCAGGACAGTGGTGATGAGCCGGCCTCAGCAGCAGCAGGAATGCGGAAGCACAGGGTCAGTGCACCAGGTGCTCTGCGGGTGGGTGCAGTTTGTAATGGGAGTGATGCCTGATGCCTTATAAAAATGGAAGTCTGACAGTTAATGTCTCCCCAGCAATCAGGCACTAACCCTGCCTAGCAGAGGACTTGGCTCCTGGCACGCCAGCCCCTGTCCCCTGGCACAGCCGCGGTGCAGGCACTGCCAGGCACAGAACACCTGGAGCCCACGGCTGCTGCTGCTTCAGCAGAGCTAAAGCTGTGCTGCTGGGGCCAGTCTGAAGGACTGCTCTGGGGTAACAGAATCACTGCTATGACCAGGGAGGAGAAGGGAGCAGTCACCAGAACAGCTCCAGTCTGTTGGGTTAAATGTGTCAGGAGTTACTGCACAAAGTCTGGTTTCTTAAGCAACGAAGCAGGATGGTGTTATCCTGGATGAAGGCCAAGCATGAAGAGCGAAATCTGTAGTGTAGGGGTTGTTCAGCCTGGAGAAGAGAAGGCTCCAGGGTGACAAGGGCAGGAATGGCTTCACACTGACAGGGCAGGGTTAGATGGGCTCTTGGGAAGAAATTCTTCCCTGTGAGGGAGGTGAGGCCCTGGCACAGGTTGCCCGGAGAAGCTGGGGCTGCCCCATCCCTGGAAGTGTCCAAGGCCAGGTTTGACGGGGCTTGGGGCACACTGGGCTAGTGGAAGGTGTCCACGCCTGTGGTGGGGAGGGGACGGGGTGGAACTGGATGGTCTTTGAAATAGTGAGACCATGGCTATTAAGCCCTGCAGTCACAAATGCATCTCCCCCTCATGTACACCTTAGCTCCATAGCAAGAACATAATGCATAAGGGCCTGTTTTAATTCTGTTCTTGCCTAATGCTCCTGTTAAGGAAACTTCTCATGGTTGTAGTTAAGAGAAAAATAAAGTATTTCACAGAACTGATACACCACTGAAATCCCCACCACTTTTAAAGTTCACTGAGGTAAGGCAGCTGCAGTTTTGCTCGGAATAGCAAAGCTTTTGGCTTTTCTAGCCTGAGCTCCTGCACTATAAATGCACAGACATTTGAGCTCAGTATTCTCAAACCTAGAAGAGGCTTTTGCTGCCTGCTGTCCTTCCAGAGCCTCCTGGTTTAGAGACCCCACCTCAGCAGTTGCATCTTTAAGAGAGATGCTGAGCTGCAGGTTCAGCACAGGAGCAACTAAAGGATCATTCACTCACCAGCCCAAAAACCATAGGGAAAGACCCTTGCTCACTGTGGGGCAAGTGCCACTCAAGCTCCACAAAGGCAGTTCTGCCACCTCCTCCACACCATCCCCACTCTGTCTGGAGAGCACTTGGTACAGGGTGAGCTGAGATCCAGAGTTGTGGAAAACTACTGAGTAACTTGAACATGGAATGGTGGGCCCAGGAATAAGAGGCTGAGAGAGTTTTATACCAAGATGCTATTTACTTTGAACAGTCATATTCAGCCACATGTCTAATCAATCCACATGGATACACCTACAACAGGTAATTAAAAAAATAATAAATGAAGATGCTAATAAATTAAGTACATTTAACTTAGATGGGACAATGGTCTTTGTGAGAGCGGCAGCAAAGGCTGGATCTGCAGTCACTCCTCTAGGATGCAAATGCCAAGCAAGAAAATCCCTCTGGACTCCCCATCCCTTCAGTCCTCATCCTGCTTGAGACTGTAACTGAACACTCGTGCTGGCCTCTGTCCTTCCCATTGTCCCATGGGATCTCCACATTCCTCCATCCTCACAGCATGCAACACTTTCCTTTTTCTTTCACTGCTTCACTGCATTGTTCCTTCTGTTAGTACACAAACACTTTTCTATCTAATATAAATCAGTCTCCTCAGCCCATCAAAGCCACGTCCAACAGCATCTTGTGGCACTTAGCGTGCATCAGTCCTTGTGGAGGCACCCAAAGGTGACAGCTTTACAAAAGAGAACAAGCTGCAAACATTTCAGAGTTAATACAGAAATTTAATAGAGTCCACAGACACTACTGCTCCATCTGGAATCCAGTGACTTTTACACCTTCATGAGAAAGAGAAGATGGATCCCACCCCGAACTGAAATAGATGATTAGGGATTTTCAGAAGTCTTTGCATGACAAAAGCACAAGCAACAGTGACTTTCAGAGGCTTGTTCTCCTACAGTGCTTAAATGCCTTGAAAACATCACCCACACCAGAGTGGAGAGTGTTTGCCATCCCGTGCCTTACTTAACTCCTACTACAGGATAAAGAAACTGGAGCTGTGATATGAGAACAGTGATTGAGTTCAGAGGACAAACCATGCACCCCCCTGCACCGATCCACAACACACCAACACCTCAACAGCTCAGCAGAGACTCAGTCCTCCTGCTTCCCTGGAAAACTGCTGCTGTGGCAGCTCCTGAGGAGCAGAGCTGTTCTGGGAGAGCTGCAGTGTCTGTTCAGAATGAGCTGTGGGTAAGCCAATGCACCATGTGTTCCTGTTAGTCTGAGACAGCTGTGCCAGCAGGCTGATGGTGACAGCAGCAGGACGGGTTGTGCCGCCAGCCCCGCGGAGCACCTGGGGCCTGGGAGCCCTGGCACCCGCTGCTGCCAGCCAACTACACCACTGGAAGCTGCTGCTTTTCTCCCATGTGTGCTGATCATCCAGTCAAAATGTAAAAACAAGGTGGTACCTGCCTTCAGGGCAGGTGAAGGTGTTACTGTACAGGTACAGTGGAACAAGAACCCTTCCACGATGTGTGCGCACTGCATCACTGCTGTTGTTGGGTTCAGCTGGAACGGACTTGACCCTCTTCCACACCATCGGGAATGGATGCGATCCCTGTCTGCAGCCCCCTCACTCCCACTTTCCATCCCAGGGGAAATGAGCCCTCCTGGGTCTTTGCTTTATCAACTCCAGACACTCCTGTTCCCACCTGCTTCTTTTGTTGGTGTTGCCAGCAGAGATCCAGCTCTGCCCCACATCAGTCTGTGTGAGTGTCCTTCTCCTTGGGAAGCAGCAGGCTCGACCTGGCCGGAGAGCTGGTGGCTCTTTTGATCACCTCCATCCACCTACCAAGAACAGACATGAGAAAAGCTTGTCCCTCACTCACAGAGAACCTTGTCCTTTGGTTACAAGCTGTACCCCTTTCCCAAACCTCCCAAAACAGCCATTTTCTTTCCTTTACAGGTCTTCTGGGAAATTAACTCTTCAAAGGAACAGCTTGAGATGTGGTAAATACCCTGCAGAATACGGCTGTCTGTCCAAGTAACAGGTCCACAGTGCTCTGAGCTCCAGAGAACTCTCATGAGAGCTCACTGTGTTCTCTCCTCAGTGTTATCAAGGATGGCAAGGTGACAATAATTATTGCTTTTCTTAACAATAAATTAGGAAATAGGTAAGAGCCTTGCTCAGATGGAAGAAAGCAAAGCAGCAGTGAAAAAAGCAAGACAAATCCACTGTGAATTAGACATTTTCCCCTTGAAATCACTACATGAGCCCAGTGCATTAAAGAGCACAACTTACGGCCCGGGTAGCTGATACCTAAGCTGCTCACAAGTGTGTGACACTCTCCCAAGGAAGGGGGACATGTGACACCTCAGTAAAACCACATTCCAAAACAACCAATATGGCCCTGCATGACAGGACCCAGAGCAAGGGTTCTCAACGTAGCAGCCAAGTGTTGTACGTGGTGCATTTCACACTCTGTGGAACCCCCTAAGAGCAATTAATTGTAATTATAGAGGATAATAAAATATAATTACAGAGAAACCAGCCAAGTGAAAGGGCGCCCTGCACTTATTGCTCTCAGCCTTGTGTTATAACTTCTGCTCCGAGATGGAAGATAAAAATCAAGAAACTCTTTACAGAACCTGGAAATCTGACTCCCAAAGAGCTGGTGGAGCTGAGCACCCCACAGCCCTTCCTCCCACATCCCTCCCTGGCTCCAAGGAAGCCCCAGACTCCTGGCACAAAGCCCAGCTCACAGCTCTAGGTGTATCCCCAGCTCTCCCCACACAGAGGAGGGTTCTGTCAGAGGAGGGATCTCCAAATATCATCAGTGGGGAGAGGAAGGGAATGTTACTCCTGAGAATGTGCTGGAAGACCACTCAGACTAGGAGGAAAGAGAGGATGGGATGACCAACCACTGAGTTAAGAGCAGGTTATACACCAAGACAGAGAAAACAGAAAATTACCTCTCAAAGGTGTATTTGCTCTCAGCCCTGAAGAAATACACGTGGGACTTGAACTGCAGCTTGAAGACATAATCCTTCTGAATCCCGTCCGCCTCCACAGGGCAGCTGACAGTGTAGCCGAGCAGCGGGAGGCTGGCCAGGGGATAATCATCCTGCAAGAGCCCAAGAGCCCAGCCCTCAGTGCAAGGCACCCCTGCCATGCAGCCCCTGTGCCACAGGTAAGGGCTGTGCACTCTTGTTCAGGAGACAACAGGAGGACTCTTCTGCAAGGCCACCAAGAGCTTACAGTGAAACCTTCCCCCAACTCCTTTCATTTTTTTATAGTTATTTGCTTCTGCTCCTCTGCCCGGCGCTGCCTCCTGGGCTCCCTCTCTCCCTTTCTATGGAACTCCAAGCACAGATCTGACAAAAAAGGTAAAGTAACCCTCACAAAAGAAATGTGCCCTCAAGGCAAGAAGCCAGAATAACCCAGTTACTGGGTTAATAAACACGGTTTATTCGGTTAATAAGATGAAAAGATTGCGCTGCACTATGGTTCATTATCAAGCAGGTGCTGAATGTACCATGGGCAGAAAAATCCCTGGAGCCCGTCAGGCTGAGCTGAAGCCCAGCAGGGAGAGAAGCTGGCAATGGAGGCCCAGAGGCTGCTACGTCCCTCACATCCTTTAGTCACTGCATGAGGACATGCTTCCCCCTCCCCCACAGAAGGTCAGTACCATCAGAACTGGAAATCCTGATTAAGCTCCACAAGCAGTCCCCACAGCCTTTCAGAGAGCAGCCTCATTATGAACTACCTCCTCTTCCACTTGTTACTCTCCTTCAAACAGCAGTGATTTGCCCCTGGAGCTGAAAGTCAAGGATCCCCAGGTCCCCCCAACACCCCGACCATCATCCCCTCACCTACACCTGCCCACCTGGTGTGTCTTGTAGAAGAACAAGCAGAAGTTGGTGAAGACCACCCACAGTTTCTGCCAGCCATTGCTGTTCTTGAACTTCCTCAGCAAATACCCAGAGAGCTGGTTCTGGCACAGAAGGAAAAAAGGATTCCCATGAAATCCCAGGTTGCCATCCTGCAAGGTGAACAGCCCAACGCTGCTCCTGCGCTTGTTCCCTGGTGTCAAAGGCCTCCCAGGTATGGAGACAGCCACCAGGGTCCATCCCTTTCAGCCACCCTTTCTCACATGCAGAAAACCCACATGGAACACACTGTGTGAGAAGGGAAATAAAGCAGGAGAGGAAACAGAGGACTGCAGAGCTGGGAGATAACATGTGGCAGCTACACAAAGCCAAGCCAGCGTGGAAGGGGGGCTGCAGGGAGGGGAGCACCACTGCCTTGGAGTCAGCCAGTGGGATAAGGAATCCTATGGCATGGAATGACAGTGCATGGATTTTGTAATTTGATAAAAAGACAGGATACATGGCAGATTTACAGAGAGAACTATTTTTTGAGGCATAAACAGGAGGAAATCCTGCCTTAACAAGGCAATGGTACAAGTCTGCCTCTGAGGATGAGCATCCTCACGTGAGCAGTTAGGAAGCAGGACATTTTCCTGGGCATCCCATGGCTCCTCCCCACCAGCACAAAATGTGAGAGGCATCTTTACCTGGATCATGCACAAGTAATCAGACAGGGATAGGCTCTGGTTCCGGTACCAACAAACATGGGTGATTGTGTTGGGCCGTTGGGCCTGGCCCAGCAAATAGCGAGGAGGAAGCTCTGGAGAAACAGCAAGAGAGCAGAAAACTGAGCACAGAAAGGGGGAGAGAAAGAGAAAAACAGAACGTTAAGGTGAGAGGAGTGATGCAAGAAAGGTGGCTGTCAAAGGAAAATGGATTGTGAAAAAAATGACGGCGTTAGAACATGGAACAGATCAGAGTGAGAGGGAGCGCAAGAACTCACACGTTCAATCCCAGAACCTCTAGCAGGGTGGGCTTGTTATCCATGCACAGAAGTGTGAAATGGTGTCTTTCCCAAGGTGTCAGCAGGGAAAGGCCTGTCCCTTCCAACAGAAGCCACAACAGAAGCCAGCTTGAGTGTCCAATGTCTGCACCTCAAGCCCAGGTGACATCTATAGCACTTCCCTTACCAAGCTAATCCACACGATCTCTACGTCAGAAAAATGCAGGAGCTCCAGTGCCCAAACTTTTAACTCCAGTTAAACAAGTGCCTCAAGAGCAGAGCAGGACAGGCAGGCACAGACACATGCTGCAGCCCCCTGCCCCATTGCTTTTGTCAGGTTAGTGACCTTCTTTTTCTCTCCATGTCATTTAGGGTCCTTCCCACTTCTGGAAGTCTTCCAAGCATGCCAGCCTCCAGGAAGGTGTTCTACCCTGCCAAACTGCTGCCTAAAGTAAAACCATAGAGTAGGTGCAAGCAGTGTAAGGAGTGCTGAGCTGATCTGCCTCAAAATCTGCAGGATTCAGTGCCCAAATGTGCCACCAGTGCTGCCCTGCACTGTGAGTAACAGCAAGACTGCAGGTACCAGCGGCTCATAGAATCCCAAGAAGGTTTGTGTTGGAAGGGACCTTAAAGCTCATCTGGTTCCACCCCCTGTCATGGGCAGGGACACCTTCCACTAGCCCAGGTTGCTCAGACCCCCACCCAGCCTGACCTTGAACACCTCAGTGGGCACATAATAAACATCTCTGCTCAGCATCAAATGATGCTGCCATGAAAAGACACCTGACTGCTCAGTCCTGCCAGTGAGGGAAGGGCAGAGAATTCCGACTGAATTCCCTCTTCTTAATTCTGAGTGCAGTACAGCACCTAGCCAGAGCTCAGTACAGCATTGGTCAGTCTCTAAAGGAAAATATCATGGATAGGGAACTTACAATCATAGAACCATTAAGGTTGGAAAAGACCTCCAAGATCATCAAGTCCAACCTTTCACCAAATCCCGCTGAACAATACAGCGAAGTACCACATCCACACATTCTTTGAACATTTCCAGGGATAGTGGCCCCACCACTGCCCTGGGCAGCCTGTTCCAATACTTAACCACTCTTTCTGTGGAGAGATTCTTCCTGATTCCCAACCTGAACCTCAACTGGTGCAGCTTGAGGTCATTCCCTCTTGTCCTACCCCTTGTTCCCTGGGAGCAGAGCCTGACCCCCACCTCACTGTCCCCTCCTGTCAGGGAGTTGTGCAGAGCCACAAGGTCCCCTCTGAGCCTCCTTTTCTCCAGGCTGAGCTCCCCCAGCTGCTCCTGGTGCTCCAGACCTTCCCCCAGCTCCGCTGTCATTCTCTGGATACACTCCAGCCCCTCAACGTCCTTCTTATCATGAGGGGCCCAGAACTGACCCAGGATTTGAGGCACATCAGCAGTGCCCAGCACAGGAGGATGCTTAGTCCTCCAGCAAGCAGGATGAAACCCAAAGGAGCAATTCAATCCCAGGATATCCTGGGTTGCCTTTAAACTTTCCCTGCTTTGATCCTGCTGCCGAAGCAAAGCCATGCTGCACGGAGAGCAGAGTGTGAGTAGGGACACGCAGACGAGCACAGAGGGGACAGGCATGCAGTGGTGTGGGATGGCCCACGCTGCCCCTGGACACAGAACCGCTGCCGAGGCGCAGTGGGAGATGGAGGCCAAGGCAGGGGGACAGAGCGAGGCGAGCGCTGCGCCCTCGGTACCTCGACGGCCACACTGTGGTCGGTCATGGAGACGCTGGTGTTGCGGTACCAGCACACGTGCATGGTTGTGTTGGCACGGTGATGGCTCTGCCTGTCCAAGGAGCTACGAGAGGAGTGAATGTCATCTTCGGACTCCTGTTCTACAGAGACCTCATCAGAGGATCCTGGGGGAGGAGAATTGGGTAGTGGTTTAAGAAAACCGTGCAATACAAAAAGCAAGAGAAGCTGGGGTTCCTGAGAAAGGCTGTTTTCTCTTGCCATGGTCCAGTTTTAAGTATGTCAAGTTGAACTGGTGACACGGCTCCTGTGACCACGCTAAGCACATCAGTCTGGGTTTCATTACTCAGTTCTGCCTGGGGCAGCTGACTCACAGGATCAAAGGATGGTTTGGGTTGGAAGGGACCTTAAAGCTCATCGGGTTCCAACCCCCTGCCATGGGCAGGGACACCTTCCACTGGAATAAAATCACAGAATGGTTTGAGTCAGTGCTGTGTCAAACGAACAAAAATGACCACACTTCATCTTGAGTCAAGGAACAGGACAGAGGGCAACAAGATGAAATCCTCCATGTTTCAGCACAGCCATAACACCACCAGACAGGCACAGGAATACTGAGCTGTAAAAGCTGACCTTCAGAGACACCACATTTTGGACAAAAAAAATTCACCACGTGGTTAAATTGAGAAAAATCTATGTAAAAGGTGACTTAAGGACACACTTAAGGACTTAAGCTGCTATAAAATTAACAACTCTGTAATGGGAGCATCTCTGCTGCATTTAAAGCTACCTTGAACATCAGTCTAGGAAGACAAGCATGCCTCTTTTGATTAAAACCAAAGCCCAATTGACTCTCCATTATCATATGAATTATAAAAATACTTCATTTATGTCACCAAACTCACAAAAGGAAAAGCAGAAAGGACAGGACTGCTGCTGCTTTCCAAGGAGGCAGGGAACAGCACTTACTGTTGGAGCGGTTGCACACCGAGTTTTCCAGAAGCATCTCGGATTTCTCAGTAGATTTTTTGGCCATTTCAATTGCCACATTTAGGTCTTCCATCCACTTGCTCATCTCCAGGCGGGTACTGCAAGGGAAGAAGTGGGAATGAGGATCCACCAGCCCAGAGCTGAGCCCGTGTGCTGAAGGCACAGGTCACTGCCCAAAACAAGGGACAGCGTCCTTCCCTTAGATAAATAAAAACAAAATTAGAATTCCTCCAAAGCAGGAGCTTTCCAGAAAGGAAACTGACCTCATACAGCCTCCACCTCTATATTCAATCCTTGAAACAAGACTAAACTAACAATTAAACACTTGGACTTTACAGCAAATAAAATGAACTGACAGCTGGCAGGGGTCAGGAGAGGAACTCTGGAGATGGGGGATATGAGCCATGATTTTTTGGAAGGATAAATGGCAGCCTGAAGCACAGCCCATCTTTTAAAGGGCATCTGGGATGTACCTGACATCTCAAGTCAGTAAAACCCAGAGCACAGGAAGAGGAGACTTCCTTCACTCCTCCCAGGATCCACTACAGGGTGAGACCCTCACAGCCCTTCCAGGTGTATCAGTGTCCACGGGGATGCAGCAGTGGAAGGTCTGGCTTTAGACACAGCCACAACATTTCCTTGTTTTGGTAACCACCTCTTTTTTCTGAAAGTTTTTAATTTAGACTGAAAATTCCACACATGGTCTAAGCCCAGCAGCAATTTTTTTTTTTTGACAGACAACCTTTGAGCTATTTTTAAGTCATGACAAGGTAAAACTTACATTTATTTTTCCAAATTTAAGAATCTTTCAAGCACCTTATGACTCACAGCTGCTGAGAAATAGCTGGTCTTAAAAAACCCTGTGTTTTCAGGTGTTAGGGAATTAAAAAAATACATCTGCATACCAAACATATTGGCTCCTGTGCCATTACACACCTGATTGATAAATATACTGTAGTGGTTATTTTTCAAGAACAGGTCATCAAGCAGTAAGTAAAAAACCCTGTGATTTAAGGCTGAGATTTAGTGCTCCCACCCTGCATCGTTGGCATTCCTGATTCCAGCTGCCTTTTTATAGCAGACTTGGAGAAAGACACAAACTCCTAAAGCTGTTTCTGAGACCAGGTGTAGGAGACATCCTAAGTACAAAAAGGCACCAAACTCACTGCACAGGGATAATTTAGGCTGAAAAGAGATTGTTTTTATTACCAAGTCAGCCTTTAATTTCTCCTCTCCCCAGCTTCCTCCATGAGATCCTGCAGGAACTCTCCCCTCCTCACAGCAATTCACATGTTCTGAATTTTCATTCTTTTGAGTCTCTAAAATATTTTTATGTTTAGATTTTGTCTCCTGAAGTGGTTTGAAGGATGACACTGGAAACTCCCAAATAAACAAACACACTGGCAACCTTATTGCTGCTGTTTGTGCTTTGGGTCAGATAGAAGCAGAGAATCCCAGGATGGTTTGGGTGGGAAGGGACCTTAAAGCCCATCTCATCCCACTCCCTGCCATGGGTAGGGACACCTTCCACTAGCCCAGGGTGCTCCAAGCCCCGTCCAACCTGGCCTCAGACACTCCCAGGGATGGGGCAGCCACAGCTTCTCTGGGCAGCCTGTGCCAGGGCCTCACCACCCTCATAGGGAAGAATTCCTTCCCAATATCCCATCTAACCCTGTGGCACTGGGAAGCCATTCTCCCTTGTCCTGTCTCTCCAGGCCAAAGTCCTTCTCCAGCTTCCTTGTTGGCTCCTTCAGGCCCTGCAAGGCCACAATGAGGTCACCCCAAAGCTTCTCCTCTCCAGGCTGAACAATCCCAGCTCTCGCAGCCTTTCCTCCCAGCAGAGCTGCTCCATCCCTCTGCTCATCCTGGTGCCTCCTCTGGCCTCTCTCCAGCAGCTCCACGTCCTCCCTGTGCTGGGCCCCAGGGCTGGGGCAGCTCTGCAGGTGGGGTCTCACCTGAGGGGGCACAGGGGCAGAATCCCAACCCCTTTCCTGCTGCCCTCGCTGGGGGATCAGCCCAGGATAAAGTACTCCTTCCCAAAATTCAACACTGAAAAAGGAGTTGTGAGGAGTCCTGGGTTTGTTTTGAAGTCCAGAGGATGCATGAAACACCCCTCTGGCTCTGCACCACTTGAGCAGTAACTTTCTGGAGAAGGAATCCATCAAAGCCACAGGCAACTGAGGAAAACTAGGATTACCTGGCTGCCACCACGATGGTTTTCTGTGCAGAATAGATAGTGAAGCAGTGTGGCACAGACCATTCATTCTCACTCTCCTCCACCTGCAGGAAAAGAAAAGATTTTTCTCATCAGTGCTCAGTCACCAATAAACACTAAAACTGTCCTGTGCTGGCTGGGACTGGAGACAAACAGGATTCCAACCCGGCTGCAGAAGTGCAGAACAGCAACTCTTTGAAGAATACCACCTACTTCCAAGTCTATTTTGGCTCTCTACGAAAATCTATGGTGTGTTTCTACTGCAGCAGCACAACACCACTTCCAACAGGGCAAGGAAAGGAAGGGGTTGGAGCAGATCTGGCTCATTACTCACCGGAGGGTCGAGCACTATCAGCTGCAAATCAAAGACAGAAAGAACAATCCTGTTAGAAAAGGTGTGGGGAGGCAGGAGGATTGGTTATAAACCAAGGTGTGTGCAGGGGGACAAGACACCAGGATAAATAAATGCCTATTTCCAGATCAGCCTCTCACAGCAGTGTGAAAATGAATGGACAAGAGGGTGTGCTCCAGCTGTTTTGCTAATGTGGAAGGAACAGACTCATCACCTGCAGATAAAGAAAGCTCTGCTTGACACACATCAAGGTCCAATTGCTGCTGAGATCAGCCTTGGAGCAGTTTGTGGCTTTGGTCCTTGTGCCCTGAAGGAATTCCTCAACCTGCCTTAGGCAAAGCCATGTCCTTAACCCTGGGATGCAACATGGAACCACTTACCAACATGCCATGCAGAGAGAGATGTCCATGGATTTTGAACTGATTTGTCCCTGTGACCCCTTTGCTTGTGTACAGTAACATATCTGAGAACTGGAAAGGAGGAAGAGAACAATCAATGTTCTGAAAGCAGCAGGCAGGGCCAAGGATTTTTTGACATCTCCTGTTGTTTAAAGGCCACTGTAATGCATGAAAAATGCCATTTCTCTGTTTGTCTCAGTCAGTTTGGCCAACTACCCATAATCTCTCTTTTGTTTACTCATAAGAGAGGAAATTAAAATTTTTAATTCTATTAAAACTGTGCCATTAAGGAACCAAGTTGACCAGAGAGTAGTGTCACAGTCATACCCTCTTAAAACATTGCTTAGAGTGAGTTTTCAGTCTCAGGTGCTGATTTTCAACACAAGCACATGAAAACACACTTCCCCAACAACTTTATCTTGAAGACTTTGGGTTTATAAAAGTCAGAAGCAACACCCACCAGAAAGAACATCCGCTGCTGTAAGCCCTTCTTAGTGAGCTTGTACAAGCAACCTTCCCGGATAAACTCCTGCAGTGGAAAAGAAAAAGTCAATGTTTGATCTTTCCTGCCTCAAGGGAATTTTATTTTCATCCCAGAGTACACAGATGTTGATTGGTGCCCAGCAATGATCACTAACAGATTTCTTAGAGGCCCAATGACACTTTTCCTTCCTATTTTATGACGTGAATCAGCTCCTTGCTGCAGCCAGCATTTAAATCAGTGAAGGAAAAGAAGGAAAAAAGAGCAGAATTCCTGTTGGACACCAGCAGTTCACCTCTCACACTTACATCCCACTGCAGTGACTGCCATAGCATCCCCAAAGCACATGTGATGCTCCTGTATTTATGCCCAGTACATCTATCAAAAACAAAGACACAAAAATCCAGGCAGGAACTGCACAAACTCCTGTAATACAGAGGCCCCCACACCAGCTTAGCCCAGTGCTGTGGCTCTCGTCGTCCTTCCATTCTCTGAGGCTGCACCAGGCAGACACAAGCAGAGCTGGGAGTGGATTTCCAGTTGAACACATCAGTTCCCACTCACACACACAGCACCATACCCCAGTATACCCAGTATCTGTACTGGAAACATGAAACTGCAGCCACAGTTTAAGCAGAAGCATTTCTGATCTATCCCTCTGAACATCACCAAGGTGATGATCCCATCATCCATGGCATTCACTAAGAGACAGTTACATGAAGCCTTTAGAGTTGTCCTGTAGACCAGGGGGGCAACACTGGCAAATCCATGCTTCAAAGGCACTTCCTTGGAAATAAAACCAATAAAAGCTCTCAAAACTAAGCAGAGGCACTTACCCTGCCAGGTGCTGTGAGATTGTCTATCCCAATCAGGTCGTGCTGCAGCTCTGTAAGCTTCTGGAAATTTTCCAGGCGGATGAGGCTGTGCTGCAGCTGTGAGGTCATTTCTGTGACTTCCTTCAACGCATCTGTGTGGAGAACAGCACCAATGGGACCAGAGCAGAGCAACCCAGGCCACCCATTTCACCCCTGGAAAATTGAATCTGAACTTTAGATCCGAAATTTATAGCCAATTTTTGAACAGAATAGTTCAGTCGGAAGGGACCTACAGTGATCACCCAGTCCAGCTGCCAACTTCTTTAAGTGTATTTTAGAGGAGGGTAAATAGAGACAAGCAAGTGACTTCACAGCATTTCCTATGCTTCTGGAGATCATTGTGTATCTCAGATCTTGCTTAAACAAAAAGTATTTACCATGTAGCTGAAAGTAAATGAAAAAAATCAAATCCAACTATTTCTGCCATGAATTCTTTGTCATGAATGGAATTCACTACACATGCTTTTGATGCTACAAAACAAGCACTTTTTGGTCATATTTTTACATCTAAATGACAACGAGTTCATTTAAAAAACCACTATTTTTGTCCCCTGCTAAAACAGGAGACAAGAAAAGGACTAATTTTCCAGCTTTGGTTGAAACATTGGGATCCATCATGAGAAAACCAATTCCTGGAATGCCAGGAAAAAGAAGCACTTATGTTAAATTTGTGGACATAAATGAACATAAGTGCCCAAGGTGAGGTTGGAAGGGGCTTTGAGCACCCCAGTCTAGTAAAAGGGTATCCCTGTCCATGGTAGAGGGGGAATGAGATGAGTTTTAAGGTCCCCTTTCAACCCAAACGTTCTGAGATTCTAGGAGTCTGTAATTCTTGTCTTCCCAGGGCACAGGCAGGATTTTGGGAGTCTGTGGGAAGGGGTGTTGCCAGCAGGACAGGGCTGGGTGCTCACTCACTCCGGCAGTCGGCGAAGTCCCGGTGCTCTGCTGTGTAGTGCTTGCACAGCCTCCCCAGGATCAGCTTGTAGTGCATCAGTCTCTGGATGGGTTTGAGCAGGAAGGTGTTGAGGGGCAGGTAGCAAACCTTCTGCAGCTCAAACTCCTTATAAACCATCTCCAGCTTCTTGAGGCGTTTGGTTGCTTTCTCCAGTTCCGTCAGGACCTCGTCATGCTTCTGCAGGTAACTGGTGAACTCCTGTGGAATTGGACAAAAAGTTACTTGGATCAAAGGAAAACAAGTCTCTCATAACTAAGCAAGGTGGCAGGCAGCTCCCAGTCAAGGTTAAAATCAGGCTCTGTATGCCATTGTGCCTGCTGGTAGTGGAAATGGCAGTCCCACACTCCTGCACTCCCATTCAAGCCACTGGTTTTAATTAAATAATTACTCCACTACTACAGCACTAATATAACTGTCCCAAAAAGGCACTGTGCTCCACATAAAGTTGACTTCATTTCAGAAGAAACTATTCTGCCTTTAAAAAATATGTATGTTTTTAAATTAAATAACCTTATGAATCAATGTCTCAATACGGGAGCTAAATAAATAATTTTTGTTTTCTGCTGAATAATCAACAAACACCTTTCCTCAAGGTAAATGTAGGTGGCTAAATAAGCAACAGTGATTCAAAGCCTTCCTGCAATTATTTTACTCTGTTTTATTTTTAAATTGTTTCTCAACAATAATTGTCTGCAAGTTACTTCAAGATTGACTAAAACAGAATGGGTTTAGATGGGATATTGGAAAGAAATTCTTCCCTGTGAGGGTGGTGTGAGACACTGGAATCTTATAGTGCATGGCTTAAACATTATTATGAAGCTTCTGCCTGTTATGGCAAAACTGTATAAAGCAGCTACAAGCTCAGAAGCCCAGCCCTCCCTGAAGACGCCTGACTGGGACTTTGGACTGTGAGTTAAGATGCTTTGATAAGATAAAGGGAACACTGTTGTTCATCATCTCAGGTCTAGGGAGAAATAAACAAGGCTGAGGGAAAGGAATGCATCCACAAGAGAGCCAAACCCAGCAGAAAATCATCCCTGGCTGGGTTTGGGGTGGGGGAGGCCACAGCCCAAGAGGCCAGGTTTGCACAGACCCCCGCAATGAAGGCGAGAGGAGGAGAGTTCTGGGTGCACAGCAAACCCACTGGTCAGAGGCAGTGAACACCCATCCTTCCTTACACAAACTGGAGCAGTTGTTAAACCCCTCCCCCCCCAAGAAAGGCCACATCCATGGGACAGTCACATGGGAGGCAGCTGAGGGAATGTCATAACCCATCAAAGACCCCCCCAAAGTGCTCCCAAAACTTATTCCTGGGGCCTTGCAGCACAGGACTGCACGTGATGCAAAGCGATTCAGTCTGCTGCAAGAGACAGTGTCAAACTGCCCCCCACTCCCAGGGAGGTACCTGGGCATTCCCATCTGGCCTGAGCATATATGAATCCATTGGATTCTATGCTTTTTGGGGTCTTTGTTTTCCCACCACCAAGAAGACCAGCTGGAGAGGATCATCAGGATGCTGCTGGGATCCATGGAGTGGTGATATTTTCTTTAATCTGTCTCTGTCACTCTCTTTCTGTCCCCCCCCATCTCTTTTCTATTTCTTTCTCTCTCTCTCTCTCATATTTACTATTAAATAAAGCCCATACTACTGACTTTGGCATATGGTCTCATTTGCACCTCAATTTAGGCAGAGGCATTTCTAATAATTTTAAGAACCAGACCATAACAGGTGGGGAGGCCCTGGCACAGGTTGCCCAGAGGAGCTGTGGCTGCTCCTGGATCCCTGGAAGTGTCCAAGGCCAGGTTGGATGGGGCTTGAAGCAACCTGGGCTAGTGGAAGGTGTCCCTGCTCATGGCAGGGGGTGGGATGAGATGGGCTTTAAGGTCCCTTCCCACACAAACCATCCTGGGATTCTGTGATTAATGGAAATAATGACCCTGAGCTCTGATCCTTGACAAAACAAAACAAAAAAACCCTCAGTAATCCCAAAATTCCAGGTCTTTAATCCTGTATCTACCTTCAGAGTGCGCATGTTCCTGAGCATGACATCTCCAATGCGCTGGTAATCCCCTTTCACGTGAGCATTGGTTCTGCCTTCCCTGGAACACACACAAGGAGGAAAGAAGAAGGCAACATACATATGGGGGATCAAGACATTTCTGTTTTCCCCCTCCATCTTCCCCTGTAATTCAAGACATAATCTTTAGCCATTTGACATTCCTATTTCACTGTTCAGATTGAAAACTTGGTATATTAAATATGGATGCTGCACAAAACAGCAAACACAAAGCCATGCTTAGAAAACTGAGAAAGGACTAGAAAGGAATTTGTGTGAAATTCTATTTGAGAGTTTTATGTTTCAGACCTCCAAATAAATGTCATAACACGACCCTACCCGATACTTTGTTTACATTGACCACCTCCTTTTGAAAGGTAGTTATACTGTAATATATAACATGTCAGGTCAGGAGAAAATAATACAAAGGTTAAAAGACTAAAAACATGATCTGTGAAATAAACTGCATTGCAAGAACCGAACTCCCACCTTAATCACAAAGATGTTTCCTAGATTTTCACCTAGAGATTCATTAACTGGAAGGTGTGGAAAAAACACACAGTCTTTTTGATCTTGTGTTCCTTCTTTTTTCTAAGGCTTGAGAGTCACTATCAGGTTGTATGAACAATTGGACTTGACAATCTTAAGGATGTTTTCCAACCTAAATGATTCTGTGATTACAAAACCCTCAGTCTGGTGCACAAGTCATACAACTACAGGATATTATATACAAGGCAAAACTTGAAAAATGGGCTTTGTGCAAGGTAGTTGGCACTTTTTTAATAACTTTTATTTCGTAAAAGATTTCTCCTTGCTTCTCTTGACGTGGAAATACCAGTTGTAGTCTGGTTTTGACATGAGGATATAGAAAAAGGTCCCTCCCCTCACTTACCAGAGTGAAAGCCTTTGTTCAATCTCCTTCAGAAAGCCTCGATGGAACTCATAGATGGGGTCAATGTTGGAGAAGAGCAGTGTCATCAGGCCCTCTGGCATGGCATTCTCCTTGATCACAGCACTGCGGAACCACTGCCAGAAAACCAGAAATTCTCATCAATCTCCCTGCTTCAGAAATTCATTGTTAGGATGAAAATTCCTGCTCCTGCAGTGATGGGGAGGAGAAGGTATGCACAGGGAAACAGCAGGAAGGAAGAAGAAATATTTAGGGAAGGCGTAATTTGTGAAAAATGAAAAGATGGGGTTTTTTTTTTCCTTGCCAAATATTAGGAAGATGAGGCACATGGCTGGCTCTGGGCACAAGCTTGTTTCTGAATGCAATGATGGGATGGTTGGGGACAGCTGAGTGACAGTCAGTTACCCAGTGGCTGCCCCAGCTGCTGCCACTTCCACGCAGATACAACTGCTGTCATACACCTGGAGCCCTGTTACTCAGCTGAAGACATCTCGTTGCAGGTCACATTCCACACTTTATCTCTTCCAGCTCCCCGCTTTCTGGCAGGGACGGGGATATTACAAAAATCCTCTGAGGTACCAGGTATTCCCCCTTCTTTTAGGAGAAGTGCTGGGAAGCCTGTAGGAGGAATTGGAGTGAGATGGTGCTCAATGAGCTTGCAGAGAACACCTCCACTGAGGCCACGCAGAGTTAAGGGACTCCAGCTTTTCTTTGATGAAATTAAAACAACAGCTTACAGAAAGGCAACAGTCCCAGTGCTCATACACGGAGTTCATTAGCAAAAAAGCTCTTTTAGAAACACAGCTGGAAGTTCATGCTGCCCTCCAAACCAGGACTCACTTGTCTGTTCTGGGTGAAAGGAGGAGGAAACAGAAGCAACAACACAAGAAAATACTCTTCAAATCCCCATGGGTTTGATGCCCTTTGCAACTGTCATCTGCTCTCAGATTCAAAGGCACAAGGCTGTTAAACGCTTCCCAAGAAAAACCACGGAGAAGATGGCTAGGTTATAAGCAGAGCTGGCAGCTATCACTGAAACTGAACTCAAAACATTTTGAGGCTGTCCCTGTTCATGGTTTTCAGACCAAAAGTTTGCCTAAGTCATCAGGATGGCACAGGATGTAGCTGCTGGAGCAAACGATGGAAGCCCAGAGAAGGTATCTGTTCTCCCACAGAAGGAGCTATGGAACAAGGAAGGGGACAGCAACTTGGCTCATGGATTACTCCACATCACAGGAAGAAATTCCAAGCTTTTCCAACCTAACAATCACCAATCTGTTAAAAAAAGGGAGAACAAATAAAATCAAGCCCACTTACCACTGTAATAACCTCCAGGTCCTTTAAATAGGTGCGTTCTGTGGCAAGGATCTCCTTGGCTATGAAGTACGCCTTGTCGGTGGGGTAGCGCTGAAAGGACACAGAGCCACCAGTCAGTACTGAAATACAAACCTCTGTTTACTACTGGCCATCAGCTCAAACCTTACATCCACTTGCCCTTGCTGTGTGCAAATGGAGCAGATCATTACTAACAGGACATCTCTCTGTTCAGTACTGGTGATTTTCTCTGCTGTCGTTTGGTCTCTGAATCGCGCGTTCCTTTCCTCAGAGCTCGGATTGAAACGCAGCAGGCGCTAGGCTTTCCTTCTAATTGATGTTTGTTATTTCCTTATCTATGGCACAGCTGCACAGAGCGTGCCTCCAAGTTAACAAGGTGGAAAATGGCTCTGAGTTCTACCTTCCAAGGCCACTTAAAGGTCCAAATCAACCAATTAATGCAATGCTAAGTAATGTGTTTTTATTTATAACCCAGTAACTATCTATTCATGACCCACAGTGCGACCCAATACCAGAACAGCCGTATTTGTGAAGAAGGAGAAAAGATGAAGAACAAACCCACATCCAAAATCCTCCATATTGTTACACATATATATTATTTTATCCCAGAAACCTAAATTCTCTAAACCCAGGGTTCCAACAAGTATCACATTCCCAAATACTGACATTACTACAAAATACTCTTTGTATTGCAAGAGTATTAAAAAATAATGTCAATTATCATAGAATCACAGATGGTTTAGGTTAGAAGGGATCTTAAAGCTTATCTCATTCCAACTCCCTTCCCACTAAGGGCAGGGACACCTTCCACTGTAGCCCAGGGTGCTCCAAGACCTGTCCCACCTGGCCTTGGACACTTCCATTACATGAACTTCCATCTCAAATCAAAAATATGGAAACACATATTCCAAGATGCCTAGATTTTAAACACTTCTCCAACCAAACACAGCACAAAAGATTTGCAAACAGTCCTTTTCCAAAACGATTTATTTCCACTTACAGCTTTTACTCAAGCTTTTACTCCTTTGAAGACCATATTAATGAGCTAAGAAAAACAGAAAACTAAACTGCAGCAGTTGGTGGCTGCATGATTGCTCTGGGCTGCTATTTGAAGAGAAGACAGAATGGATATGGAAGAACAAAGGAATGAAATGGTGGTAAGAGATGTTCTGCAGCTGCAACAACACAAAATCAGCCTGAAAACATAGATTACTAAAAATAATGTAATATTAAGGAACTAGTCACTCTTCAAGGTAAGGGACTGCTCTGTCTCCTTAGCTCACTATGTTGTGCTGTAGTTCCCTGCCAAATGCCACTGAGTTACGTCAAAATTTGGTCTCCTCCATTTCTGCCCCTCCTGAGGGAAACACTGCTTTGAAAATTCTTTCTTCTGTTTCCTTGTATGTTCTGAGTTAATTAAAAATTCTCTTTATAGAGTCACTTTGAGATGCCTCCAGTGCTGTCAGCACAGCTACTGAGTGTTTCCTAATCCTCCAGCTCAATGTTGCCCACAGAGGAGACATTCTCCTGGTTGCTCAGTAACCTCTCTATTGAGCCCACAGAGAATCCCTGGAGGTGTGTATCCTCAAACAATTAATTCTGAAACACTGTTTAGTCTCTTCTCAGGTTATTTTATGCTAGTTATTGTAGTTCCACACATCAGCCCCCTCCCTGGAGGGACCAGAGGACATAATTCTATTAACTTCAGCGTACCTGTCTCAGGTACACAGTGTCAGGCAAAGTCCTACCTAATCTTGGCTTTTTCCCTTGGGCTATTTACCTGACTGCAGTCTCATATGCTGTTGAACCTCAGTGGGCACCCTTCTCAAACAGCCTCTTCCCAAAGGAAACAGCCATCCTTTTTCTGTCCTCCCTGGAGCCTGAGGTGACACAGGTTCACCATCTCACTTACCAGCCTCAGCAGTTCCTTACATGACAGGAGAATTTCTGCTATCAGGGATGTTTTTACACAGCTCTGGGTACATCCCCTCCTGGACTATGTACAGGATCCTACTGCACTTCTTTGAAATCTTACAGAGCATGAAGGTGCATGAAAATGTGGGAGCATGACTTTTACACGGGCAGGTGATAGGGGGAACTTCTTAAAAACTAAAACCACACCATGGTCATAACTTGTCACTTCTCATAGCCTGCATGGATCACGTTTTTCACCACCTCTGAGCATTTCTGCAGGTTTTTGCTTCATTCTCCAGCTGACTGTGTGCTAACCCAGGGCACAAGAGATGCTTTTCTTTTCCCAGGCATCTTCTCTTCCTTTCTTCCTCCCCAACACATCAGCCCTTTCTGTTTATTCTCAGAAGTTCCTGCTCTTTCCAAATTGCTCCCTGGTGGAATTTAGTGCCTTTAACTTGCTTTTTTCCAGCCTTGCACCAGTCCTAAGTGCATCCCTTGTGCTGAGTGCTGGCAGCAGCTGCTGGGCAGACCCTGCACCAGAGGAGTGGAAGGTTTTTATTTTTTTTTTGGCAGAGGCCCTGCCAAAAACCTTCTTTACTGCTCAGGCTCTGCAAGGGGAAAGAAAATCAGCTCATGCCTCAAAAAACCAAACACAAGAACTCTCTGAGGTGGCCGTCTCCTTCTAGAGTTCAAATAAAATGTTTCTACAACCACCGCAGGCATCAAGGCAAATATTCCCACTTGGAAAAACTGGTGTTTCACCATATCATGTACACACAATCCCACCTGGAAACCTCCAACACTCACCAGATGCAGCAACCCCCAGGTTGTGGGGAGTGAAGAGCTCCACTCTACATTATTTTTGTAATGGCCAAAATGTTTAACTTTTCACTTCAAACACCAGGCTTCAGAAGTGTTAAAAATAACTCTGAATGGGGGACCTCCCCCAAAAAGCCTAGCTTCGATGCCCTTTCTTAAGTGGGTTGCCACAACCAACCTCCATTAGAAAAGGAACAGGGAGAAATCTACCAGTAAGATGAAAGAAAAGCACAGTGATTTAAAAAGAAAGAAAAATCCTCATCTTTCTCAAGGTTTCAGTACAGGACCAGCAGCACCATGGCAGCACAGAGCAGACAGCACACATTGTGAGGGCTGGAGAGTGTGCAGAACATGCCCTGATTAACCAGGTGGAACTACAGCAGTATCACCTTCAAATCAGACCTCTAGTCAGAGAAATATTGCAAGATTACATTTTTCTTGTACAATAAAGCTGTAAAGCTCCTGTGAAATTGAACCAATTTAACACTGGTTTCCTCCTGGGTCTGTTTCACTTAAAACAATGTCTCTGAATAGACATCTAAGCCTTGGAATGCTCAGGAGCTGATCAAGCTTAAGATCAATACAATAAAAAGAAGTTCCTTTCTAAGGAGTGCCACTTTTATAAATTAGTTTCAGCCTGAAGGAGAACACAAGCTGCCAAAACACCAGACCTTGCAGAATGCAGCAGAAAGGGTTGGGCTTCATGTTTAAGTCAGCTAACACAGACTCTGCTCATTATTTCCAAGCCATAAGGATAAATGAGAGGAGTTATTTTTAAAATAACTATGGAAACTAATAGATCAGCCAAAGCTATAAACTCCACCTCAAAAAATCTAAATGAGACAGGGAAGCTGCCAGCTGGGCGGGTTGTCTGCAGCTCAGCTCCCAGTTACTGGTTAGACCTTCCTCTCTCTGGCAGGCACTTACTCACACCATGTCCACACCATGGGTGTTTCTCAACAGCATCACAGAAGTGCCTGGAGGTGCCCAAGAACGTGGTAAAGACACCAAAGAGCAGGGGCCTTTCTTGCCTGAGGATCCTGACCCTGACAGAGGTAAGACAACCAGAACACTGGATGGGGTAAGCAGAAGAGCAGAAGCAAAGACCACAGAAAGTGGTTTCTTCCTCTGTGTGGATGTATGGAAAACTGTAGATCCCAGTGTGGCCACTGACTCCATATGGAACTGAGTTTGGACAGTGGAGCCTTCCTTGCACTGTAATGGAAGGTCCTGGATCCTTCTCAAGCACCAAAGAGTCAACAAACCTCTCTGCAAGCAAGGCAAGGAGAGCAGAGAGTCTTCCAGAAAAACACTACTGTTAAGTGGACTTCTCTATCCTACTGGAAGAAATGCAGCAAATCCTGAGGTCTACATGGGGGTGAGGAAAACCCCACATCATGTGGAGGACCTGGTTAAAGCAACCAGTGCTCACTGGTAGGCAGGAAGAAAGCATTCCAGGCACAGAGCAATACCTAGACATAAGCACATCTTGAAGACCCAAAGCTGTTCCTGGTTTGAGACTCACTGCACCTGCAGAAGTCAAGGGCATTTTTGTGCCCCTCTTTCCAGAAAGTGAGACTCAAGCTTCTGCAAGGCCAGAGCACTGTGCACCTCTCTCTGAACAGAAGGGTCAGCCACGGAAAGAACAACTTCAACAACACAGCCAGCTCTGCTGACCAAGCCCGTGATGAAATGGGTGTGAGAGAATTCACACTGAGCTCAGGTCCTCCACAGTTCAAGAGGAACACCTCAGAACCCCTCCAAAGGTCCTGTTATGGTCAGAAAGCATGACCTGGAGGAACAATGCATGGTGAGATGGACCAATGAGACCGTCACGAGACTGCACAGGAAGGAAGGAACACAGGAAACACACAGCTTATACATTAACAAATAAGGATCTCTGAGGATCATTGTGCCCAGCCCCTCATTCCTTGCAGATCCACCTGAAAATAAACCATATGACCAGGGGCATCATCCAGATGTTCCTTGATCTTTGTTAGGCTTGGTGTCGTGATCACTTCCCTAGGGAACCTGTTCCAGGGATCAGCCTCGGGGTGAAGAACCTTTCCCTGATGTTCAACCTGAACTCGTTTCCATTCTGGGGTACAAAAAGTGGATTTTGAACACAGTTCCCTGACACACTGCTCCTGCTAAAACAGGGGTAGGTGGTCCCAGTTGCCATGCCAAGAAGACACAAGAAATGCCAGGAGGGCACCGGGAACTCCTGCCACAACAGTGCAACACATCCCACCAGCCTTCAGCACTGCAGTTTTACCACAGCCACCACAGAATAAAACAATCAGTATTCAGCACCCAGCAAGCACAGCTCCTCACCTGGCACCTTCAGTGCCCAGCACAGCTCCCACATGGCACCTTCATTCCCCAGCTACATCATGATCTTACCTTCCTTTTCATTTCGTCATCCTCTTCTATCCTGGCCCCGCCAGCATCGCTGAGGACAGGGCTCAGCAGAGGGGATGAGCCCTGAGTGACTGCATTCAAGTTCACCTGAAACGCTGGGGTCAAGCCTAGGGGGCTCTTCAGCACAAGGGAGGAGAGCTGGGGATGGTCCACGGGGAGGCCTGGATGGGAAGACAACAAGGAAATGGAGTGGAAAAGGAGAGAAAATTATTTCAAAGATAGTGCAAATAAGGTGATTATCCACTGTACAGCAAACCAGAATTGCAATCTCATATTATTTTTAAAAAGGTAAAAGAGCAAAAAGGCATACAAATCCAAAGACTTCAGCGTGTATCTCAAAGTAAAGGGAGTGTTCCCTGCATCAGGTTGGATGGCAGTGCAGTAAGGACAGACACTGCCACAACCACAGCTGAGGGAAGGATAAACTGCTTGTTGTCAAGGAAAAATTGCTGCTAAGTAGCAGCACAGTTCACAACACAGGGTTATACTGCAGGGACAAGAATACAGCTTTTAATTTCTGCTTTTCAATGTAAGAGTTACTTTTCAACACAGGGAAAAGCTAGGACACATTATTCCATGACTTGCCACTCCAGGAGACAAAGTATGTTAGAAATACCCTGGTTTCTGAATGTATCTCCAAAACTGGTCCAAAGGGAAAGGAAAGCCTATTGCCATATAAAGAGGGAGCATGGAAAAAATTTCATTCCTGACTTTTCTAAACATGCGAGCAGAATAATCTCAAGGAAAACCATTTTGCAGCACTGAGCATTAACTGGATGGACACAAGCCACAGCTAAACCTGTTAGAAGCAACAGGCACCACTTTGCTTTAGATTATTAAATGTCTTTATTATTACTATTATTTTGTGGACCCTTTAGAGATTTCTGACCCATCACAGTGAATTCAAGCCTCCTCTTTTCAGCATGTAGACCCCCCTCAGGGGTGAAAATGACCATTCAAGATCAACTTTTTTGGGCCAAAGGAAGGCAACAGACACATTACGCCCACAGAATTCCTCCTAACCTCACATACTATTTTTCTGATCTTCCCTGTGATAAACAAATGAGTTTTCTCAGATCAGGCAATGAAATAGGTACCAGCACTTAAACATCTACAGCTCTAACACCCTCCCAAGCCTCCCCAGCAGGATTTGTTGTGCCGCAAGTGCTAAACCACCCACCAGACAAACGGGGAAATCAACATCCAACCCCAAACTGCCAAATCATCATTTCCCAGACTGAAAATCATCACAAAAGGCTTTAAAAAAACCAGTCCTCACAGATATACAGTAACTCCTCACACTGTCATGGGTGCTGCAGGAGGAGTTGGGAGCTTTCGATTCCCAGCTGCTCCGGCTTGGAAAGCACACCCAGGGCGAGGCAGCCCCAGCCTGTAATTCCACATGGACAAACGCAGGAAGCTAAACAGTGCTGCACTCGGTCACCTGGAAGAGATTCAGATCATCCAGGCTGCAGAGTTAACTATTTGTACACTAGTCCAGCACCAACGTTGGAGCAGATTTTGGCTTCTCCCTGAGCATTTGGTCCATTCACATTGCTTTTAATAAAAGCAACACTGAAAAAAGTGTTTGTTTCACCTATCCAGGCACCAGATTCAAGTTTGCTTTTACATGCCAGGAATGCTGAAAAAATAGCTTCCAAACAAATGAGCTTGCAGGGGTGAGGAGCTTCTTTAAGTTCTTGGAATTTAACACAAAATAGCGACAAATTCCAGAATCTGTAACTTGAATTGCTTCCAGACAGCCTGAAAGCTCAGATACAGTGGGAACAAATGGGATATAAGTTGCTATAAATCACCCTGCTTTTTTAGTCAGGTTGTTCTACCTTTTATCTCCTCCAACAGAAGACAGCCAGTAAATTAATTTCAAACATTGAATCCGAAAGCAAGAACCCCTCCCCAAAGCCAGAGGGACTGATGGAAATGAGAAGCACATTCACAGAATCACTGAAGGGTTTGTCTGGGAAGGGACCTTCAAGCCCACCCAGTCCCACCCCCCTGCCATGGGCAGGGACACCTTCCACTGTTCCAGGTTGCTCCAAGCCCTGTCCAACCTGGCCTTGGACACTTCCAGGGATCCAGGGGCAGCCACAGCTTCTCTGGGCACCCTGTGCCAGGGCTTCAGCACCCTCACAAGGAAGAATTTACTCCATTTAAAAATACCCTCCTTCAGCTTAAGGCCGTTCCCTCTTGTCCTGTCACTTCCCAATTTTTTTTTTTTTTTCCTAGAAGAGGCTATAAGAAGTCACAGAGCAGCTCAGGTTAGCTTTTTGGCAAACATTTGTTTAATTAAATGTTTGATCTAAGCTCAGTGTGATGGTGTGTCTTGGCAGATGATATTACAAGTGAGGACTGAAATTTTCATTCTCATAACCCAAGTCTTCTCCACCAGAGCAGCACAGGAGAACTCCAGGCAAGCAGACAGAATGTACAGCAATTCCTCATTCTCATGGAGAAGGATGGTAAAGGGAGAAGCCATTTCAACTGCTGTTCAGTGTAGAAAACTCATGATTAGGTAGAAATATTGATGTGAAGGTCAAAACACGCGAACAATTCCCTTTGACATCAAACCCTGGTGCTCCGAGGTCTTCCCTTCCCCACAGGCAGCATCCTCCAGTTATATTTAAAGGGATTATTCTTTCAGAGGGATGTTTCTGTGTTTCAACGTTCTGCATGAAGTGGAAATTTGTTCTCTACAAGTCACACAAACATCCCCAACTGGTGTCTGTAAATGCTGTGAGCACAAGCCAGGCCTCCAAGCAATGACATGAATGAATTCAACGCTGTAGCCGAGACTGTCAGACATGGCTGCATTCTGTATACAGCAAATTTCTGCCTCCACATCACACACAAATGCACTTAAGGCAACATCCAAAAATGCATCAGCTCGGTGTAATACTCCACATACTCAAAGACCTTTAAGTATACTAATACTTCTTAGTTACATTACGTAGTGAGAAACACGTATCCTTACGCAAACAAACCCACAGTTTCATAAAGACCAGAATACACGTAATAGAAATAAAAAATAAAAACTAATCAATAAAACATTGCAAAAGCACTGTAGTATGCAAAAGCACAGCTACAGAATCTGGTGAGAATGCTGAGAATATCCTCCACAGCTACTGTGTAATATTGGTCATGTAGAAGCAGGTTCTGTTTGATTTTCACTGAGATAACAAGAATAATAAGATAACAAGCTTTTGGCATCATTTCCCAGTTATTTTTCCAGCAGGTATTTCCATTCTTCAATCTAAATTCAATTCTGACACAGAAAGCCAGACTTGAGTGTACAGGCTGGCCAAAACAAAAAGTACAGGTTCTATAAGCTTTATGCCTGGATGCTTAAAATAATTCGAAGACAGACAACTAAAATAGTACCCCAATAATACTGAGCATTATGGGATGGACAAAAGCCATGTGAGGGTCAACTGTCAGTAACGGCTTTTTATCAAATGGAGCATCTCTTGCATTTCCCAGAAAACATTTAAAGATACAACTTTATTATTACATCATTGCTATTACCACTACTTCAAAAGGCAAGATTATTTTCAGGCTTAAAACCCTGCAGGGGCTGACCAGAGGACAACGGGAGCCTGCTCAAAGCCTCCCTTCCACCCAATGCCCTGCTGAACCCATCACATGCACAGATCAAATGATTATTTCTAGAGTGAAAGTACAGAGAGTTACTTCTAGAGTGAGGTCATTAGCAAGCTGATGTACTACAAGTAAAATCCTGGATACCTTCCCTATCTTCCTTATTTCAAAACATCGCTACTAGCAAATTTTCCCTCTGCAAATCTTCCCTTTAAAAAGATGAGAAATAGCTGGGAGATAAGAGAACCTTGAAAATTATCTAAGAGCCTACAAAACCTACGCAAGCGACTTTAAATTCAAAGATCTCAAACAGGTACAGGTCATGTGAAACATTAAAGCACATTTACAGCACTTGGCACGTGTCCCAGTGCTGTGTACCTGTGAAGTCACACCTACATGTGGTACTAGCAGGATCCTAAGGTTGGCCCTGGTTTTATAGTTATGCCCATAAAACAGCTGGAACAATCCCAAACAACCACCCTTCTTTTGCCACCTGTCCAACTTGTTAAAGCCCTGTTTGCAGGGCACAGGATTTACCTAAACACTGGTCACCTGAAGGAGAACCTGCCAACTAGAAAACATGCAAGTGCCTTCACATGCTACGTTTGCAAAAAAGGACAATCTTCCAATAAAAACAGATAGGCAGGAGAGAGAGTTCAAGGGACATACCAAGCTTAAAAGAAAAGGTCTCCACAATAAATATAATTCCTACAAAGAAAGCTGAGCTTCTAGTCCCATTTGTATCCCAAGCAAAAGAACTGCACAAACCAGGAATTTGAAACCCACACACCAGTGTTTGCCTACTGTGCTCTATTTTCAACAAAGTGGTACAGGTGGAAAACCATGTGGAGAAAGCTGGGAATAAAACTATAAGATGCCTTGGCTAGGAGAGCAAATATTTATTCTATTTCAAAGATAAGGGTAATGAAAATAAAGCTAAAAAGCCCATGTTGTCATTTATATCAAAGTTTTCCTTGTTTTATTGCATAAACAATTAAAATTACGAATTAGTACAAATCTGTAGGTTCATAATTGGCAATCTGAACAGACACAAAGATACTCAAAACCCCAACATATAATTCAATCAACATTTACCATATAAAAGATAAAGTTCAAGAGATCAATTAAAAAATTCCAGCTCTCTTTGTTCGAAGGTAATCTTTCCCTGGCAAGAGTGGAGTAGCACCTATGGAACTGGGGAGTCCCTCTAACCAAGGCACACGTACCCCTGTATGTACCGAGAAATGGGAATTTCGTGCTTCGAGCGACTGCGGAATGTCATGACTTTGGAAAAGGCACAGGAACACCTTCCCACAGAGCAGGCTCAGTGAATCACTTCCAAATATGAACTTCCAAATCTCCAGCTCACCCACTGGAGTAATTCTATGGGAGCCCATGGGCAGGTAATTAATTAGATTTTATGATGCATTTGGAACTGTGAAGTCTCCCCATCTTCAGACAGAGAATGTATATGTACAGCCATACATATACACACAGCCCTTGTGACAAGTGAGGTGTAAGAGCCCCTAAAAATGGCAGGCAATGACAGCTAAAGGACTGTATTGAGACCTGTGATTACACTCATTCAGTACTGAGTAATTATGGCTTAGAACAGTTTGCAAAATGACAATAATGGGAATGACTTACCGACAGGTTTGCACCAAAAAAGCATAAAATTACAACAACTTTTATTAGTGTCTTCACAAAATCTTACCCCTACCAAGACTTGCAACTAGACAAAACCTACCACCACCAAAAAAAAAAAGAAAAACCCAAATAAAAATGCCCAACAGCAAACCATAACCAAGCCACCAAAAAAAACCAAAATAAAAATCCCTTAAACAAGATCACCTATGACCACAATACAAATAAGCACAGGAAAAGAAGAGATCAATACTTGGTATTATCCAGATTATTCAGCAACTCTGAAATTTACTGGAAATTAAAGTGAAAGTTGAGAGTAGATTGATATATTGCCCTATTCCACCCTAAGATAAAATATGGCAAGTCCTGGGAATACACAGCATGTATTACTTTCCTAATGAATACTTTAAAATTACAAAGTCTATGCACAATAGATAACACAGGTTAGTGAATTTAACAAAGCTTAACCAGGTGGTGGATAGGTCAGAGAATATTCCATGACCCATGTTTTGTGCAAATTAAGTTTCATTAACTGCACAGATGATGATCAAAAATGCTCTGCTGTAGTGCTTTACATTTAATAAATGTGTTTAAGCTTCAGAAGGGTTGTAAGTACACACATAGAGAAGTGCAGGTGGGGATTAAATTGCTCACTCGAAACACCCATTTTGCTTTCTTTCAGTCACACTGCAACCTTCAGTTGAGCACTGCAGAGAGCTAAGCCCAGCAGCCTGACTCACTGAAAAGCCACTAATACTGGCATGCATCCTACAGCTGCATGTGTTTGCTAAAACAGAACAGAGAGATGTGGAAGGATGGGAAACAGCCCTGCTTCACTGTGGAGCCCTGGCACCCTCCCTTTGCCAAGCCAGTGCTGCAACAGCTGCTGGGTGCACTGTGAGCAGAACACACCTGGAAAGTCCTGTGGTTCTCCTACTGGAAAAGCACAGCACTAAAACCTGTGCACTGGCCAGAAATGTTCGTACCTGTGTGCGTCCCCAGCTCCCCCACGGGGTGGGAGGCACAAAGCCAATGTGCAAGGATGTACCTGTGATGCCATTGTGGGTTTCACCCTTTTTTTCTTTTATATATTCTCTGTATTCTTTACACATATACTTGTAGCTTTGTAGCTTCATATTGCAGCTTAGCTTCAACATTTTCCTAGGCAGAAAGACAAAACAAATTCCAGGACCCCAATGCTGTCTTGGCTCTCCTTAGAAACCAAGGCTGAAACCAGCTTGCCGAGACATACTTTTGTAAGCAGGGCCTGGATCTCATCCTAAGGGGGCAGAATCTAGAAGGTACTAGAACTGGGGCAATTACTTCACCAGGCAGGTTCCTATTTGGGGGGTTCTTGTCAGATATGCTAATTTGCAGAATCTATAACAATTGTACACGGGTTACGTGGGGCGTGCATCTTTGGCCTTTTCTACCTGATGAATTTATGCACCTGAGGATCCTCATATAAAGGTACCCTTTTTACCACCCTAACTGTGTCTGACTCGTATTTTTAGGACCAGAGAAAAAGGCATCACCTACAGAGGTGTTTGCTAGGAGGAGCAGGGGGACGACTGCTCACTGGCCACAGACTCACAGAGTTTACACCTAGGTTCTATCTGCTCTACCACAGCTCCTCCAATGCTGCTTTCTTGCATGGGATACTCAACAAAGATCTTCTCGATCTTGTCCTTTTTCCTAAGTCATTTCCCCTGTTTTCCATGCCATGTGGTTCCTGCAGCAGAGGTCACTGCCTAGGGTCTGCGAGGCTCCTGGCTCTCACACTGCTAGCTCACCACTCACCTTCATGAAAGGAAAACTTGTGTTCTCAGGAAATAAACAGGAACTAAGTTTTAATATCAACACTGTAACAAGAAAATAAAACAAACCACAGGGAATAGTGCTGGAAGTTAAGCAGCATCGCCAGGACTCAGGACACACCACACTTCTCCAGTTCACCACTCCCCTCACCCCCAAAAGTAAATGAAGGGGACAGAGTAGGGAAAGACATTCCTTGTCTCACCTTCTCCTGCCACCTCAGGAGACAGCCAGGGGGGAAGAGGACAGCTCCACTGCACTGAAATAACCCATACACGGTGCTTGAGCTCCCTGAGAAGGTCTGAGCTGCCACCTTCCCTTGAGGGCAGCTGGTTTTCTCTCCATCTCTACTGGAAAGTGAATCTGAACTTATGCCTCTGAAGGAAATGATGAAGAACCTTTGCTCACAGCTTTCTTGCTATAATAAAAACTCTACTTATGAACCAAATTTTCTGCTCTTTTGTGTCTGTCTGGGAAACCTTGAACAAAACAACACAGCTCAGCATGCAAAGATATCCTCAGAAGCCATATGACTTTGGAAATCAAGTGAAGCACAGAAGAAAACCATGACAGCTCTATGCTCTCAGTCAGCCAGAGCACAGACAGAACTAACAGGGGCACAGCAGCAGCTCTGAACTCTCATTCTGTACCTAAAACCTTCATCTGAACAGATCTGTACCAGGGTCAAAGCTCCCCTCACCCCTTCCTCACCTGTGGATCCGCACAACCTGCCCTAAGATAGAAGGCTGAAATCCTAGTCACTACCATTCCTCTGGAAAATAAAAAGGGCACTACACTGAGAATCTTATTGCTTCCTTTTCAAAAAAAAAAAAAAAAAAAGAAAATCCCTGAGAGTTAAAACTGCCAATAAAAGATCTGCACAGTTGCAAAATAAGAAAAGAAGAAAATAAAATAAGAAGAAAAATATTGAAGATGCCTTTTCAAACTAACTGTGGTGCAAGAAAGCAAACTGGCAAGCCTGAACATTGAAAATATAGGCAGCTTTTTACCAAGATCTTTTGAAAACTTGTCCTGGGTTGCAGTGTATTCTATTCCCATCCTCATGAGCTGTTGAAATCAGGTGGGGCAGTGTTCCCTTGCCTCCTCCCCCCAGACTCTCTTGCTGTTAATGGCCCATCATTGTCCTGCCCATGACTCAGAGATAACTTCCTCAGGACTATCTTCTGTTAATGAGCCTAATCAACACTTGGCCTCATGACTCATTACCCCATTGTGAGATGCTCCACCCAGAGGGAGGAACCAAGCATCCCATCCTGGATATAATCTGAGATTCTGAACACCAGAGACAACCCTTTCCACTGGATTTCCAGAGGACAGGAGCTACACAGCCACCACTGGACCTGAGGAAGGGCAGACCCTTCTTCTACAGGATCACTGCTACAGAGGACTGCAGCCACCATTCTACCAGACTGCTACCACCACCCTGACTAACAGGGTGTCAGGTTGTATCTTGACTCTGCCAGTTTGAACCAGTGGGGGTTTTTTTGTTTGTTTGTTGTTTTTTTTTCCTTTTCTTTGATTTCCCCATTAAATTGTTATTCTGACTTGGTGCCTCCCACTGGTTTGTTTTCAAACTAGTACAAAACTAGAATTTCATTGGATTTATTTCCATCTTAAGCTATTCTAACACATTTAAAGGAATGCTTGTGATTGAGGCACATGACATGAAACACAGTTATATGTAATAGCTGAATCCTGATTCTTTTTTTAAAAGATCAAAGGCATCAACAGCCTTTCTCTACATCTTTATCTATATACTTGTCCCTGAAGCTACCACCTGTTACAGAGTCTGCAGACAGAATTCTGTCTTTATGCTGATTTTCTTTTCCTTCCTTAGGTTACACAATGTAGTTCATCTTGGGAAGAAGTCAGACAAACCACCTAAAAACATACTTAAAGGCACCAGCTCTCTACACCACTGCAGACCTCCTCCAAGTCCTATTTCAAAATGTCACACCACACACCCACGACATCATCTCCACAGGCCAGAATAAAGTCCCACAAAGAGCCAGAACACACATTCTTACAGGAAAGAAATAAAATAGAAGTAACATATAGCAAAAAAAGAAAAAGAGCACCTTGTTGTACATTACTGGATGTCTGGGCTAATACTTTGCTCTGAATGTGCTTTGTCTTTCTGTGCTGCTAGCAAAGGGGACAGGTTTCTCATGGGACAGCACACATTGCACTCAAACACAAGATAAAAGCAAGCACTGTGCAGAATAGTTATACCTTGGTAAAACTAAACTGGAAGAAATGGGTGACTAAAGGAGGTTTTACCTCCTCGTGTTCTGCCTCCTGTTGAAAAGTATTCCATCAAAGTTTCAGTTGAGAAATAATAGTATTTTTTAAATGTCTGAGTAAACAATGAAGGTCTTTAACAATATCTCAAGACCATATTTAAACTGCTACCAATAACATTGACCATAAAGTTATGTTTGTAACTAAGCTGCTTATTTTGGAGGCATTAACTGTATTAGTACTGCACTCACTCTACAAAGGACTGAAAACTGGGCAGAAAGGAACCCAAAACCAAATGGCTGAAGAAGATGATGCTTTCCATCACCAGATTTGGGTCAGGTGTTAACGGATTTCCCATTCTTGCTCAGATGTAGTCTAAAAAATGCTCTTACAAGCTGAAGCTCAGAATTCCACCTCCACAATCCATGGCATTTGGGAAGGACATTTCACAACTTTTGTTGTTTTGCCTCAATAAATGTTGTTAAATTAAATGTAATCAGTTAAGCAACAATTCAATTGTCTTTTCGATTACACTTCCAAACTTACAGCTCAAGCCTCACATCAAAGCCACCTGTCTAAAAGAATTTACAAAAGCCCTGAAACCCTGTTGTCTCCAGTATTTACCTCTCCTAACAACTCCATTTCTCAGAAAAATTACACTATTTTTCTGCATGCAGCCCATATTTTAAAGAAAAAGTTAAAGCCATCACCAGGTTGACCACCAGCTGTCCTCCACAGATACAGGACACTTTTCTGAATTAATCTGTAAGTATTTTTATGCAGAGTGATTAATAACAAGAAAGAAGGGAAATGTGATGGGGATTAAGTGCTTTTATAGCCTCTGTGTATCTCCAAACTGCTGCAAAATGTTTGCTGCTGGACTGCTGAAGACATCTGGAAGTCAGCAAATAAGCTTGTCTTCACAAGAAGTTTTGAAACTGCTATTTCCATTTGGTTGTATATGCATTCCCTCTTCCAAACTACCTTCCAAAGGTAGGTATAGGCTATTTATTCTTCAAAGCCTACCACAGATGTGGAGCACAGGTTGGTATTTTAAAACTGTCCTTCAGAGATGATTTGAAGATTGTTTGGTTTTTTGATTATGGGAACAAAAACAAACCCAAAATGAGGATCTTGCTACAGCACAGGAAAACAGGCAATTTAGTGGATGCAGCTGCTGGTTAACAAGCATGTGCAAAAGTGACTGTTTTATTTGGATTTTGGAGGAACAGCATATTATATGAGACTTTTACAGATATGTTTACAGCTGAAGAAATCCTTCAGTAAGTTGTGATGTCTGCATGAGCCAGTTGATACTTAAAATTCTCTGAAACCAGTGTTTTTTCCTAAATGCAGTATTTTCCAACATTGTAGCCTATTATAACCCATTCTTGATGTAGTGTGATGCACAGAAACAGAGCACCAAAACTTGCATTCTTGGAGGGACACTGAAGAGGCACACGAATTTAAAAAAAAATTTAAAAAATCAACTATGTTATGTGATTTAATATCCAGCCACTGGATTGACTGATATCACACCCTACTGACTTCCAAGCCTGAACAGCATAGAGGAATCCACCAGAGAAATCAAGACAATCAATTGATTTGTGACTTCTCTGTCCAGTCTTCTTGAGTGAGATTTTTTAAATTATTCTGAAAGTCAAAGGCACAGCTGTCCCCGGCGGTTGGAGCAAAGGGGTTACTAAAGAAAAGGTTTACATCCAGAGGTGCAGCTGTTTCCGAGTCCCAGGAGTCGGTGTCCGTGCTGCTGGAGTCTTCTGTGGTGGTGGGTGGGTAGCTCAGCTGCTCCAGCTGGTCAATAATGTCCGTGAACTGGAAGGCTGAGCTGGACTCGGAGCGCACGGAGTAGGCAGGGAAGTTCAGCATGGAGCTGGCCTCGGAATGGTTGGCAGAGCCGTAGGTGTGCAGGGAGGAGGTCCCATTCAGCGGCAGGTTGTTGAGGGAGCTGCTCTCGGAGCGGTTGTTGATGAGGGAGCTTGTTTCTGAGGGGCTCAGGAGGCTTTGCATTCTGCTTGCTTGGGCCTTCACCTCAAACAGCTCCGAGGTGTCTGATGGCCTCTCATTGCCGTTGAAATCGCTCCCTTCTTCAAATTCAAACTCCTCTTCCATATTCATATCCACGGCCTCGGTTGAGTACCTGTCGGGGCTCGACTGAGCAGAGACTGTGTTTTGCTGGAGGGCATCTGCAGTTAAACCAGCCGACTCTGACAGACACTTAGAAAACTCAGAACCCTTTAATTCTAACCCACTGTACACATAGGAAAATGCCTCAGAGCCCCCAGCAAAAAAGGACATTTCTGCTGGGTCGTCATCAATAAACTCCTCTGACACCTGTAACTGGGAACTTGTCAGTGTGAAAAGAGGGGCACCTCGGCTGCCATGCTGCTGCTCTTTTTCAGCAATGAATACACCTGTGGTAAAGTCATCCTCATCATTGTCATTTTTACAACCAGCAACCCTGCTCTCCTTACTACTCCTCTCTACATCTACATCACAACCACTCTCAACAACAGGACAAGACGGGTTACAGTTTCCTGCAACACTACCAAACCCAACACCTTGGAGCACGGGAGATCCAGGCTGCTGCATCAGCTTCCTCCCCGCTTCTTCCACTGGTGCTGCAGTGGTTTTGTCTGGAATCCTTGGGTACGGTGCTCGGGGGTCCAAGGAGGAAGGGCTGGGTTCAGCAAACATGGGCAGGATAGAAGCAGGACTGGCCAAGGAGTGAACCGAGTGGAAGGGGGCAGCTGTTGAGGCTGGAGACCCTGGAGTTCTCAAGCCCTCACTGAATGGGACACTCTAAAAGGAAAAAAAAAAAAAGCAGAAATACAACAGTTAAAAAGGTTTTTGTCATACATTAAAACCAAATGTAACATCCAGTTACATCCAGATGCAGAAGGAATATATGCTTCACAGGAGCTCACTTTACAGCAAACACTGCACAGAACCTGATCCAGCTGCCCATGTAAAAGGCAAGGTTTTTTTCCTTAATTCTGATAACTGGATGGAAAATTAAATGCATGTATTTTATAGGTGAACAAGCATCCACAGGGAAAAATAACAAAATGACAGTGAAATTCTGTGATCCTTCCTTAACTTCTCCCATGTAACACAAGTGCATTCAGTGAAATGATTGTTTCTTGCTGTGTCCTGCAGAAGGCATCTTGAGTCTGCCTTGAGACTGCCAGAGAGTAGTCAGAGAGTACCTGGAGATAAACTAATCCTCTGAAATAACAACACCCTAGAAAAGTCCAACATTTCCTTTTCGGTTCAGTGGAACTTTGAGTAAAATATTATTCAATTTACACTCCACTGGCTACAACTATCAGATCAGTAACACCAACAAAAAGAACCGTGCAGCCAGACAAAGAGCAAACAGTGGAAGCAATCCTGGTGAGTTGACTCCTTCACTAATCACCTCAGAAAGTTGTTTGTCAATGCCCCTGACCACACCACCGAGAGCGCTGCAGAACTGACCTGCTTTGGCACATCTGTGTTCGAGGTGCGAGTGGATGCTCTGACCTTGCTGTGCCTCCTGTGGAACAGACCAGCCTGTCAGCATCCAAGACATGCATCAGCCTCTTTCTTTCCCCCATCACTTATTGTGATCATTCCAGTAGCCAACAGAAACATCTCAAGCTCTACTTTATCATGTGTTGTTAGTAACTAGTTCAAGTTTTAAAAGGTCAAAAGAGTTGTAAATTAAATGATGCAAGAGTAAGAAACGTACAAAAATGGAGTAAAGCAAGATCCAGATCATTCATGGAACTAGAGAATCATTAAGGTTGGAAAAGACCTCTAAGATCATCAAGACCAACTGTTGCCCCAACACTACCCCATGTCCCCAAGCACTTTATCTCCACGTTTTTTGAACACCTCCAGGGACAGTGACTCCACAACACTTCCCTAGGCAGCCTGTGCCACTGCCTGACCACCCTTTCAGTGAAGAAATTTCTCCCAGTATCCAACCTAAACTTCTCATGGCACAACTTGAAGCTGTTTCCTCTTGTCCTGTCACCCACTATCTGGGAAAAGAGCCTGACCCCCACCTGGCTCATGGGGAACTCAAGAACAACTTGGGGCTGAATACTAACTGGATACTAACCAGCACATTTTGGTTTAACTCTATCCTCTCTCATTATTATAAACATCTAGAGAGGAATGGCTTCAGAACCAGAATGAGCTAATCTGCAACAATTGTTCAAATTTTTACAAATTCAGTCTACCATATAGAAGTCTGTATGTTAGACTCCAAAAAGTGGCATCCTACCTAACTCTCGTAGTTAGGTCCATTCTATGTCAATAATGAAACAGAAAATCAAATTTTTGTATAGAAAAGGAACTCAACTGGAGTCTGAGACACTAAAAATATTTATTAATAGTAGATTGATGCAAACTTTTAAAAATTCCTATTAAATCCTTATAATCTTTTGGATTAGGAGTAGGAGTTTCCCACACATAGTTTGGATTAGGATTTGGAGGAGGAGGAGTTTCCCACATGTAGACTGGACAGCTTTAGAGTCAAGTAAGTAAAAAACAATTTTATAATGAAAAAGCATATTCTTAATTTATATATTTTTATGTTTAGAAACAACTGAGTCTTTAAGGTCACCGTTTCAAACTTGCAGATCTCAAGTTCCATTATGTGCTCTGCCACTGGCTGATTGCACAGCCACAGTGGCACACACACAGGTCCTCATTAACATTATGGAATCTTGAGTATGTGCTGAACTTTCAGACAGCTAAGCCACACATTGTCCATAGACATCAAAATGTGGTACCAAAACTTTCCTAATCTTCTTACATCATCACAAAAAACCAAATCTTTCACATTCTTGTTTAGCTACCTTAAATTTGATAACTGAGGATGAGCCTGCCTCCAAGCAGCATGAAAACACTGAAATTTAGGCAATGAGGGCACTGTGAAAGTCTCAGCTGTGTTTTGCCTTACAAAGCTATTTCATCTTACCTTTCATATGGGGTTCTCTTCATCCCACTGTCCTTAATATAATCCACTAGTTGCTTCTGTGTTCGTCCACTGTGAACCCACAGAAGTACAAAGGTTATCAAACACAGGGGATGAGCATTAGAGATGGAATGACTTTAAAATACTTCTTCCTTCTGATCTCAGTTTCTAAGACATAATGAGGCTGTTGTGTTTCTCCCTACCTGTATCTGAATGATGACCCTCTGGTGAAGAACACTGCTTTAGCCTTTGGCTTTGGCTGGTCGAAGAGCCTAAAGAACGTGTGATACTCCACACAGATTTTCCAGAAGTTTTTACACTCATCCCTACTTCCCAAAAGAAACTCCAATGTATCTTGATACGGGCCCTGGGAAAAAAAAACATAGAAGTTCAGTAGCACCTAAAATGACAATAAGGAGAAAAGGAAGGCACATATGGGTGCCAACAAAAAAGCTGAATTTCAGTGAGAGGCAGGACTTTGCTAAATCACTTCTTGCATGCCTTAATGGGAGTGATTCTGAATGCAGCTAAAAATTATTTAATAGCTTTCAAAAATGTTTGCTTACCTTGAAACTGTAAAAGTGTTTAGACTTTAGAAACATGCTCAATATAACTCAGCTTTAGAAATCTCAAAGAAAAATTTAAATATTTAAGTGAAATAGTAGCTACTTTAAAATACTAATCTTTTTTTTAAGAGTTCTGATGCTTGTTTCCCTGAAATTTAGACAAAACTGGAAAATACTGCATATGTCAGAGTACAGTTATCCCATGGAATTTCTGAAGGGCTCTTTGTGAGACACATTGCTACACAAGCAGACAGTGTGTCCTGTTTCAGGTGTCCTTGATACATGAAATTATAGTATGTCCAAAATTGGTTTTTTCCTCAATTTTAATATAAATTAAACACTGAGTGCAATCTAGTCATCCAGCGTGGAAGCAACAACAACTTTGATGACATCTGCAATCAAAAACATCTACTGTAAATCAGCTAAGCATGAAAAATAACACTTGTGCTATACAGATGTATAGAAAAGATGAAGCAAGAGTAATCATACCATCCTTAAAATGAAGCTACAACAATACAGTTTCAGCCACCTATTCCTACCTGAGATGTATCAGGTAATTCTCATTTGAATCAAGAAAGTGGATGTAACTTTTTCGAAGTAGAAGTATTGAGACAGGGTGCACCAAATTCCTGGGTCTAGTAATTCTTTTCTGTTTTACATTTATACCTGTGTAAGCTTGTGTCAAGAATAAGCTGAGATTGAAACACAAAACCTAAAGATCCTAAGTTATGGGGTGAGAAAGGAAGGATTTACCCTTGAATGATGAAGCCAAGCCTGCCCCGCTGAGGCTGTTTTATAAAATCACAAACTCCAGAAATGTTCATAATAAAAGGAAGCACAGGTATTTTTTTCAACACTGACCAGTCTATATTACAGTAAAACTTACACAGACCTCTGGGTGGAGCTTAATAAGGAATCTTTTCCTCTTGAAGCTCAGTTTACGGACCTTGGACCAGTTGAAGGTATTGATTTTCGTGTTACCCTGAATTAAAATGAGAACGATTAAATGTTAGCACAAGTGTCAGAAAAGCAGAGTACCAAATAAAATTCTGTTGTGGGTATACAGACACGTGTATGTGGACACATTCAGCTGGATTTTTAGTTCTGGTGACAATATTCCCTTAAACAAGAGAGGCCACTGAGCAGTCTGAGAGGAATTGCAGGACTGCAGTGGCTGATGCACCTCCAAAAGAAGCTGCCCCACAATAACTAAAGAACAGGTAAGACACAGCTGAGCACCCAGAGATATTTCAGTAGATCAGCTGCCTCTGTGTTTTGGGGAGAGGAAAACAGTATCATTGCTTTCATAAACAGGACTCTGAGCACAGAGTCACTTATTTAATACAACAAACATAGTAACACTAATTGGCCCAACCACTCCAATCAATCAGCATTCCTATACAATAAGAGCAACAATATCCCAGCAAAAATACACTGGAATATGAAAAGAAGAGAAACCAAACCAAAAGTCCAGGATGACAGACCTGACCCAGGCCTGTTCCAAATGAATTGATTTTCTCTGATGACACAGCTAACTTCAAGCAAAGACCCTCTACTTTACTGTCACTTGGTTTTGATGCTCTTCACTCTGCACAAGAACAAGCTGCACCGAACAGTATTTTGGGGGCTTAAATGACACTCCTTGACCATAGAGCACATTAGATTTTCAAGACATCAGAGATACCTTATGGTAGAATGGGAGACTTACTCCCAGACTTGCTAAAGGACAGACAGACACAGTTTGCCATCTGTACCTGGAACACCAGCACACCCATGTGTGAAACTGCCAGGTTGATTTTGGTGCCCTCACGGTCAGAGGCAAGGTGGAATCTGATGCCATACATCTCCAGTTTCCGGGCAATTTCAAGCACTTGAAAGTCAGATTCAGCAGGAGTTTGACCCCTGTAATGAAGAAAAATAAAGTTTTAAGAACAATCTGCTTCTACTATACTGCCAACACTGCTAACACACTTAAGTCTGAACTCTGGCACTAAATGTGAATTTTCTGTCTCATCTAGTTGGGTGGTTTCACTCCAATTCACATGTAACATTGAAAATTCTGTAATGACACAGCTGATGGGCAATGTCAACTGCATCCCAAGACAAGTGCTGAAAGAGATTTTAGTTAGCTCAGAGCTTTTTCAGTTTAGAAACTATGAAGTTAAATCCAAATTCAATCCACAGTGCTCCTCCTTCTGCTTGCTTGTGTACACATTAGCATTGACTAAGATAAGAAGTGAGAGCTGGTAGAGTTGCACAGCCAGCAAAACAGAAACAATGCAAATATTGCAACAGAATGACCCTTTTCAGGTCAGGTTTTGGGAGCACAAATTTTATTACTCTATTACTTCCAGGTGCAACACATTCCTCCAGTCTTTGGCTGGATAATTCTCTCTCTGCCAAGGAATCCTGAGAAGGCTCTTTAAAAGAAACCTCATCTTGCTGTCAAAATTACCCTAAAAACAGGAGGAAGCTGTACACAGACAGGAGCAACTGCTCTGTAAGGGTGCACAAGGTCCAAAACTACAACACAAAGACTCTTCCTGACTCTGGCACACACCTGTCACAGTTTCAGCCCTCACTGACTGCTCCCCAGCTTAGCTGATGTCAAACCACTAACACTTTGCTCTCCTGCATGAAAACAGTCCTTTTTTTCCTCAATCCCCCCCCGTTTTTCTCCGTGAGAGGGAGTGTGTTAGATTGCAGTGCATTTTCAGCTGGTACTCGTACTGACTTTGCCCTCTAAGTCAAAGCACTCTGTAAGTTCATGGGTCTTGACAAGGAGTTAAAGGTCCACCATGAATGAGCAACTGGTGCTGTGGAAATGAAGGAATTCTTAGAATCATAGACTCATAAAATCATTAAGGCTGAAAAAGACCTTGAAGATGATAAAGTCCAACTGTTGCTGCTGATCATGCCCCAGTTACAGTGCAAAGCAAAAAAGTCTTTATCACAAACATAAGCATGTCACCCAAGTAGGTCTCTGAACCAGAAACATCCTCCAAGAAAACACCATTACCCAGTTTTAGGCATAATATGGTCCAAGAGAACCAGCAAAAGCAGGAGAACCTTTGCCTGTGCTAACCCCCAGGAAACCCCACTGCAGAGCTGCCTCCAGATCTCGGGCCCCCAGCATAAGTGGACACTCCATAAGATGAAGCAAGACCAGAGAAGGGCACAGAGATGCTCCAAGGGCTGGAACAGCTCTGCTCTGGAGACAAGCTGGGAGAGCTGGAGGTGTTCACCTGGAGAAGAGAAGGCTCCAGGAAGAGCTCACCGTGGCCTTTCAGTACTGAACAAGGGCTTATAAAAAAGAGGGAGAGGGACTTTTTATAGGGACAGAAGGTGATAGGAGAAGGGGAATGGTTTTACATTAAAAGAGATGAGATTAGGATTACATTAGGAGAAATTCTTCCCTGTGAGGGAGGTGAGGCCCTGGCACAGGGTGCCCAGAGAAGCTGTGGCTGCCCCTGGATCCCTGGCAGTGTCCAAGGCCAGGTTGGACAGGGCTTGGAGCAACCTGGGCTAGTGGAAGGTGTCCCTGCCCATGGCAGCAGGTCAAAGCAAGATGAGCTTTAAGGTCCCTTCCATCCCAAACCACTCTAGAATTCTATGAAACACCAGCAGCACAGGACCTGCTGGGACATTCAGAGCAGTGAGGCTGTGGCAGCCACAGCTGGATAAACTGACCCCCTACATCACTGCTGACAATGATTAGAAATAATAAATACCAAATTACTTCCATGTGCAAGTTCACTAGGATAAATGTAATGACACAAGGAAGACACAGGTGCTAATCAAATATTATTATTCTATTTACAAACAACCAGTGCTGAAACTGGATTAGATTCCTGCACACACAGACTAAGCAAATTTTACAAGCCTTTTTTTCCAAGAAGAAAATGGCCTTCCTTCCACAAATCCGCATTTCACTTCATTAAAACAGATGATAACTATTTTTAGCATTACCTATTTTTGTGTACTAGGCAGTGCCAACCACAACATCAGTACTAAATAAATTCTCCTACTCCCTTGACAGGCCTTTCTAGTCACACTCCTTAAAAATACCTCCTTCTAGAGTCACATGTTAGATTAATCAATTGTTTAGTGCCATATAGATATTTTTTTTTTTAATATAAATAGAGCTGTCTCTACAATTCAGAATACAATTATGAAACTTATATGCTATGGTTTTAAAAATAGAAGTTGTTAGTAAAAGCAATGCTTCTTTGATACTAAAATGCTCTTTAGTGTAAAACACAGACATACACAAAATGCCCTGAGAAAGTAAGCCTGACTGCACAAAAGTTTGACAACAAGATTTCAACAGTGCTCTGTTGCCTTGTTCATTCTGGAGGGGAAAACAAAGAATCTAAAACACTACAGCAGGAAATCACAAATTCATTTTGGCACCTGCAGAAGGCAGGGATTCAATAACATTCCTGACTTTACAAGCTCATTCCATAATCCACCCTTATCCAAACGTCACTGTTATGTGACCATGTAATATAAAGGGAAGAACATAAGAGGAACAAAAACCTGATTTCAAATAGAAACAGAAATGCCAAACTACAGAGAGAGCCTTGTAGCTGCATTTCTACCACTGTTACTACTACATGTATTAGTTATGTCTAAGAGTTTCAACTGGTAAAGCAGATTTCTCTTCCCCCTCACTGAAATGAGTAACACTGGAGCAAGTGCTTTTAATATTGGCTTTGAGTGTTGTTTCCACTTCCACCACAGATTCCTTAACTGCATCAAAAAAGCTGGAGTACCATGGTTCCTATTTATTAAATATATACAAGACAAAAGAGGTAGATCATAAATCCTACTTTTGGCCAGAGCTTCCTGAGTTACACTCTGAGAGCACTGTGTGTAACTCCCACCCACACTAATTCTTGCTGTAATTCTTCTGAATACAGCGACATTAAGAATGAAAGCAGGGCTTTGTCTTTTAAAGAGAGTGCTGAGGTTGGGAAGGAGGGTTGGAAGGGAAGGAAGGCAAAACAAAAAAATGGCAACAGGAAAATTGGAGCTCTGCAGTACTAAAAATTCCTCATGAACGGTCTGGTGTAACTGATGTAGAACCACTGACAGTTACTTCATGTACCATTACATATGGTCCAAAGCACAGCACATCTCAGAGAATTTAAAATAAGATACCAGCCAATTTTAAGAATGTTCACTTGCACACAACCTGCCTGTACCCACCAAAGAAGGCTGAGCCTGGTGTGGAGGAGCTGGGAGCAGAGCCAGGCAGCTCTGACTGTACCACAGACAGGTACAAAGAGAGGCAGTTTCAGAAATTGCCCTCAGATGCTGCCTGCAGGCTTAGCTGCACAGCCCAGTGCCAAAACAATCTGCTCTAATTTTGTCCAGCCATTAAGCAGATAAATCTACTTAATCTTCCCCAGGTCAGTGGACGACACACTAATATCAGTATTTCCAGCAAAAACTGCTGTCAGTGCAAGAGGTGTTAGTGTAGAGGTTCCTTACGACCATCCAGCTAGACAAATACTGGTTGTGATACAATATTCCCATGGCAACAGATTAAAAATAAATGCTGTCAAGTGGTAGGTGATTTACAGAGTATTTAAACCCAGTGATTAACATAGAACTTTAAAGATGAAGTGTCAAGTTAGAGTTTTTCTAGTTTACACACAATTTAAAGAATTTAAATCCAAGGACAACTAAGCTAACACGTTGTGAAAGGACATGAGGGATAACAGTAAATGTAAATATAAATCTATTAAATCTTCTACTTCTTTCCTGATTTATGTATGTACAAAGAAACCACAGACATGTGAACACAGGCAAAATGTGTCATGTTGAATCCTGCACTCACCTTGCAGCAAGTATTCTACTACTCACAGGAAGGCAGAAAACATTGTATTTTGAGTGCCTGGGTACCAGGAATTAACTGCACCAGTACCAATGCACCATCTACAAAATATACATCTTTTATTTTTAATTAACTGTAGAAATAAAATAAGTTACTTCAGGCTCTTGCTGCAGCAGTAACTAATGTGCTACACCAAAAATATAACTCATCTTGTTTACCATTACTACATTTGCAAAGTATATAAACCACATTGCTATATTTTTGAAAGTAAAAGAAAGAATTTACGCATGTAAAAGAAAAATATATGTTTAATAGAAAATAAGCATTCAAATGCCATCTTTCCAATTACAACATTCTCCATAAACAGAATGGATTGGACACACAGGTTCTGTTTTATTGAAGGTGATGATGTTCTACCACTTCCAATAGCTACAGTGAAGCAATTAAAAAAAAAAAAAAGAAAAGGAAAACTGGGGCAGAAAGAAAGTGCCACAGAAACAATCTGGAGGAGATGAGCCATCCTGCCAGAAATGAGTTTCTCTTCCTGGACACCCAGTTTGTACAAGAAATCTCTGTCAGGAGCAATCATCAGTGAAAGAATCACAGAATCCCAGGATGGTTTGGGTGGGAAGGGACCTTAAAGATCATCCAGTCCCACCCCCTGCCATGAGCAAGAACAACTTCCACTAGACCAGGCTGCTCCAAGCCCCATCCAACCTGGCCTCAAAAATAGTAGTCTGCTCAAGGTAAGTGGGGGAATAATAAGGTAATTAAAGGACATAAAAAATTAAAATAAACCAAAAAAGTAAAAATATGACACACCAGGATAATATGAGAGAGAAGCAATTTTGTCTGTCCAACTGCACTGTGCGTCGCCAGGAAAAAGCCAAATGCCCAGGTCCCTGCTCCTGCCCTGCTCCTTGGAACAGAAATGAGGGAAAACACATCTGCACTGAGAAAACACAGAACCCTGCTCAACTGCTGAAGATGGGAAAGGGTGGTCAATCCTCCCCGAGTAAGGGAAGAGGGAAGGGATGTGTGTGCTAGTTCGGGCTGGGGTTAATTTTACTCACAGTAGCTGGGATTTCTATTTGAGCTCGACACAATGTTGATAACCCAGGGGTGTTTTCCTTATTGCCCAGCAAAGCTCACCCAGAGCCAAGAACTCTTTTGCTCCACACCCAGCTCCACCAGGGAGGGGCTGGGAGAGGAACAAGGACTCAGGAGGGGGCACAGCAGGGACAGCTGATCCCAACTGGATATTCCACCTCCTATGGCCTCATGCTCAGCATATAATGCTGGGGGAAGAAGGAGGAAGGGAGGACATTTGGAGTGATGTTTGTTTTCCCAAGTCACTGTTACCCGTGGATGGATCCTGCTCTCCTGAGGATGGCTGAACACCTGCCTGCCCGTGGGAAGTAAGGAATGAATTCCTGGTTTTCATGAGTGTGTGGCTTTTCCTTCACCTATTTAAACTGTCTGCATCTCAAGGTGTGAATTTTCCTACTTTCACCCTCCCAAATCTCTCCCCCAACCCACCAAGGGGGAGCTAGCAGCTGATGGGGCTAAGCTGGGGTTAAACCATGGAAGCCACAGCTAATTTTAAGATTGCAGTGCTTGCAAAATGACATCTCTCTAACAAAAATGTTTCCAAAGGTGCAGGGGAAATTTGAAACGTGCCTTCAAGGTACTAACATTCCATGGTAACCATTTCTAATTACATGCCTCAGCTGTTACTCTTAACATGGCTTGCACATATACCTCTAAAACACTGCCTTAAAATAAGATTTACAATCATTTTAATAATATGGCTGTATTAAATGCAATTCTCATTAAACTAATTTTGCAAAGTACATTTATGAAGCAAGGAATCTTTACCTATTAACCTTCCTCTGACTCCTTCCTGAAAGGCAAAAAATACAAACTTTCCTTACTGTAACGAATGATTAGAAGTAACTTGTTTGAAAAAAAAAGCTCAAATCCATTTAACAAAACCATCAGTCCCTCACTCAGAAGACAGTCAGAACCCTTCCATCAAGAGAAGCAAAGCAGGAAAATTCCCCACAAGCAGAATCAGCTCAACAGAATCCTGGTACGTGACTAACACTGGGCTGTTCTGTCCATGCTCTGGGGGTATTTAGATCTAAAAATCCCACATTTCACCTCAAATTTGAAAGCCATCAACCGACACTGCATGGCATCATCAAAACCTTGCATGACCCATTTGCAGCTTCGGACTCCACAGCACCTTGCAGCAGTATCACAATATTGCTACAAGTTCTGTGAAAAGGATGTTTCCCTCTTTTAATTTGCTCTGAAGTTACTAATTCTTTCAGCACTTTTCTTTAGACAAGAGAAAAATAATGAAATGAATGGTGCCCCTCCTCCAGCTACCTTCTCCCAAGGTGAAGAATCCTTCCACATATTTTAATTTACTTCAAAATTACTTTAAAACATTTATTTTTTTTCTTCATCATTTCCACGTGCACCTCAAAGGCTCAAAAGCAGAAAAAAGTTACCACCTGATTTCACGAAGAATCAAGAAAGCTGAAATTTCATCATTAACAATAATTTCAGTACAAGTTAAAATGACTGATCATAAACAGCAAATAGTTAATCACTGAAATTCTTAGGAACTAGTTTTCCAATACTACAGGATGTGTCTTTAAACACAGATGCTGCCCTGAAAAACCTTTGTTCAGTCTTAAAAGAAAATCAGTCAGCAACAATCCACAAGTTTACCCACAGAGAGCAAAGGAAAATCTAAGTTTGGATTAGAACACACAAGCATGCACAATAAAATGTGTGTGTGAATATTCACAATTCATAAAATAACTTCTAAATTTGTAAAAGAACTGCTAAATCCTAATATGTAAGGTCTCGAAAAATACAGAAAAGTAAGTTCCTGCAGTTCCTGACTCCATGTTGGAACTAATTTTATATTAGTGGCAGAGTTTGTCACCAATAATCTTCCCTTATTTCAAAAATACCCAGCTGTAAGATAAGGTATTACATGAATTCTGATGGAAGTTAATTTCTTCCCCACTCCCTCCCTCCTTCTCCATCTCCCTTATGCTTAATGTGTAGCAAAAGAATATGATGCAATTGATATCTAATTGTTTAGACAAAAGCAAGAGCTCTGCATATGCTGGCAAAACTGAGCTTAAACTTTGTAGAACGGAAGTTCTGAAGAATAATTTTGCCTAAACCCATTATTAAATGATAGCTTTCTTTGGCATGCTATTAAAGATACACTGCAAAAATCACTTGAGAAAAACCACTGCCCAACAACTCCATCCTGACTACGTAACTATTGCTACACCCAACTTTCCTTGCTCAAATGGTGTTTAATTTACACACTCTTAACATCATCTTATCACGCAGCTGCTCGACCTCCCCCAGGCAAGCCCATCTGCTGCCCCAGGGTTACATTAGTGCTTTACATTAATCCTCACTTACACATGCTTCCTGTGGAACTCCAGGATCTTTCCCTCAAGTTTCTCCTGGTTTGGCAAATACTGGTTTGTTTTAAGGTGTTCTCGATCTTCCGATTCATCGAAATCCCCTATTTCAGCTACGACAGAGAACAAAACAATGTTAGAGTAAGAAGAAACCATGGGAAAGGATTGATGACAGAAGTACTTGGTAAGGAATTAGAGAGACCACAAGAGCCTTTAATGATTTAAATTTGTGCATGATGCTTTGTATCCAGCTTCATTTTACCAAACTCACATTTATCCCAAGATGACTTCCAGGGGATTACAGCAGTATTTGAACATGGTCTGGAAAATTTAGACTTCTTATGGGTGCAAGATGTGAGACTGGTAGAAGACCTGTGAGGTGGTCTGGAACATTTTTTCCTTACAGATACCTTATACCAAACATCATATTTCAATTTATTTTTTAGTAAATATATGTAAAATAGTAATAGACAAGGCTACTTGGGAAGATGGCAAATTACATCTGGAATTTTGGTCTCCCTTTCACATATCCATGTCTTTCAGATGCAATGCTGTGAATTTAGGAAGAGATTTACAGAAAAAAAGAAGCATTATTGTGAAGTGCAGAACAGCTTCCATCTGATACAACATGAAATGACCAGAAGTCTTTGGCTTGGAATACAGAAGCACAAGGCAAGCAGAACATATGGCAAATGTATATAAAAATTACAAGCTGAACAAATAAATTTTTAAAAGCCATTTACTTTTTTCTAATAATAAAATATGAAGTTGCAATATTAAATTCAAACACAAAAGGTTTTTAAAGCTAAAAGTCTGTATGTTATCCTAAAAACTTCCCAAAAACTAAGCTGTGAAGCTCACTTCTGTGGAAGAATGCCAAAAATATAAGCAAATTCAAAAATTAGACAACTACAAGGACCACCAAACCCAGATACAGAGTCAATCTGTGGTGTTGTGAGTGCAGTGATTATGGGATGGATGCAGCAGAGTTGCCATATGCTTGCTCTATGTCTTAGTGCTTCCCCATTGCATCTGCCATCAGCTACTGTCAGAGAAAGGACTGGGCTTGTTCTTGACAAGAACACAGCAAATCCTGTTTAAAATCAAGCCAGCACATGAAAGAACGAGTGAAAAATACTGAAAGGTGCTTTTATAAAATAATTTCTGCTGAAAATAAACTTTCTCACAGCCCACCTTTCAGAAGAGCAGAATCAAGCTAAGCAAGGCTTGACGGTGAGATTTGCTCACCAGCTCCACAATGCTGGAAAATCATGAGCAGGTTTTGAGGTGTCACTCACTGATGGCACACACACAAGATAGACTTGCTCTTCCAATAAAATCACCAGAAGTAGTACTATCATAACTGTATTATTATATTGCATTGCAGAATTAGACAACCAATAACTATTTAGCTGTGCACATGTGAAGAAGCATCACTGATCAGCTTTTGCTGCCAGCCAGCAAAGAGCCACCAACAGGCCCTGTCTGCAGGTCGGGTTGCAGATCTGTGAACACTTCAGCTGCTGCTCCAGCTATTTGGTGTTTGAACTCACTCAAGGTTTCCACCCTCCTTGTCTCAAAGGCCACATTTTAGGTCTTTAAGCATGTACAGACTGAGCCAGCAGCAGCATGGAGTGCTTCCAAAAAAATTGCTTCCTATTTCCACTTTCAGTCCCAGTGAGGAGGAAAGCTGCCGACAGCCCCACTGCAGAGCCTGTTCCAGCATGGCTCTAGTTGTATTTCAGCCCAGTTCCTGTACAGCCATCTCCTCCCAGACACAGGGAAAGTGAGAAGTGAAGCTGAGGGAGCACAGAAACAGGTGGGAACAGCTGTCTGGAAGATGTGGAGTGCTGGCAACACAGCTTGCAGAGCCAGGGAAACAGACAGCAAAGGGCTGGTTTCGTACTACCCCCCTGAAGCCAAATTCACCTCCTACATAAGCACCAGCTGCTCCTCCCCACGCCAGCCCTGATGACCATCCCAGGGTTGAAAATCAACATATTTACAGTGTGTGAAGAAGGAAATACTGTGAGACAGAGACTTCTTTTAGTTACCAAAAGCTTCTGTGTGCGATTTAACGTGGGTTGGCACCGTCAGCAGTGCCAGCCCAGCTGGGATACTCACACTGCAGAAGGTGGGAGACCAGCAGAGCAGCCGTGTTGTCGCTGCAGGTCAGTCGCTCCTCTGCCAGGTCCCTCTTGATTTGCAATGCAAACAGGTACCTGGAGGAGAGGTACAAGGCTGCAGTTACCCAGACCATCCTGACACAGGAAAGGACAACAGAACAACTGAGCAGAAGGTTATAAATGCAGCATCTCCTGATCCTTCCGCTCTCCAAAGAATAACACAACAGCCTGGCTACCAAGGAGTGTCAAATCAAACCAAAATAACCTGTGACTAGTCCAGTGCAATTCACCAGCACAAAAGGACTCACAGGAACAAGGAAGCAGAAGGAAAACCACATTTTAAGCCAGCTTTGTCTGTGCAGTAACAGCAGCTGTCATTTTTAGCTGGAAAGAAACTTAAAGAACACTTCAAGTCATCTTATCTATTAGAAAAAAGATGGAAGAACATCACTGATTCCAGTATTTTGTTAGGAACGCTGATAAGCACTTCTGTTAGCACTCAACTAATCTACTCAGCAGTTGTATTTTCCAGAACTATATTAGCAGCCTACAAAAACAGTAAGTTCAATTTACTTTTCTTATACTGCTACATTAGTTCAACTAAAATATTTCCCATTCAGTTGTTAAAGAGGAATCATTTCTGTTTAACAGCTTTCTATGCTGTTCCTTTTACTTGGAAGAAGATACAGTAAGGACTCCAGTAAACAGGCAACAACTCACTACTACAAACCTTCAAACTGACAGACTGATCCTTTTTCTTTACTGAATTACACCCTGAGAAATAGCAATAATTTTTTTTAAAGAAGAATTCGTTTTAAAACTTTATTCCTGATGCAAAAAGATAATAAAAGTTATTGAATGGTAGGGTTTTTTAAAATTTTAAACTACTGTAAATATGTAGGGGCTTCTCAATAAATATTAAGGGCTTCTCAAAAGTGTGCCCTGCTTTCAGCATGTCTGATGAGCTCTCTCAGTTTCTTCAGTACTTTACTCACAATAAAGAATACATTATCATTAACAGCATCATTAACTATCCAGCTGCTTTAAGTGCAGACCGTAAATACTCAATAAATAGGCAAAATACAGCTCCTGCTCTAAAAAGCTGTATTCCTAGTGAATTTCCTATATGAAACAGCAGTTAATATAAGAAAACTTGGTGCAAAGGAAATATTTAGGTATTTCTCCTTACAAGAGACAATCACAACAGTTATCATGCTGGTTTTGTTCTTAAATACATCTGAAGGATAATAAGGAACCTCTCTAAGAGGAATTCCAATTAAAAATAGTGAAACTGTGAAAAGCACCAAATGAGCTCTTTAAACAACAACATCTGGGTAATGTCCTTGTTAGAGGCACAAACTTCAAACCAGGTCCCCAGGTGATAGCAGGTGGATAGGGCTGCTTAATTGACCAAGATCAATTAGCAATCAGCAAAAATGACCCCTGATGAGCAGGGTGAAAAATGTGAACAGTGAAGTGTTTGCAAGTGTGAGATTTGGAAGTTTAAATCACTTATTAAAATATGTACTGATTATTTTGTGTTTACAGGCACTGTTTATAAACATTAGTATTTTCTGTTACTCTGACTCCCTTGACACCATGATGCTGGAAAGCCTAACCCTAAGCAGAGACTGTGCTGTTCTGTTTTGAAAAAGCATTTCTTCTGATAACATTTGTTTGACTTTGTTCCCTGATTTGGGGGTTTCAGTAAGTGTAATTTTGGCAAGTTTCGGTCCTTTTCAATGTGCCTCATTTCATCCCAATCCATTTGGTTGGAGTCACTCCATTCCCAAATTTTCTTTTTTTTTTCAGTTGCATTTCATTTTATCATATCTCCCATCCAGAGTGATTGTTACACTTTCTTCTCTGTTTTCAAGGACTGTGCTGTTTTCTGTTTTGAAAAGTATTTTTTCTGATAACATTCATCTGCCAACACCTGTCTGCTGGAACTGTAACGTTCACTGTAAGTGCTCTTTCACTCATCTTCCATCTCAGCTTTGCTTGGAAGCAGCTGTGCTGCCCTCCTACTCTATTAATTCAGTATGTAATACAAGTCCAATGGTTCTAAAAATACTTTACCTGGTATATTCCTCTTGCAGCTGACCCGGATCTGGAGGGAAAAACTTTACAGCCAGACGAAGCATTGTAGTTTTTGGTCCTAGAAGAAAAGTTGGTCATTTCACAAAAAAAAAACCCTGGTGTTCTTCATGAACACATGCACATTCTGTTTGCCAACAGGCATAAAAATAACACAAAGAAAGTCTAGGCAGATTTCAAATCCCAGGTAACCACAGCAGGCTCTGGTGTAGACTGTCCATGTCAAGGGAGATAGAGCAGCTGATTTCCAGAGGAACTTGGATACCACAGACAAGGTGAGTCTGCAGGCTGAATGCTGGAGAAAGAGTTTCATGCGACATGAAGTCTGTAATACCCCAAAGCAACTACTTGGCTGCATAAAAGACCATCACAGGTGACCCAGGGAGAGGGTCCCAGAAGGGGTGCAGGAGGGAGACACATCCCACAGGCTCCCAACACCCACTTCCACCATCAGGACTGATGCCAGCAGACCCGGCTGGCTCGCCATGGAGATAAAAGGGTGTTTGCAGCCTGCTCCCAGCACGTCTGGTAATACTCATGTCCTCCCATTTTCAATGTTCTTGTACATCTCAACAACAAGAAGAAAACTAATTTAATTGCAAAATTAAAGAGAAGCCTTGCTCATTCTTGGGAACAGTCCATAATGCTCTGAATTAACAGTTCCAGCATCACAACTCAGCCTGCAGAACCACAATCCCTGTTTCACCTGGATTTCTGAAGGAATAACTACTGGGCCTGACTGTCTCTCACCATGCCAGGACTGGACACCACTGTTTTCCCATTGTTTTTCCTGCCTTAAAGAAAATGAGGCCAAGTATTCCACAGGCAGGCAAAGCACTGGCCAGCCTTTGCTTACAGGAGCCTGCTGAGCATCCACCTGATGTCCACAGGCACCCTCTGGACCAGAGCCAGGCACAGCCCCCCTGGACTCCCCATGCCACTGCTAATTCAAAGTAAACTTAGCCAAATTAAAAATAAATCAAACTTGTTGGAGCACAAGCAGCCTGCTTTAATTTATTTTAAGCACCAAGATCTCTTAAAGCCTGTCAAAGTCCAGTTTAACCCCATCAGCCCCAAAGTGCACTGATTTCTTCTGTCTGGAATACCTGATTCCCACAGGCCAAACGTTCCTTCACTCACCCTCTCGTTTGCTAATGAGAGAATAACAAACTTTGCTTTTTGACAAGTAGCTGGGAGAACTCACAGACTATCACAGCTGTGACAAGAGAAGTTCCCAGCCTCCAATTCCAGAATTACCAAAGCTTTGGTGAATGAAAAAAAAACCAAAATCCACATCCTAATTACAGTGTAGTGTCTTGAAATAAAGGGAGGCTGGAAATAACACCCTATAATGACACAGAAAGCTCACATTTGGCAGAGATTAAGGATTCCACAGTTCTAGAAATACACCAAGTGAAGAAAATAAACAGTTTTAATGATTCCAGTTAAAAGACCAAAACTTTACATCAAATTTCTGAAAATATTCTGAGCCTCTGGAAGACCTTCACAAGGTTAAGAACAGTCCTGCACATTACTGATGCCAATCAAGTGGAAGTGTTAACGTGGGAGCAATTTTGGAAGTGTTTCAAGCATCACTTACAT